>NC_089016.1:2252118-2552118 GCF_963932015.1 Anas acuta | reverse complement strand
CCTCAGGATGGGGACAGAGGGACTCCTGTCCCCTTGGGTGCTGTGGCTGTTCCTCTGGGTGCAGCCTTGCAGAGGTAAGTGCCAGCTTCTCTGTTCCACAGCCTGTCCTAGCAGGCAGCAGTGGGGTCATTGGGATGCCTCTGGGAGTGGGGTTGCTTTGCAGGCACCACTGAAACGAGAGGCAGAAGTTTCTCCGTCTCTCATCCATTTGCTTTAACCTGTGTCTTTATTTGTGGGAGAGGGTAATCCATTTGCACAGCTCCCATGTTTTTGGCAGCTCATGTCTGGCATCATTTCTAGACTCCTTGTCCTTGGGGACCCTTTTGTGAGCCCTTGTTCCCCAGCACTGTGCCTCTGGATCTAGAGGAGTCCCAGACAGTGAGAGCAGCCCTCAGTGATCTCCAGGGCACAGCCAATGTCTGGTATGCCCTAGAGGGGTTGTGTGCTCTTCCCTGCCCCTGGGATCTGGGAAAAAACGGACTCCAGGAGGGCAGGTTGTGTCCCATTAACAGAAGGGGACTGGAGCATCTGCACCCAGAGGTGGTAAAGAAGTGTCATTCATAGGGCCCTGGCCGAGCACAGGGACTGGTCTAACAGCAGGGACGGAGAAGGGACATGGGTTGTTAGTATCCCTGTGATCAACTCAGTGCCCTGTGGGTTGGACTGTGGATTTGGGAGGTGCCTGTGTCAGACAATAGGCAATGTAAGCTGCTGAGGGGCATGGGCTGTTTGGGGGACACTGGGCTGGGTAGGAGCAGGAACCCTGTGCAGGGCTGGGGGCTGTGCGGGGCTGGGCATGGGCAGGGGGGCTCTGAGGTGGGAGGAGGTGCTGAAAGCTGTGGGGCAGCGAATGTCCCAGGGGACTGGAGTTGGGCACCCCCAGACCAGTGCAGCCCATGAGGAGTGAAGACACCTCCCCACCGACCCAGAGACCACCCGTGGGGACAGGGCTCCCACCCTGGGGCCTGTGACTCTGCCTGGGCAGGGGATCCTCACAGACCCGCAATGTGGAACTCAAAGCTCTCCTGACCCTTCCTGTGTTACTCTTTGAAGGGGCTGCAGAGGTGAGACTGGCGGATGGCGGCAGTCGCTGTGCTGGGAGAGTGGAGGTGAAACACCAGGACCAGTGGGGGACCGTGTGTGATGACAGCTGGGACATGTCTGATGCTGCAGTTGTTTGTAGGCAGCTGGGCTGTGGGGTTGCTCTCAAAGCTTTTGAAAGGGCACATTTTGGGTCAGGATCTGGACGCATTTGGATGGATGAAGTTAATTGTCATGGCACCGAGTCTGCCCTGTCTGACTGCACACACAGGGGATGGGGTCAAACAGACTGTTATCACTGGGAGGATGCTGGAGTAACATGTTCAGGTAAGGACTGAATTTGGTCCCTTCCTCTTGGTCCAGGACTCTAGTAAAGGACCTGGCAAGGACTGTAAAGGACCTGTAAAGGAGTGTTGTAAAGGACCTCATGAAGCAGCAAGTGGACACCAGAACATGGCTCTGTGTGTCAAGTTGCACTCTGAGCTGGGTCTGTCACTGCTGGTGTCCCTCATCCCTGGGGAAAGCCCAGTGGGAGCACACCCAGCCTGGCCTTGAAGCTGGAGCAGCCAACCCTGGGGAGGTGCCTGGCGCTGGGAGAGGAAAGCCCTCACCCTTCCCCACTGTGCTGCCTGGTTCCCATCTTTCTCCTCCATTCGCCCAGGCCCTGTCTGGCAGTCTGGTCCCTATGCCAGGGGAATCTAGAGCAGCTCCCCCAGCCACCAGCAGCCTCAGGGAAGGGCGTGCAACGGCCCAGGACTTTTGGGTTGTACCCCCAGCAGACAAGAGAACCTCAGCCAAAGCAGAGGGGCTGCTCAGAGGGCAGGAGCACTGGGCTTGAGCAGAGGAACATGGTGGCAAGTGGCACCTTGTTCCTGTCTTGTGGTCACCCCATGACAGCCAGCCCCCAGAGACACAGCCCCTCCAGGCCATGCTGACCCACTGCTCAGCCTCTGCTGCCTGCCCTGTGCCCCAGGGGCTGTGCCAGCACCTCCTGGCTCTCCTCAGTGCCTGCCCTCACACCGGGAGCTCATGTCAACCCAGTGCTGCTCTCTGCTTGATCTCCTGCCCTCTGCTCGGCTGGTGGACAGGGACGTGCATCTCAACACCACACACTGTCCGTGCCTAAGAACCCCCCTTTGTCTATTCCCTTGATGTGCCCCATCTAACAGAAGCTCTTCAAGAACCCTATCATTCGTTGGGAATAGGGGGGCTTTTTGGCAGATCCAAGGATTTCTTGTAACTGGCCTGAGCCCCGTGGGGTGGAGACAGCTACAGCAGGCCCTGGTTCATGGGCCCATTTCCCTGGGCCCACGTGCTGTGGATGCTGCAGTGCTGGATCTGGGGCTGGGAAGCCCAGGGACTCTGGGCCGCAGCAGATAGTATGAGCAGTGCCTGCAGCTGGGGGCTGGGAGAGAGGGCAGCCCATGGGTGCTGGGTTGGTTTCTGAGGAGCAGCAGGGGGGCCCTGACCTCTTTGTGCCACCAGCACCTTCTGAGAGCTGCTGGACTGGCCGTGGGGCTCTGCATGTGGCCACCTCAGGGATGAGGTGGGAGGTGGGCACAGAAGTGCCAGAGGGCTCTGGGAACTCACAGGTCTCCTTGGTTGCTCCAGGATTTGTGCGGCTGGTCGGAGGGGACAGTCCCTGCTCAGGAAGTGTGGAGGTCTACGACAGGGACCAGTGGAAAGCTGTCTGTCATTCCCACTTTGGTGCCAAAGCTGCCGAGGTGGTGTGCAGGGATCTGCAATGTGGCACAGCCCTGTCTGTCCATGGGGCAGCTCAGCTGGGAGAAGGGGCCGGTCCTGTCTGGGACAGAGAGCTGCAGTGTGTGGGAAATGAATCCGTCCTCTCCTTCTGTCCCATGGGGGCCTCCAAGGACAAGGCCTGCACCCACAGCAATGGCACTCATGTCACCTGCACACGTAAGGACTCACAGTGGGATGATGGCCACTGAGGTTGTGGTGGGGGCATGAGAGCAGGGTGGCACCGGGCTGTGCTGGGTGGGGGACAGGTGGGGTGAGGTGGTGGTCTGCAGCCCTAAAATTAGAGTGCTGCAGAAGAAAGACACGCTGTCACTTTGGCCTCTCCTGCAGCTCCTGTGGGAACAAGAGCACAAATGTGGCCTCTCTCACCCTCCTTTGTCCCCAGAGTACACCGGGCTCAGGCTGGTGAATGGCAGCACAGTGTGTGAGGGCAGGGTGGAGGTGGAGGTGCTGGGGACGTGGGGGACCCTCTGTGCCTCCCACTGGGACCTCTCGGACGCCCAAGTTCTGTGTCGGCACCTCGGCTGTGGCTTTGCTGAGTCCATTCCTGGAGGAGGGCATTTTGGGAGAGGAACCGGCCCTGTCTGGAGAGACTCGTTCCACTGTGATGGGACTGAAGCCCACCTGGGGCAGTGCCTGGTGACTGCCCTGGGGGCCTCGCCGTGCTCCCAGGAGAACGCTGCTGCTGTCATTTGCTCAGGTGAGTGCTGGGCAGTGCTGCAAAGTCCATTTGCCACTTCTATGTGACACGGCCACCCACAGCTGGGGACCCCATAGCAGTGCCTGGCTGAATTTCTGCTCTCACCAGGCCCGGCTCGCCACATGTCTGTACGATTGGTGGGCGGAGGGAGCCGGTGCGACGGGCGCGTGGAGGTCTTCCAGCACGGGATGTGGGGCAGAGTCCTGGATGAGCAGTGGGACATGCAGGAGGCCAGCGTGGTGTGCCGGCAGCTGCAGTGCGGAGAGGCAGAGGCAGCCTACACCCCCGTGAGGGCCGAGCGAGGACGAGGACCTGTGGGGCTGCGTGGGGTGCGGTGTGCAGGGCACGAGGCTGACCTGAGCCACTGCAACACCTCCCTGCCCAAGAGCACACAGGCAGCAGGGATTATGGAGGACGTGGGGGTTGTGTGCCGGGGTGAGTGGTGTTGCATGTCCCCCAGGTGTGGGTCTGGGAGGGCAGCCAGCCCCTGAGCGTCACGGTTTTCCCTGCTGCAGGGAGCCGGCGGGTCCGGCTGGTGGACGGGGCCGGGCGCTGTGCCGGGAGAGTGGAGATCTACTACCAGGGGCGCTGGGGCACTGTCTGCGACGACGCCTGGGACCTGGCCGACGCCGCCGTTGTTTGCCGCCAGCTGGGCTGCGGAGGGGCCCTGGAGGCAGCCGGCTCTGCTCGGTTTGGGGAGGGCTCCGGGCAGATCTGGCTGGATGGCGTCAACTGCTCCGGGGCTGAAGCTGCTCTCTGGGACTGCCCTGCCGAGGCCTGGGGGCAGCACGACTGCAGGCACAAGGAGGACGCAGGAGTCGTCTGTTCAGGTCTGTGCTGGGAATGGGGCTGGGAGCTGGGGCCAGTGAGGCCGGGGTGAGGGCAGAGCCAGGTAGGGCTAAAGCTATCAGTGGCTGACATCCAAGGACGTCCCTGGGGCCTTTCCTACTTCCAGAGTTCATGGCCTTGAGGCTGGAGAACAGCGACGGCTGCTCCGGACGCCTGCAGGTTTTCTACAACGGGACGTGGGGCAGCGTTTGCTCCAACTCCATGACCATTGAGACGGTGTCACTGGTGTGCAAGGAGCTGGGCTGCGGGAATGAAGGAGATCTGGAAACAGATTCTAACTATGCCGAGCTGTCTGGCATCATGTGGCTGGATCATGTGGAGTGTGGGAAGAGCAACAGCTCCTTCTGGCAGTGTCCCTCTGCTTCCTGGGATCCGCAGTCGTGTACGGACCGCCGAGAAGAGACCAATATCACCTGCAAAGGTAAATCTGAACCATCACAACACCAGGTCCTGTTCCCCACTGGGCATGGTGAAATGCAGAGAAGGAACCCAGAGGGGCTTTGACTTCCTGCATTAGACCCTGTTGCTACTGGTGCACAAAGGTGACTTCAGCTCTTGGAGCCACCCATGTCCACCAGCAGCAGTCAACAGCCGGGCTGCCGGAACCCCCTTGGGGATGCAGAGGCAACTCCAGGCAAGGTCTGAGAGGAGACCATGCAGGGCTTTCAGGAGTCCCCCCTCCTGGGACAGCCTCCTGCTGCTCTGTGAACCAGGGACCCTGTGGGGCCGAGCACTTGGGTCCCCCCTGCAGTGCCGTGTGTGTCCCCTGAGTGAACAGGGTGCTGCTGCTGCCCTGACCCAGGCAGCATGGGGACGTGTGAGCAGAGGTCAGCTCTGCTCTCTTCTGCACAACCCCCAGAACAACCCTTTTCAGCCCAACTTCTCTTTCCTTTGGGACATGGACAGAAAGGCCGCAGGTGGCTGCATGCCCCAACTCCACCAGCTGCACAGGTAGGGAGCTGCCCCTGCACGTGCCCCCCTCACCTGGCAGGGCTGTCCCAGCGGTTCCGATGCCATGGGACATCGCTGCCTCCCCAGACAGGGAGAAGATCCGCGCTGTGGGAGGCAAGGACGGCTGCTCGGGCAGAGTGGAGATCTGGCACCGCGGCACCTGGGGGACACTGTGTGACAATGCCTGGGACATGCGGGACGCCGAGGTGGTGTGCAGGCAGCTGGGCTGTGGCCCCGCGGTCTATGCCCTGGGCCAGGCTGCTGCTGGAGAGGGGACGGGCCCCATGTGGCTGATGGAGTGCAGGGGGACGGAGCTGTCTCTGCAGGACTGCTGGGCCCAGCCAGGGGACAGCGCTGCCTGCCAGCATAAGGCAGATGCGGCTGTGCATTGCTCAGGTGAGCAGTGGGGCTGGGAGACATCGCTGGGGGCTTGGCAAGGAGCTGGCTTGGGTGTATGTCCTGCTGCATCATGGCATGGCCCCAGTGCAGGCCCAAGCAAGGGTTTCCCTTCAGAGTGGGGGGCTGGTGGTGGGTGGGAAGCAGCCTCTGTGGGGCTGGATGTGCCAGCACATCCCCTGGGCTGCCTGAACTGTCCTGTGAGCAGCACAGAGCAGTGGTGCTGGGCCCTGTCCCTGCCACCATGCTCAGCCCCAAAGGAGGGACAATTCAGGTGGCACATGCTGGGGTCATTTGCCAGGGAGGCTGCCTGGTGCCACAACCTCAGCCTCTCATCCCAGCTCTCCTTCTGCTCCCCTGCAGCTGCACCCAGGACAGCAACACCCCCCCCACAAGCAGGTAAGCTCTCCTTCCCCAGGGCTGGGTCTGTCCATGTCCACGCTGTGACCCACAGCCAGGGGAAGGGGCTCCTTGCTGGGCTGTGAAATTGAGGGAGTTGGGAGAAGTCTGTGATGGGGGGAGTTGGGGTTGGAGCAGGGTGGGAGCTGCCCCATCACCCAGCCCTGTCCCCCCCAGCCCCTCCTGCCTTGTGTGGTCAGCAGTGGCATGTCCTGCCCCCAACCTCTCCCTTGCTGCCCCTGCCATGTTCCTGCCCATGCAGATCCCCCACGGGGCCGTCCAACCACCAGCAGTGAGAGACTCCCTGTGCCTGTCGTCATCTGCATCATCCTGGGGGCCCTCCTCTGCCTGCTCCTGGCCCTCCTGGCTGGGCAGATGCGAAGCGCCAGGGCTCGGCGCAGAGGTGGGTTCTTCCCCAGTGGTCCTGGGGGGGAGATGCCTCCAGGCAGGGCTGGGGGTGCTGGGGGTGTTGGTGTCCTGGGGCACAGAAACAGAGCTGTGTGCTGCCTCCTGCCCCATGTGCTGCCCCACTGACTGACAGACCATGGGGCACCAACATCAAGGGGTGGAGAGAGCCCAGACCCTGAGGCATCAGTTCTGGGGTGAGAAGAGAAATGTGAGATCTGGGCTAGGTGAGACGGGGAGGATGCACTGCTGGCAGTGATCTGGGCAGCTCTGGCAGGAGGAGCATGGGGCAGCGGAGTCCATCACTGTGGTGTCAGCCACCCCGCAACAGGGCACAGGCTGTGCTATTGATGTGTGGGGCAGAGATGGAGCAGCTCCATGGGGAGGGGAAATGATGGAATTGGTGCAGGGTCTGCACTGGGACATGACCTGGAGGCCAAAGGGGCACAAGGGCTGTCTCCAAATGCGAGACTGACTCTGCCCCAGACCATCTCCATGGGGATGCTGCCCTCCCTGGGGATGTGGCTGCAGTGCCAACACAACACAGAGGGGCTGTGCTGTGGGGACAGCCCGGTGCTGGCCCCGATAATGGGGCTGGTGGAGCCCAGTGGGGTCCTGTCCCTCTCTGCCCATTCCCAGACCAGCCCTGCCTCTGTCCTCAGGCTCCGGGAGAGCTGGGGAGCCCTTCCCTGAGGCCGTGTACGAGGAGATCGCTTACAGCCTGGCGTGGGAGAAGCAGGCGAGGTTCAGTCTCTCAGGTGGGTGCAGGTAACCTGCGGGGGCACATCTGCTGTGTCCATTCTCCCTGTCTCAGACCAGGGCTGTGCCCTGCAGCTCCTGCCCATGGTCCCTGAAATGGTTGGACCATGGGGTCTGTGGGAGAGCATCCAGGTGTTGGCCCCACAGAGGAGCTTCCTCCACACCAGCTCTGCCCATCCCAGAGGGGACAGCCCCTCTCTGCTTGTCCCTGAACCAAGAACTAAGTGAAGGGCTTTCCCAGGGCAGCTGTTGGAGTCCCTCTGAGAATTGTCTCTTTGCAAGGAACTGGTCTCCTCCCCATGCACCCCCAGCTCTGTGGGTGCCCATCCCCAGCAGTGCTGACCACCAGTCAGGGCAGCAGGGCTCATCAAACAGCACCCACTGCAGCTCTCTGCAGCCTCCTTTTCAGAGGGGTCCCTGACCCAGCTGCAGCCCTACCCCAGGCACATGAGGAGGAGGATGGTCTGGGGCCAGACCCAGGGATAAGAGGTCGGGGAGGGGGGAGAAGAAAGGGCTCCATTTCTCCTCCCTGCAGACAGACCAGACAGACAGCAGTGCCACCGAGTGTTATCATCAGAGCTGGTTGCATAAAGGCTCTGCTGTGACCCTGACACCAGCAGCATGTCAGCCCTGTGTCCCCACACACCCTCCCATCCTCTGCTCTGCAGGACATCTCTTCTCATTGCCACCACCTTCCCTCTCCTTTCAGATGTCCCTGTCCTGCCCGGAGGTTACCCAGCAGATGGCTATGATGATGCTGGGGAGGTTTCTGACCCTGGAGAGGATCCTGTCCCTGGGCAGGGGGACTGGGAAGTTCCCAGGACACCAGAGGAAGGAGCTGGGTCCAGGGATGCAGTCACAGGTGAGAGGGCAATGCAGCACTGCCACTTCCTAGGTGCCAACCCCAGGCCTAGGAGAATCCATGCCATATTGAAAGCCTGACCACCTCCACATGGAGAACCTGTCCTGGGATATTTTGTGGGGGCTGGGAGAATGGGCAGAGAGTCTCAGGCTGGTGAGGACGAGGAAGGTGATAAACAGCCCTGAGGGGCACCCCACAGGCCCAACCACAGCAGCCTGCCTTGATGCTTACAGGGGGAAGCCTGCAGTCCCGGAGAAGTGCTGGGGTCCCTGGAGCTGATGGAGACACCTCGTCACCTTTCCTGGGGACCACGGGCTATGACGATGTTGAAGAGGTGTCTCTGGCATGTCCCCATGAGGACACCGAGGATGTGACACCAGAGTCCCATGCACAAGAGTTGCAGAGCTCCAGGCCAGCAGAGCCCAGCCCTGCTGAGCAGCTGGGTGCAGCTGGGAGGGAGGAGAGCTCAGTGCCACTGGGAGAGCCGTGAGTGCCAGGGAATGGTCTCCCTTTTCCAGCAGGCAGCAGACACATATGGGTATTTCCCCTCTTGGTATTCCCCTGTTTTTATGCTGTGTGTTGGTATTTCCTCATATTAAAACCCTCTGGGGGCTTTGCCCCAGGTCCAGTCTTCCCTGACCATGTTTCTGGGCGTCTCCCTGAGGCTGATGGAGGGGAGAAGAGCTCAAAGATGCAGTGGTTGGGAGGGGACACATCTTAGAGCCAGCAGGATCAGGGTCTGGCTTTGGGGCTGACAGAGCCCCTGGTCCCTGGACACTATTCCTACTGACAGAGACATTTCCGTCCTGCCAGCCACAGGCAGTTTCCAGACAAAGTGGATCTCTGGGAAGCCCCAAGAGACACTCCCTTGCAGTGCCCACCTTCTGCTGCCTTGGGCCCCCATGGAGGCCAAGAAAGCCTGCCCAGCACCCACAGGCAGGGAAAGATCAGTTGAAAGAGCTGAACAGGGAGATGTCTTGGACCCTTGGGCAGGACTTGGCACCAGCTCCTGCTGGTGGGTCCCCACAGCCCTCCAGCTCTTCCCCAGCAGGCTTCTCTGCTGCAGGCTGGGAGGTGCTTTTGGTAGTGGGATGGTGGGCTGGAACACCTATTGGAGCATCTATTTAATCCCTTTGGGTCATCTCTCCTGGCTGTGTATAGTCTTCTCTGGGTGAAGAACTGGCTGGAGGGCCATGCCCAGCGTGTTGTGGTTAATGGAGTTCAGTCCAGCTGGCATACCGTTACAAGTGGTGTCCCCCAGTGGTTGGTACTGGAGCCTAGCTTGTATAATACCTTTATTGATGACCCAGATGAGGGGATTGTATGTACACTCAGTAAGTTTGCAGACGACACCAAGTTGGGAGTTAATGTCGATCTGCCTGAGGGTAAGATGGTCCTTCAGAGGGATCAGGATAGGCTGGGATGAGGCTAATGGGATGCAGTTTAACAAGGCTAAGCACCAGATCCTGCGCTTTGGCCACAACAACCCCATGCAATGCTATAGGCTTGGGACAGAGTGGCTGTGAAGAGGAAAGGGACGTGGGAGTGATGATCGATGTTTGGCTGAACATGAGCCGGCAGCGTGCCCAGGTGGGAAGAAGGCCAATGGTATCCTGGCCTGTGTTAGAAATAGTGTAACCAGCGGGAGCAGCGAGGTGATCATCCCCCTGTACTCAGCTCTGGTGAAGCCACACCTGGAGTACTGTGTTCAGTTTTGGGCCCCTCACTACACGTCAGACATCGATGTGCTGGAGCATGTCCAGAGAAGGTCAACAAAACTGGTGAAGGGTCTGGAGCATAAGTCCTATGATGAGAAGCTGAGGGAGCTGGGGTCATTTAGTCTGCAGAAGAGGAGGCTCAGGGGAAACCTCATTGCAATCTACAACTTCCTGAAGCGAGGCTGTGATGAGGAGGGGTTCGGCCTCTTCTCTCAGGTAACTGAGGCCAACTGGATCACTTTTCCATGTCCTCGTTTTGGGCAGAAGACCCACCCAAGGATCTCCCTCTCGCTGCTCAGGGAAGGGTTTCAGCTGAGTCAAACCAGGCATCTCATACTTTGTTTGCATTTCAGAGGCTAGAAGGGGGCTTAGCTGCCTCTCCCATGCCTCACAGAAGCTCACAGAAGCTGGGATTCCTCTTGCCTTGGTTCAGGTGGGCAAAAACCAGGCAGCATGTAAGCTGCTTGTCTCAGCTCCCAGCACATTGAATGCAGACAGAGGCAGGAGGGAGCTGTTCAGAGGCAGACACAAAGTGATATTGGAGTTGGCAGAGTGACATCTGAGTGACATTTGAAGTGCCAGATTAGGTTGGATATTAGGAAGAACTTCTTTACCAAAAAGCTTGTTAGGCATTGGGATGGGCTGCCCAGGGAAGTGGTTGAGTCACCATTCCTGGAGGTCTTTAAAGGTCATTCAGTGGTAGAGCTTAGCGATATGGTTTAGAGGAAGATTTTTATTGTTAGGTCGGAGGTAGGACTCGATCTTGGAGGTCTCTTCCAACCTAAATGATTCTGTGATTCTGTGATCATCTGGTCCAACCATCATCTAGGTCAAGGCAAATACAGGCTGGGAGGAGAATGGGTGAAGTGATTCTCCCCCTCTACTCTGCTTGTGGTTGAAGGAACAACTGGCGAGAGTGGAGAGGCATCAGTGAAAGCATGGGAATAGCAGAGTGAGAGCAAGGTGGGGAAGAGAAGTGGCTGTCTGCGGCTTTCAGAGAGGAGTAGGACAGCATAGGAAAGCCTGCAGAGGAGAAGGCAGACGGCTCTGACAAGAATGAAAGGCTTCAGCAGCACTGACATCTTTGTCCCCACAGCCATGGCTTATGAGGAGACAAGTTATACTCATGGCATTGGGACCATGTATTCTCCATTCAACTGTGTGCAAATGCTGGGAGGTGTCATACTATTGTCCTTCACATGATATTATGAGAATCACCCCCTACCCCACAGACTCCAGAAAGAGCCCTGAGTGAGATATGGGGGTGCAGGATTTCTCCTCCAGTCTGAGGTAAGGCCTTGGCCTTTCTGCTTTTGTCTGACCAAAACAAAACGAGACTTTTCTCAGCACAGTGCTTTGTCAATCTGTAATCATGGCCTCCAATTATCTGCCCTAACAAGTCCCTGAGGAGAATCTCTTGGTAACAGCCCTCAGTGGGGCCCATTAATACTCCAAATCACTTCAACTTTTCCTTCTGACTTTACTTGCTCAAGCAATTGCATCATTCTCCTCTCATTACCTCAGGTTCACAGACTGAGCACCAAAATCTACCAAGGAACTCATTACAATCCAGAAACACCTAAGGAACCATATGTCTTCCATAGTTTTATTCAAGTCTTCAAGACTTGGACAGATAATTGGAGAGCTTTCATAGTGTAGTTAAGGAGGAAGATTTCAAAAAGCACCTAAATCGGGCACCACTACCATTTCGAAGCCACTTGCTGAGGTGATTGGCTCCGAGGCAGAAATGTTCTGCAGCGGAACGTGGGATCAGACAGGCAGGGCTAATTATTCCGGCATCGAGCCCACTTGAGGGAACTGTCAGGACCCGGCAGCCCTCACGAGGGAGGTGAAAGAGGCGAGAACAAGGCATAGGCGGAGCCAGCAGCGCCCCCTCCCTAGATGTTCAGAAGCTGCCCTTAGGGAGCGTGAGTGACCAGGGCGTGGCTCATCAGAAGGGAGTGGCGTGGCAGTCAGTGCCACAGTTTGTGTGGCAGGCATGGTGAGCAGGGAGGGCAGAGTGTTCCCCCCCACCCATGGGAACACCTCCTCCAATGGCAGTCTACCGCTAGCTAGGCTGCAATCGTCTCCACCAGGCACTGTGATCTCTCTAGGAAGTCTGTACACATGCAGACTTACTACCCGCTCAAAAATGCAGCAGTTCAGGTCTCTGGATGCAGGGAGTATCTAAGCCTTTTGCTACCATCTGACCTGATCTGCCTGGTGGCAGAACTCAAGGAGGAGGTGGAGAGGTTGAGGGATATCAGGGAGTGTTGGCAGGAGATAGACTTGTGGAGCAACGCTCTGCAGGGCCTGAAGAACAGGTAGTGGGGTTAGACACTCCAAATGGAGGTGGACCCCCTTCCCTGTTGCTGTTGGGCAGAGGGAGGAGTTGAGGAGGAATGGAGACAGGTCCCTGCTGGACATGAACAGGAGGTCACACAAGTCCTAATGAAACTGGGAAGGTGATGCTGATGCGTTATGAAAGACTGCGAGTGCTGAAGGCACTTTTTGAGGTTCCTCATAAAAATTGAGGTTACAGAAACTCAAAATCTTCTGTACTCTGTACAGTTCTGTTTCCATTCCTATTCTGACGAACCAAAGAAACCTGACAGTACAGCTTCAGGAAAGCCCAGCCCACATCAGGCAGCCACAGACTTGGCCTTCTGTCTGAAGAGTCCCCTCTGAGGGAGTCCGAAGGGACCTCTGGAGGTGTCCACTACCATCATCTCTGAGCAGTGATAGTTTTACATGTAGATCAGGTTAGTCAGTCTTTTATGCAGCTGGGTATTGAAATCTGTAACTGTTCCCCCAGTATAGACACTGATGGAGCTGGTCAAATTTCAGTATTTCAGTATAGACAGAAGGATGGAGCTGGTCAAATTTCAAAGATTAGCTCCCCCTGGGCAGTGGGCAATGGCAATCCCCACACTCCCCACATGTGGTCCCCAAGCTGTTGGTACTGCTATGCAGAACAAACAGGCTGTACAGAGGTACTTCAGACAAAGGTACTTCACAAAGGGGGAATTGAATCACTCCCTACCTTCCCTTCCCTCTGCCTGCTGGGTGCCCACTCTCTTCCCTGAGATTGCGGAGTCACAGGTTCCCTGAAATACCTGGCTTTAGTTCTTTCCCTGTGGCTGAGCTCACGGTGGGAGATCTCTCACTTTCAGAGGGGCTGCAGTCACTGCCCACACCAGACTCCCATGTCCTTGGAGGTACCCTGGGCGCTGCATGCAGCTCCAGATTCCCCTTCTGAAGGACTTCATCTATGGGTCACATGTGGGAACAGCCCTGGCTATGTAATGCAGTGACCATTCGCTGCCTCTGCTGTGAGAAGACACCCATGGGTGAGTGTTAAATCTAGCCCTTGGTCTCTGACAGGTCACAATGCAAAAATGAGCCATTCCCTCCTGAACTGAAGCAGGAACAGATCCTTGTGGGGAGCAATTCTTTGGGCCTATTCTTGACAAGTTTTGGGGGGAAGGAAGTCCCAGGCTTCACGCATTGCACTGGCGTAATTCCATTTTATTATTGAGATGTCATGAGAGAGTCTTCACTGACTCACACTGTTAGATGCACATTTATATGACCTGCTAACGGGACAGAGCAAGTATGTTCATTCACAGCAGTGGGGGGAATTAAAATATATATGTAAAAATGCAAGGAAGAGAAGCAACAATAAAAAAAAAAAAAAAAAAAAAAAAAAAAAGGATTACGAAGACAACACAAGCTTGGAAGGGGATGCACTTGTATTCATTATTGGACCGTGAAGGGATCTTTATAAGTACTGGAAAACATCCTCCAAATCTGTCTCTTAACTGCACACTTGAGCTCCTTGTTTTGCATGCTGTAGATGAGGGGGTTCACAGCTGGGGGCACCACCGAATACAAAACCGCCAGCAAAAGGTTGAGGAATGGAGAAGAGATGGAAGGGGGCTTCAGGTAGGCAAAAATAGCAGTGCTGATGAACAGGGAGACCACAGCCAGGTGAGGGAGGCATGTGGAAAAGGCTTTGTGCCGGCCCTGCTGCGAGGGGATCCTCAGCACTGACCTGAAGATCGGCACATAGGACAGCACAAGGAAAACAAAACACACAAATCCTAAAATAGCACTAACCGCAAGAAGCCCAGCCTCTCTGAGGTAGGCATCTGAGCAGGAGAGCTTGAGAATCTGGGGAAGTTCACAGAAGAACTGGTCCAGGAGATTTCCCTGGCAGAGGGGCAGTGAAAATGTATTGGCCGTGTGCAGCACAGCATAGAGAAAAGTACAGCCCCAGACAGCTGCTGCCATGTTCACACAAGTTCTGCTGTCCATTATTGTCCTGTAGTGCAGGGGTTTGCAGATGGCAATGTAGCGGTCATAGGCCATGATGGTGAGAAGATAAAACTCTGCTGTGACAAAGACAATAAAGAAAAAGGCTTGGGTAGCACAACCTGAGTAGGAAATGGTCGTTGTATCCCACAGGGAATTAGCCATGGCTTTGGGAACAATGGTAGAGATTGAGCCCAGGTCAATGAGAGAGAGGTTGAGGAGGAAGAAGTACATGGGGGTGTGGAGGTGGTGGTCGCAGGCTATGGCTGTGATGATGAGGCCGTTGCCCAGGAGGGCAGCCAGGTAGATGCCCAGGAAGAGCCCGAAGTGCAGGAGCTGCAGCTCGCGTGTGTCTGCGAGTGTCAGGAGGAGGAACTCAGTTGGGAAGCTGCTGTTGGACATTTGCTGCCTCAGGGCAGGACTGGCTATCCATGGAGGAATAAAACAGAGACAAGTTAGAGAGACTTCTCTGACCAAAATTAAGACCTTCTCCCTCAGAATTTACCCTTCCCTTAGCTGAATGAGGAATGAGTCAGCTCATCTCCAACACTCCCAAACTGGATGACAGCGTGTCTGACAGTTTAAAATGAAGCTTGGGCACCTTGTTCCCAAAAAGATGCCCTCAGGGCAGGGCCCAGCAATCCATGTCAGAACAGAAGCTTACACCCACCTGCACCCCTGACAAAGAGATTAAGAGACCCCCACACAGGAGGACAAATAAGAAAGAATACCACAATGCTCCAACCTGCTGACACAGAGAAAGGCAGATGGGTGTGCAAGGAAGCCTTCAGTTTACAAGCTTGCACGCCACCTTTGGAAGTGACACTGCAGGGCAGGTACTCTTAGTCTCATTCTTGTGCATCACCTTGCAGGACACCGGCTCCTTTCCTCTCCTGGAGGTCTTCCTGAGGAGGAGGTGGCTCATGCCCTAAATCCCCTGAGGGCAGATGCTGTGCTGGGTGTCAGAGGAGAACAGGGGATTGCTGCAGGGAAGGTGCCTTCACTGCAGGCCTGGCAGGGGGTGTCTGAAGCCTCCCTCCCTTGGTGTTTCAGGCAGCAGCTCCCTCTCCATCCCTGCCCAGGTCTCTACTTCCTTGAGCTGTCCCTGTTGGCAGCTGTTTCTCTCTCCCCACTTATCCTCCCTGCCATTGCTCACAGACCCCATCCCACCCACTATGTGCTCAACTCTGTCTTGCAGACACCACCTGTCCCTGTATAATTTTTAGGAATATCTCTATGTGTTCACTGGCTATGGAGTAGCTCATACCTATCAAGAGCTAAGAAGAACTTGGCTCTCAGGGTCTTCATGAAAATATAGAAATACATTCCCATCTCCCACTGCCACCCAGGAGAGCAAGAGGAGAGAAATCGAAATGCAAACACCTTCCCTTCAAGAATTCCTTGCTCTGATCTTCCTCCTGAAAAGTCCCTTCCAAAATACCCTCGGGGTGCTCTGGAACCTGACTCATAGAGCAGCATCTGGACAGGAGGAGAGTCCTGCTTAGTTATGAGGTTCCTCATAGACCTACAGATCTCTTTCAGTGTAAATATCCAGGGGCATCTGTCACTGATACAAACCTGACAACTTCATTATGATCCTCCTGACTGCCCTTCAGGGAAGAAAAGTTAAAGCACAGACTCCAGAGAGTGTCTTCCCTTCAGGTAGTCCCTGCCTTGGTTTTCACTGTCAAGAATATCCCCAAAGATGCAGTGGAGATGCTGTGTAGCTGTGAGCAGCCTGCCCCAGGCAACAGGCTCTGGGCACCAACAGAACCCTGCCATTCCCTGCCCTGCCAGGGGGCTTCTAACACTCACAGCTTCTTCGCACAGCACCCTGGGCAGCTCCCCAGGCAGGCTGAGTGCTGAGCCTGGCAGGTAGCAGAGGCTCTGCCCTGGCACACAGCCCCTGGGGCACAGAAGGGACCCTGCTCTGCACCACAGCCCTGGCCACCCCTGCCTGCACCCCAGCTGCACAGCCTGCAGCCAGCCCCATATGAATGAACCCTCACGTCCTGTACTTCTGACAGTTTTCAAAGGAAATCCTGGCTCTGGATCTTCTCATTCTCCTCTTATCCAAAGAAGATCTGAGAGTCCTCCTGAAAGCTCCCACAGGCTGTGGGATTTGCCAGAAAATCTGGAGATGGCATCAGGAACAACAGCTGTGCGGCCCTGCAGCCAGAGACTTACCCTGTTCAGGGCTGTGAAGATTTCTCCTGCAGTGAGCTCTCAGGATCCCCCCTCCACACTGCCTTTAACATCTCCCTCCCTTCTCTCAGCCAACCTTGTCCCCTGCAGGCAGTGCCCCCAGCCCTGCTGTGCTGTGCAGAGGAGCTGCTCCTGGGCAGAGCTGTCTCTCTGCAGCGCTGCCCGCTTGCCAGGAGCTCCCCTTGGGCCCAGGAGCCCAGCCCAGCGCAGCAGCACAGCTCCAGCCCTAGGCTTTGCTGCCTCTTTATTTCTTGTCTCTCTTGAGATGTCCCTGGGGCTCCAGGGCTTACAGCTCCTGCAAAGCAAGAGTCACTTTTGCAGAACATACTTTAAAGTCAACTCAAATAACTGCCAAATATCCCTTTGAAACAGCAGAGAGAGGCTGAGTACAGAATTACAGTTATTCCTAAGAGAGTTTGACTGTCACTGAGAGGTGCAAATATTCCCTCTGGAAAACTCTGTTCATGGCCAATAACAAATAGGACACACAGGCAGGGATGGGGAGGGCTTAGGTACCCTTGTGCAGTGCACCTATCCATTTGTGGCATCTCATCCCCAGCTGGAAACCCTTGATCCATGTGATGATCCTTCTGTGATGAAGCTCCCCTCACACACTGCCACAAACCCACAGGACCTTTTCAATATTTTTATAAACGATCTGGATGTAGGAATAGAAGCTATTTTGAGCAAGTTTACTGATGACACCAAACTTGGAGGAGTTGTGGACTCGAATGAGGGTGGAAAGGCCTTGCAGAGGGATCTGGATAGGTTGGAGAGCTGGGCGATCGCCAACCGCATGAAGTTCAATAAGAGCAAGTGCCGGGTCCTGCACCTGGGACGGGGAAACCCTGGCTGCACGTACAGACTGGGCGATGAGATGCTGGAGAGCAGCCTAGAAGAGAGGGATCTGGGGGTCGTAGTAGACAACAAGTTGAATATGAGCCAGCAGTGTGCCCTGGCAGCCAGGAGGGCCAACCGTGTCCTGGGGTGCATCAAGCACGGCATCGCTAGTAGGTCGAGGGAGGTGATTGTCCCGCTCTACTCTGCGCTGGTGCAGCCTCACCTCGAGTACTGTGTGCAGTTCTGGGCACCACAGTATAAAAAGGACATGAAACTGTTGGAGAGTGTCCAGAGGAGGGCTACGAAGATGGTGAAAGGCCTGGAGGGGAAGACGTACGAGGAACGGCTGAGGGCACTGGGCCTGTTCAGCCTGGAGAAGAGGAGGCTGAGGGGAGACCTCATTGCAGTCTACAACTTCCTCGTAAGGGGGTGTCGAGACGCAGGAGACCTTTTCTCCATTAACACCAGTGACAGGACCCGCGGGAATGGGGTTAAGCTGAGGCAGGGGAAATTTAGGCTTGACATCAGGAGGGGGTTCTTCACAGAGAGGGTGGTTGCACACTGGAACAGGCTCCCCAGGGAAGTGGTCACTGCACCGAGCCTGTCTGAATTTAAGAAGAGATTGGACTGTGCACTTAGCCACATGGTCTGAACTTTTGGGTAGACCTGTGCGGTGTCAAGAGTTGGACTTGATGATCCTTAAGGGTCCCTTCCAACTCAGGATATTCTATGATTCTATGATTCTATGAACTTGTTCAGTTGCTTCAGTTCAGTGTGGCCTCTATGTGTGTGAGCAGCTGGAGTGCATGGAGCCCTGCTTAGGGATGAGTGAGGATCTGACAGCAAGCTGATGGGTCAGGAGTAAAGAGAGGGTAGGGACAGGGGACATTATAGTGGGAGTCTGCTGCAGGCCACCTGATCAGCAAGACCAGCAGGTGAGGCCCTCTATAAACAGATAGAAGCAGCCTCACATTCAAAAGATGTGGTCCTCAGGGGGGACCTGGTATCTGCTGGAGGGACAGCACAGCAGGGCATAGTCAATCCTGGAAGGCCCTGTTATGCATTAATGATACCTTCTTTCTTCCATTGATAGAGAAGTGCTGTTATAAATGGCTCAGGATTCAAATTAGGATTAAATAAAAAAATAGGATTTATTAAAAGAATATAAAGGAATAGAGGTAAGCAAACAGCGCTGGGTGCACCGGGAGTCTCCGCTCCACCAGGACACACACCAGTTACATCAAGCAGCTGATTTTTATGCACCTAGACTAATACATATTCATTACTACTTCTAAAAAAATAGATTATTATAATTAGCCTCCGGGGTCCAGTCCCTCCTACTGGAGCATGCGCATCAGTCTCCTCTGGGGGTCTCTAGGGGTCTTTCATGCTGAAGGCTCGTAGTCTTCCTCTCACCCTTTGTACTTACTCGGCACTATTCCAAGTTTATGGAACACTCTCTGTACACTCTCCGCAGGTCTTGTCTCCCAACCGTCCTTCAGCTTCTTTTCTCTTCCTCTTAATCTCTTGGCCCCCCTGGCCAGATACCAAGGATCCCATAACAGTCACCAGCAGTCACCGGTTATTATCAGTTGTTCTGAAACTCCCAAACAGGTTGGCGACTCACGAGCAATTAAAACATTCTTTCCCAGCTATTCACAGTCATCTACATAACATCTATAGCAGTGTTAAATCAATCTCGAAGAAGACAGAAAAGAAAAACTGTAACTGTTAGAACTAGAAGTCAGGAATAACAAAAGCAAACAGGTTCATAAATTTAAGGAGTGTTTTCTGAAGACTTGATAAATTGACTAGAATGAGGGGGAGACTGGGACACACTGCATCTGTGGTTCAAGAACTAAATTGCCAGTGCAGGGCCCAGAGGCAGACAGGATTCAAACAGAGGCAGACAGGATTCAAACAGAATTATTCTTTATGGACACGAATTTATGGACACGAATTGGAATTGTTAAAACATTCCTCACAGTGCTATGCTGGAACTCATTCTCAGCAACAAGGAGGGGCTGGTGGGGAATGTGAAGCTCAAGGGCAGCCTGGGCTGCAGTGACCATGAAATGGTGCAGTTTAGGATGCTAAGTGCAGCAAGGAGGGAGCACAGCAGGCTCACTACCCTGGACTTCAGGAAAGAAGACCTGGCCTCGTGGGCATCTCCTTTGTAGAGTCCCATGGGACAAAGCCCTTCAGGAAAGAGGGACCAAAGAGGATAAAGCTGCTTGGTCTTCATGGATCACCTCTTCCAAGCTGTGGTGGTTTTACTTGGGTGGGCAGCTGAGCTCCAACACAACCACTCTATCACTGCCCCTTCCTCAAAAGGAAAGGGGGAGAAAATACGATGCAAAGGGCTCAAAGGTTGAGAGAAGGACAGGGAGAGTGCTCAAAAACTATTGTGATGGGCAAAACAGACTCAGAGTAGGGGGATACACTGTAAAATTTATTGCCTATTACTAGAAAGCTAAAGAGGTTAGAAACAAAGTAAAGAAAGCCCAAAACACTTTCCCCCATCTACCATCTTCCACCTCCTCCTCCCGAGCAGCACAGAGGAACAGGGGAAGGAGGTCTGTGGTCAGTCTATAGAATTTTGTTTCTGACCTTCTTGGTCACTCTGTTCCCCTGCTCCAACGTGGGGTCCCTCCCATGGGATCACATCCTTCCTGAACTGATCCTGTGTGGGCTTCCCACAGGCAGCAGCTCTTCCAGAACTGCTTCAGATATGGGTCCGTACCATGGGGTCCATCCCTCAGGAGCACACTGCTCCAACCTGGGTCCCCCACGGGCACCAGCTCCTGCCAGGTCACCTGCTCCTGCATGGGCTCCTCTCCATGGGCTACAGCTCTGGGCCAGAATCTACTCTGGTGGGGTTCCTCCACAGGCTGCAGCCTTCTTCAGTGCAAGTCCACCTGCTTCACCATGGTCTCCTTCATGGCCACTTCTCTAAGGAGAGAGCTGGTGCAAGGGATCGACAAGGTACAACTGCAGACTTCTGTGGAGAAGACCTTGTTTTTAATGGCTAAGTCTACTCTTGCCAGTGTCCTTGTCCATCTCCACCACTGGCTGTCCTATGCTGTTCCACACCCGTCCCAGTTTCCCTGCAGGCTGAAAACATGCATCTTGTTTTCCTACCTTGCTTAGCATTGCTGTGCCTTCACTGGTGATTCATGTACCCTCTCCAGCTGTGCCTTGAAACACAAAGGTATGGACGGAGAACAGATTCCCTCCAGGTGACCTCTGACACTAAAGCCTTTTAGCGATATATCTTCCCTCTCATGCCCTGTCTCCATCATCCAAGCCTCAATTTCTAGTAAGTTTTCTCTCACCGTGATCAGGGTAAGTTTTCTGTGATGAAGGGAAGTTCCAACATCTCAGAAACCATCCTTCACACAGGCATCCCAACCTATCAGCTTTCCTCTGGCCAGTCAACTGACCAGACAAAAGGAACCTCTCCATGATCTTCCAAGCAATATAGCCTTCCTGCAGGCTTTTCAGCTCCTCAGATAGACACAACCAAGCCACATGCCTGCTCCCAGTCCCTTGCCCAGCCATGCTCCTGCTGATGGTCTATCAGCTCCGGAGGCAAAAGTGACCCCAACATTGCCTCCACAGCCAGACACTTCACTTTCATTAATAAAGTCCAGAAATGAGGGATTTGAGGATTAGGTGTTCTGGTTTAGGTCTAGGGATTACACCTTGCCTTCCAGGTTAGGGATTGGGCAGAGACTTATGTTGAGGCTTTGGTGTTCTGCTTTGTCAACCCATTCAGTGTTTAGGTTATGGGCTGGATTTTTGGTTATGGTTTTATTTCTGCCTGGGTGAGGGCTAGGGTTAAAGCAATTTAATGCTAGGAATTAAGGGCTGTGGATTACAGTGAGCAACGGGGTAAAAAACGGTAAGTGGTTATGTCTGAGTGGTTATGGTCTTTGTCTTCAGGGTAAGGTTCGTGGTTGGTGATTACTACAGAGGATTCATTTCAGGATGAGAGATAGTGCTTAAGAGTAGGCCTAGGGTTTACAGTTACTTGTTAGAAATATTGTCAGGATCTAACATGAATTTATTCCCACTAAGTGTTGCAGCAGCAGTAGCCTTACCTGAACCCCTCTCTCTTCTTCAGAATCTTTCCTTTCTCTTAGCCAATTCCCTCTTACCTCCCCCAAATCTCTCACCTTTATTCTCCCAGCATTTCCCTGGCCTCCCCAAAGGACTCACCCTATTGGGGGCAGCTTTCTGAAGGCCTTTATGACCTCAGAGGCTCTTCCTCCCTGCTGTTGGCCAGCCAGGTTTTGAGACAGCAGTGACCTCACAGCCAGCATCCACAGGACTACAAGGAGCTGTTGTGCTCAGGAGGCCCCTTCCCAGCACACCCAGGAGCAGTGTGTGCAGGGAATGCCCTGCACAGTCCCTCAGGTACTCTGCCTGCCAACCAGCTCATGCTTCAGAAGGCCTGCCACACATTCAGACTCATGTTTCCACATGCAGCCTTTAGATGACAAGAGCCCAGCCCAGCCCCAGCTCTGCTGGTCTTCCCTGACTCTTGCAGGAGGCCAACCCAGCCCAACCTCCCCAGCTCTCCACACCTTCCTGTCCTCTCCCCAGTCCAGTCCAGTAAATTATTTTCTAAAATGTTAGTAAGTTATTGTATTCTCCTAACTCCCTCTCTCACTTCAGTTTGTTTCAAAGTTGATTCCCCTGGAGAACCAGGGACTTGTCAAGAGCTCTCTGTGCTGCTGAGCTGGGCTCCTGGGCTCCTGGGCCCAAGGGGAGCTCCTGGCAAGCGGGCAGCGCTGCAGAGAGACAGCTCTGCCCAGGAGCAGCTCCTCTGCACAGCACAGCAGCAGGGCTGGGGACACTGCCTGCAGGGGACAAGGGCCGCTGAGAGAAGGGAGGGAGATGTTAAAGGCAGTGTGGAGGGGGGATGCTGAGAGCTCACTGTGGAAACAAAATCTTCACAGGCCTGAACAGGGTAAGTCTCTGGCTTCAGGGCAACACTACTGTTGTTCCTGGTGCCATCTCCAGATTTGCTGTCAAATCCCACAGCCTATGGGAGCTGTCAGGGGGACTCAGAGTTTCTTTGGATAAGAGGAGAATGACAAGGTGCAGAGCAGGGACTACCTGCCAAAGCTGTCAGAGGGACAGGACATGAGGGTTCCTCCTTCAGGGGTCAGATGCTGGCTGTGCAGGCAGGGTTCAGGCAGGGGTTCTCAGCGCTGTGGTGCAGAGCAGGGTCCCTGCTGTGCCTCAGGGGCTGTGTGCTGGGGCAGGGCCTCTGCCACCTGCCAAGCTGAGCACTCAGCCTGCCTGGGCAGCTGCCCAGGACACTGCGGGGAGAAGCTGTGGGTGGAAGGAGCTCTCGCAGCAGGGAAGGGCAGGGCAGGTTCCTGGTGGTGCCTGGAAACGTCTATCTGGGTCAGGCTGCTCACAGCTCCATGACACCCCCCAGACCATGTCAGAGGGGACTCTTCAAAAGGAAGGTCAAGTCTGAGGCTTTCCTGAAGCTGTGCTTTCACCTCTCTTTGGTTCATCAGGATGGGAATGGAAACAGAGCTGTACAGAGTAGAGAAGATTTTATGTCAACCCAGATTTTATGAGGAACCTCAGAAAGTCCTTTCAGTACCCACAAGCCTTCATAACGCAGCAGCACCACCTTCCCAGTTTCATCAAGGCTTTTGTGACCTGCTGTTCAGCACATGCACACACCGAGAGGGTGCAGGGCAGAGCTGAGCACAGCAGATGGGATGGGTTCTGGGAGCACTGGCAGGGCACAGATGTGGCGACAGAGAAGCAGCTCCTGGCAGGAACGGCTGCAGGCAGCAGAGATCAGCAGGGAAAGAGGGAACTGCAAAGGGAAACCCTGCTGCAGAAGACATATAGGCACCTTCTGCCATCCCCTGCAGTGCAGGATCCAACCCTGAGCAACTCCCCTCAGCTCTCCTCTCCCACCCAGCAGAGCCTCTGCCCTCTGGGCTGGGGGTCCTGGGTAGCAGCTGCCTCCTGTGTAGCCAGAGCCCCAGAAGAAGGCAGATCTTCCTTTCCTGTTATGTGCCCTGTCCCAGTGCTCAGCAATGGGCTGAGAGCCACTGCTCTGCCATGGTGTTGCCTGGCAGGCAGCAGGCATGGCTGGGCAGGGTGACCCCTTTCTGCTTGCTCATCTGTCTCTCCCCTCCCCTCTTTCGGTCATGCTGCTTGTCCTTTTCCCTCCACCTGTTTCAGTCTTTCTCTTCAGCTGGGGCTCTTGGGTGTGTCAGCTCCTTGGGGTGGTGAGGAGGAGTTCAGCTGAGGATCAGACACTGGTGCTCAGGAGGTGTCTGCAGGGGAACAAGGTGCCAAAGGGCCCTTCTAACCTGTGGAGTTCCTGGCAGGGCAGTCAAGAGGACTGAGAAATGATCTGGCTCTGCCTTCGCAAGTGCTGATCCTTAGGGCACTTCACATTGGCCCAAAGACAAGGATGGTTACCCCTTTGAGAACATTGCACAGGTGTAGTGGGAGAAGCTAAGCCTGATGGAATGGCATCAGTATGACTCCGTGTCACAGCCCATCTGCTGAAGAATGAGCATGAAGCTACTGCACAGCCTCTCTGTACGATGGGTACAATTCACCAAGGGCACACAGCACAGTGACAGTGTTGTTTCCTCCATCCTGCCCTCTCCAGTTCTCATGTCTGGAGAGAAAGAGCAGAGGACAGGCTGAGGTGAGAACAGGCTTTGTCTCAGTGGTTACTGGCTCCGTCACTTGGTCACTGAAGAAGGTGAAGAGGAAGGACTCTACGGCTACCTGAAAAGAAGTTGTGGGGTGCTGAGGGTCAGCTGCTTCGTGCAGATAACCAGCAGTAGGACAAGGGGGAATCGCCTCAAGTTGCACCAGGGAGGTTCAGGTTGGAAATTAGGAGCAATGTTTTTCCCAGAAAGAGTGGTCAGGCATGGGAATGGCTTGCCAGGGAGGTGTTGGAGTCACCGTCCCTGGGGGTGTTTAACAAAAGCTTGGACATAATACTTAAGGCCATAGTTTAGTGGGTGATATTGGTGATAGGAGAATGGTTGGGCCAGATGATGTTGGACTTTTTCCCAACCTTAATGATTCTATGATTGTAAGCAGAAGAATCCCTCCCAGTGATCTTGTCTCAGGGGCAGATGGCCATGGGTGCCAACATAAATGCTGAATGCTGGCCTTGGAATTTAGTCCCACATGGACAAAGCTACAAATTCCCTTCTCAAATCTCAGGCCATCCACCAAGAGGAACCTCCTCAGGATGCGGGGTTCTCTGTGAAGAAGCCCACTCAGCCAACACAGAGCAGATTGCTGTTATAAATGGCTCAGGATTCAAATTAGGATTAAATAAAAAAATAGGATTTATTAAAAGAATATAAAGGAATAGAGGTAAGCAAACAGCGCTGGGTGCACCGGGAGTCTCCGCTCCACCAGGACGCACACCAGTTACATCAAGCAGCTGATTTTTATGCACCTAGACTAATACATATTCATTACTACTTCTAAAAAAATAGATTATTATAATTAGCTTCCGGGGTCCAGTCCCTCCTACTGGAGCATGCGCATCAGTCTCCTCTGGGGGTCTCTAGGGGTCTTTCATGCTGAAGGCTCGTAGTCTTCCTCTCACCCTTTGTACTTACTCGGCACTATTCCAAGTTTATGGAACACTCTCTGTACACTCTCCGCAGGTCTTGTCTCCCAACCGTCCTTCAGCTTCTTTTCTCTTCCTCTTAATCTCTTGGCCCCCCTGGCCAGATACCAAGGATCCCATAACAGTCACCAGCAGTCACCGGTTATTATCAGTTGTTCTGAAACTCCCAAACAGGTTGGCGACTCACGAGCAATTAAAACATTCTTTCCCAGCTATTCACAGTCATCTACATAACATCTATAGCAGTGTTAAATCAATCTCGAAGAAGACAGAAAAGAAAAACTGTAACTGTTAGAACTAGAAGTCAGGAATAACAAAAGCAAACAGGTTCATAAATTTAAGGAGTGTTTTCTGAAGACTTGATAAATTGACTAGAATGAGGGGGAGACTGGGACACACTGCATCTGTGGTTCAAGAACTAAATTGCCAGTGCAGGGCCCAGAGGCAGACAGGATTCAAACAGAGGCAGACAGGATTCAAACAGAATTATTCTTTATGGACACGAATTTATGGACACGAATTGGAATTGTTAAAACATTCCTCACAATCCCTTATCTTCTTTTTAATATCCCCAATTCATGTCTCTTCTGTTATTAATAATTGGATTTCATCAGTTTGTTTTTGGAGGGTCCAATCCTTAAGCATCATAATTGACATATTCCCTTCCTTTTTTAATGAAGTTATTACCAATGTACTATTTATCACCCGGCGTATTGATAATGTAAAACAAGGTATCATACAAGGTACAAATAATAACGTCATTACACCACATAACAATAAAAATAACACTCTTTTAACCCATGGTCCACCAGGCAGCCATGAAAATAAAAATAAATGAAAATAAATGAAAATAAATCCCATTCCATATCCTTTCAGGTTTGTGTTTGCTCGCTCACCTCCCCCCTCTCCTTCTCTGGGATGGGAGAGAGAAATGGGAAAGTGAAGCCTGTGAGTTGAGATAAAAACAAGAAGATAATAACAATAATAATAATAACAATAATGATTATAATAGTGATGATAATATTACTACTAGTAATAATGTGTACGAAACAAGTGATGCACAATGCAATTGCTCACCACCTGCTGTCCGATGCCCAACCCAACCCCGAGCAGTCCGGTCCTCCTCCCAGCCTGCCTGCTGACAGGACAGTGAGAAGCTGAATTTGGCTTGGTCCTTGGCTTAGTGTAAGCACTGCTCTGTAACAATTAAAAACAATTAAAAACAATTAAAACATCAGCATATTATTAACATTCTTCTCATCCTAAACCAGAACATAACATTCTATCAGCTACTAGGAAGAAACACCCTTTTTATCAATCTTTAAACAGCAATTACTAAAGCTAAATTTTCCACAGACTTCTCCTTCTTGTGCTAGTAAATAACCCAAAGCTAGGCAATTTTGATACAAAGCAGTTCTCATCATTTATAACTATTTCTATTACAGCTAATAACCTAATTATTCTATTAAGTATATATATACTGGGGTCCTATAGTCCCAGGATCTGTCTTCTGCCCACGTATCTGGATCATAATAGGCAAACACCTTCAGGGTTGATTCAGGCTTGTGTTACCGTTCGGCCTGTCAGGGTGATCCAGCTCCTGGAAAACGAATCACAATTTTATATAGGTTAAAAAAAAGGGTTTTATGTTATTTTCTCAGGACAACCTGACCTTAGTGGGGGAGAAGTCCAGTCGAGGCCCTCTCACTCGGCAGTCAATACCCATAGGGGTTGCTTCCCTCGGTAGACCATACACACCGCAGTGGAGGGTCCTGCCCTGGTCTTGCCTTCTCCCTTTCCTCCCTTCAGGCTTGTCCCCTTTATTTGGCATCCTTAATTCATGCAGAGCCTTGTTGCCAGAATATTAGTTCTTCCTTAGCATGAGTTTCAGTTTCCCAGGAGTGGACTCAACCCTCCAAGTTTCAGTAGTTACTGGTCCTTTTATTCTGGATGCATGGGTCCCTTTCTGCGGTTCTCACAGCTGTTTCAGTAGTCAGTAAAACAAGGTACAGTCCCTCACACCCATGCCCTTGAGCCAAAAGCAAAAAGTCAATAGCAGCTTGATCCTGTAAGAGCGCATGTCGCAGACTATTTTGATCTGGTAACATCTCCTCAAGTATCTCTATCATGGCATAGGCTTGCTTCTTGGCCCAGCATACCAATTTTTCTAAGTTGTTACGTGCAGCCGCAGATGCCACTCCAAGCACTAAAATTGCCAATGCTGCTCTAGCTGCAACCCCACACAATTCAACATTATCATTGCTATCCGGTGCAAGCAATGCCCATTTATGTCTGGTGATCTCACGCAACTGTAACAAGCTAGGAGCAAATACCATGAGTTTATCTAAGTTTATCTAACATGGACATCTGATAGCATTTGCAGGGATACCATGCCAGGCCCCATCCCCACAAATCAGAAGCACATCAGGAGGCAAGGCCAAAGCTGTACAATTGTTCCAAACACTGTAGTTGTTACCCCTTGTCTCCATGCTATAAACTCCTAAACCCTGCTTAGCAGCGCCATTGTAATCACAGGTGTTATTTGTGTTTTTGTACCAGTATGGCCCTTTCCCAGTTCCTGTAGCAGGATTCATCTGATAGCCACGGCTACGTTCACATTTGTAGCCACCTTTCAGATTGATACAGATTTGACTACAGATACCAGGGTTTTGACATTCATCAATTCCACAGTTTCTCTTTTCTACAAAGTCAAACCCAGCTGGACAGTCACATTCATTTATGTTGCATTCCTTCAGGGGCTCATCACCCCAGTCCTTGCAGTCTCTCTGCTGGTTACACACTTTATTGATATCTATGCATTCTCCACTTTTCTTTTTGTCACTGGCCATTCACCACAAATGGATAAGACACATGATTACTAGTTAGGAAAGAGAGTGTAACGTCTGCTATACGGCTGCAGGCAGTGCCAGCTGCAACCTTAGGTTTGTGAAAGAGCCTGCCGGTGGTCATTTGGCAGTGTAATCAACGTCTCTGCACTCCTGCCCTGCAATAGAGCTAAGTCGTCATTAGTAATAGTTATAACACCGATCTGGGGACGAATAGTCTTTTTTGCATTGCAAGATAAACCTTTTATAAAAAGAATGCCAGAGTGAAGCAGCACAGCTGCTGCTGCCGCTGCCTCCATGGTTATGTCAGACAGGCTGCAGGGTCCTGATGTCCGCCCCTCTGCTCTGTGCCGACTTGCCACACGCTGAGGGTCAGCTACCGGTGTCCACTGACGCCTCTGGTCTCCCGTAGCAACTCGATCTCGGATGTCCCGCAATTACTTCAATTTCCCTGCGTTTTGCAGCTTCTGTCAGGTCTATTCTGTGTCTGTCTCTCAGAGCCGTCCGTGGCTCTGCAGCGTCTCTCAGGGCTCTCTCCGTCCAGCGGTAGTCCCTCCGTAGTGTCTCCCAGCGCCGCTCCGGTCTCTCGGCGCCGCTCCGGTCTCGGCCTGTTCAGGTCTCAGCGAGTCTGGGTCTCAGTGAGTCCAGGTCTCGGCCTGTGCGGGCCTCATTATGTTGCAGGAAGCATGTCATGTCATGCTCCTGCCTTTTTCTTGTCACAGTCAAAACATTTAAGAGCAAAAATAGGATACACAAGATACACAAGATACACCGGGCCCATATATTAGGCACCACCACTCAAAACTTGGATAAAACAGCACTTCTTTTCAGTCTGTCAAGCACTTCGTTCGTCTCTGCCCACTCCCTTGCAGAGAGTACGGAACCAGGGATCGGAACTCTGCACTCGCTTTGCAGCAACGCTGCGTCTCACTCACACAGCACACTCGCACACGGAGGCCTCCAGCACATCTCATTCATACCACAGGAATATAATTTAGAATGATAACCAACCAAACAAGTATTGTCTCTGACTGTGTTCTTCATGAAGTGACTTGTAACACTTTGTTTCAAACCCTTACATTTACACAAATACTTTCAACACAAAATACATACATAAAAACACATACAATTATTAACACTCCAGTTAGTATCCCTCCAGCAGCTGAAAACATACCGTTTGTCTGCAGTTTCAGGAGATCCTTGCTCCTGTGGTGAGCAGCTGAGAGTGGAGTCCCCTCCGAGCAAAACGCTCAGGGTGCACCTAGGGGCGTCCACGCTGCAGCCGATCCCGCAGCCGAGCAGAGTGTCTCCTGCCTGGCTCACCCAAATGACTCTCAGAAAGCTGACTCCACAATCAGTAGGATTGTAAAGTAGGTATGTTTACTCAGTTCTGTGCAGCACGGGGCGGGTAGTCCCCCCAAAGTCGTGCAGGCCTAACGTGACAAATTGCTTTAGTAAAGAGTTACATATACATAAACATTCCTATACATATACATAACCTGTCCATTTGTGAACAGTCCTCCTTATCTTAGACCCCTTGGTTAAAGTCTGAACCATGAGGTTGTTTTTGATCTGGTTCTCGGGGCCCGAGAGGCTCCTGTTATCTGGTGGTATAAGTGCAGCACAGGCACAAATGTAGCACATATTCATTCTTAATCAACTGCTCTCTAATTTCTAATTCCAATGTTTCAGCTTGCTCTTTTCCGGATCCACAGGTATTCTACTATTAATGTTCAAAGCCTGACAGACCCCGTCCTCCGTGGATCAAAATACAGGGGGTCTTAAGGGTTCTTTTGGTCATTCTATCATATAATACTGGATCATTTTCAATTTACTCTTTAATTTTCTGGGGCCCCTATTGTTCCAATTTCTAATCATTATTCATAATGGACTTTTTGGTCATATATCTGGTAATTTGCTCCCTTTCTGGTCCTTGGTCTTCGATTTTATCTGACCCATCCGGGAATTTTACTAGTGGCAATTCCCACAGCCCTTGGCTGCCCAGTGAGAGTGTCTTGCAGGGGGTTTAGGACCTATCACCCACCCACGTATCCCTCTTCTCACCAGTCTAGCCCCCCCCGACAGGAGATTAGAACCAGTGAAAAAACAAAAAGACCTCCACGCTGACTTTAGAAGTCTCAGTTACACTCTCACACACAAAAACTGGCAACCGTACCCTTACCCAACCGGACGGTATCTTATGAATCAGTCGTCTTCGTCCAGACTCCAATCGGACGGTATCCACCAGCATCTCTGCTGTCTTCGTCTGGGATCGAACCAGACGGTATCCAAACGACTGTCGTCTTCATCCGGTTCGATTCCGGACACCAGAATCCAACCGAACGGTATCCAAACGACTCTGTCGTCTTCGTCCGGATCTTCACGCGCAGAATTACGGGCAAAAAACAGCCGGCAACAAGGGAGCTCAAAAAAAATTAAATTCTTTGCTTACCTTTATTCAGGTTCAGGATGGCATTAGTCCCGATCTGACTCAAACAGGAGCCACCAAATGGTGGGGCGCCTCTCCTAGATTAAATCAGAATTCAGGAACTATAGCCATCCCGGACGAGCCCCCAAATTGTTATAAATGGCTCAAGATTCAAATTAGGATTAAATAAAAAAATAGGATTTATTAAAAGAATATAAAGGAATAGAGGTAAGCAAACAGCGCTGGGTGCACCGGGAGTCTCCGCTCCACCAGGACGCACACCAGTTACATCAAGCAGCTGATTTTTATGCACCTAGACTAATACATATTCATTACTACTTCTAAAAAAGTAGATTATTATAATTAGCTTCCGGGGTCCAGTCCCTCCTACTGGAGCATGCGCATCAGTCTCCTCTGGGGGTCTCTAGGGGTCTTTCATGCTGAAGGCTCGTAGTCTTCCTCTCACCCTTTGTACTTACTCGGCACTATTCCAAGTTTATGGAACACTCTCTGTACACTCTCCACAGGTCTTGTCTCCCAACCGTCCTTCAGCTTCTTTTTTCTTCCTCTTAATCTCTTGGCCCCCCTGGCCAGATACCAAGGATCCACATAGTATCTCATAACAGTCAGTAGTTGTTATCAGTTGTTCTAAAACTCCCAGACATCAAACACAAACAGCTTTCTTATTTGACGCTTCACGAGTAATTAAAACATTATTCCCCAGCCATTCACAGACATATCTATAGCAGTGTTAAGTTAATCTCGAAGAAGACAGGAAAAAAGGCCGTAACTGTTAGAAATAGAAGTCCGGAATAACAAAAGCAAACAGGTTCATAAATTTAAGGAGCGTTTTCTGAAGACGTGATAAATTGACTGGAATGAGGGGGAGACTGGGACACACTGCATCTGTGGTTCAAGAACTAAATTGCCAGTGCAGGGCCCAGAGGCAGACAGGATTCAAACAGAATTATTCTTTATGGACACGAATTTATGGACACGAATTTATGGACACGAATTGGAATTGTTAAAACATTCCTCTCTAGGCTGAACAAGCCCAGCTCCTTCAGCCGCTCCTCATAGGACTTGCTCTCCAGGCCCCTCACCAGCTTCGTCGCCCTTCTTTGGACCCGCTCAAGCACCTCGATGTCCTTCTTGTAGCGAGGGGTCCAAAACTGAACACAGTACTCGAGGTGCGGCCTCACCAGAGCCGAGTACAGGGGGACGATCACCTCCCTAGCCCTGCTGGTCACAGTGTTTCTGATACAAGCCAGGATGCCGTTGGCCTTCTTGGCCACCTGAGCACACTGCTGGCTCATATTCAGCCGACTGTCCACCATCACTCCCAGGTCCTTCTCTGCCTGGCAGCTCTCCAACCATTCCTCTCCCAGCCTGTAGTTCTGCTTGGGGTTATTGCGTCCCAGGTGCAGGACCCGGCACTTGGCCTTGTTGAACTTCATACATTTGACCTAAGCCCATCGGTGCAGCCTATCCAGATCCTCCTGCAGAGCTTTCCTACCCTCGAGCAGATCGACACATGCACCTAGCTTGGTGTCATCTGCAAACTTACTGAGGGTGCACTCAATGTCGTCATCCAGATCATTGATGAAGATGTTAAAGAGGACCAGCCCCAGCACCGAGCCCTGGGGGACGCCACTAGTGACTGGCCTCCAACTGGACTTGGCTCCATTTACCACAACTCTTTGGGCCCGGCTATCCAGCCAGTTTCTAACCCAACGAAGCGTGCGCCAGTCCAAGCCAAGAGCAGCCAGTTTCTTGGGGAGAATGCTGTGGGAGACGGTGTCAAAAGCCTTGATGAAGTCAAGGTAGACCACATCCACAGCCTTTCCCTCATCCACCCAGCGCGTCACTTTGTCATAGAAGGAGATCAGGTTCGTCAAGCAGGACCTGCCTTTCATAAACCCATGCTGGCTGGGCCTGATCGCCTGCTTGCCCTTCAAGTGCCACATGATGACTCCCAAGAGGATCTGCTCCATGAGCTTCCCTGGTACTGAGGTCAAACTGACCGGCCTGTAGTTCCCCGGGTCTGCCCTCCAGCCCTTCTTGTAGATGGGCGTCACATTTGCTAGTCGCCAGTCAGCTGGGACCTCCCCCGATAGTCAGGACTGCTGATAAATGATGGATAGGGGCTTGGCCAGCTCCTCTGCCAGTTCTCTCAGTACCCTTGGGTGGATCCCATCCGGCCCCATCGATTTGTGGACATCCAAGTGCCGTAGCAGGTCACCAACCAGTTCTTCGTGGATGGTGAGGGCCACATCCTGCTCCCCGTCCCCTTCCACCAGTTCTGGGTACTGGGTATCCAGAGAGCAACCGGTTTTGCCGCTAAAGACTGAGGCAAAGAAGGCATTGAGCACCTCCGCCTTTTCCTCATCTCTTGTAACTAAGTTTCCCCCTGCATCCAGTAAAGGATGGAGATTCTCCTTAGTCCTCCTTTTTGTGTTGATGTATTTATAAAAGCATTTTTTGTTATCTTTAACAGCAGTAGCCAGATTGAGCTCCAGATGAGCTTTGGCCTTCCTAATCTTGTCCCTGCACAGCCTCGCTACATCCTTATAGTCCTCCTTGGTGGCCTGCCCACTTTTCCAAAGATTATAAACCCTCTTTTTTCTCCTAAGCTCAAGCCACAATTCTCTGTTGAGCCAGGCTGGTCTTCTTCCCCGCTGGCTCATCTTTGGGCGCATGGGAATAGACCGCTCCTGCGCCATTAGGATTTGCCTCTTAAAGAGCGCCCAGCCTTTCTGGACCCCTCTGCCCTTCAGAACCGCCTCCCATGGGACTCCACCAACTAGTGTCCTGAGCAGCCCAAAGTCAGCCCTCCGAAAGTCCAATACAGTGGTTTTACTGGTTCCCTTCCTGGCCCCGCCAAGAATAGTGAACTCCACCATTTCGTGGTCACTCTGCCGAAGACTGTTCCCGACAATCACATCCTCCACCAGTCCTTCTCTGTTTGTGAAGAGAAGGTCTAGCAGGGCACCACCCCTGGTAGGTTCACTAATCAGCTGCGTCAGGAAGTTATCTTCCACTTCCTCCAGAAACCTCCTAGACTGCTTTCTCTGGGCTGTGTTGTGCTTCCAGGATATGTCAGGGAAGTTGAAGTCCCCCACGAGTACAAGCGCTGACGATTTCACAACTTCTGTCAGCTGCCTGTAGAACTCCTCATCCGTCTCCTCATCCTGGTTCGGCGGTCTATAGCAGACCCCGACCAGGACACTAGCCTTGTTGTCCCTGCCGATCCTAACCCAAAGGGACTCGATCTTGTCATTCCTAGCCTCGAGTTCTACAACATCGAAAGACTCTCTAATATAGAGAGCCACACCGCCACCCCTTCTGTGCTGCCTGTCCCTTCTGAAGAGCCTATAGCCAGGCATCGCAGCACTCCAGTCATGAGACTGGTCCCACCACGTTTCCGTGATGGCAACCAAGTCGTAGCCTGCCCGCTGCACGATGGCTTCCAGCTCCTCCTGTTTGTTACCCATGCTGCGTGCATTGGTGTAGATGCACTTCAGCTGGGCCTTTACCTTATCCTCCGGCCTTGCCACTGCTCCCCCTGGCACAGCCCCAACAGTCCTCGCTTCAGCCCCATCCCCCTTCTCACCTAGTTTAAAGACCTATCAATGAGCCCCGCCAGCTCCTGGCCCAGGATCCTTTTTCCCCTAGAGGATAGGGACCCGTCTACGGCCATCAGACCAGGTGCTGAGTAAACTGCCCCATGGTCGAAAAACCCAAGATTTCTGCGTAGGCACCAGCCCCGGAGCCACGTGTTTAACAGGTGGGCTTTCCTTGTCCTCTCCGTACCCCTCCCTGTCAACGTAGGGATGGACGAAAATACTACCTGCACTCCTGCTCCGTCCACTAACCGTCCCAGCCCCCTAAAGTCTCTTTTGATAGCCTTCAGGCTTCTGTCATCAATGTCATCACTACCTGCCTGGACTATCACAAGAGGATAATAGTCTGAGGGGCGTACCAGGTTGGGGAGCTTCCTGGCAACGTCCCTGACCCTGGCCCCAAGTCAGACAGCAAAAACAGAGTTCCTGGAAGAGAACTGCAGTTCTCTGCAGTGCCCCCCTTGGGCAGTGGGGAATGGATGTCCCTGTGCTCCCCACAAGTTGTCCCCAAGCTGTTGGAGCTGCCTTGCAGAGCAAATGGGCTGTGGTGCTGTGGGGTGAATCTGCATGGCTGTGCTAGTCAAGGTGGGAAGCAGACTCAGCCAGGTCCAGATCACTGAGCTGGACCCCGTGAATTCCAGGTTCCCTGTGAATACCTGGCTTTAGTTCTTTCCCTGTGGCTGAGCCCACAGTGAGAGATCTCTCACTTTCAGAGGGGCTGCAGTCAGTGCTCATGCCATGCTCCGCTGTCCCTGGAGGTACCCTGGGCTCTGCAGGCAGCTCTAGATTCCCCTCCTGAAGGACATCATCTACAGGTCAGATGTGGGAATGGCCCTGGCTATGTAACGAAGTGACAATTTGCTGTCTCTGCTGTGAGCAGACACCCATGGGTGAGTGTTAAATCTAGCCCTTGGTCTCTGACAGGTCACAATGCAACAATGAGCCATTACCTCTGGAACAGAAGCAGGAACAGACTTTTGTAGGGAGCAATGATTTGGGCCTATTCTTGACACTTGTTAGGCAAAGAAATCCCAGCCTTCAGGCATTTCATTGTGGTAATTCTCTTTTATTACAGGGGTGCTAGAAGAGAATATTGCTTAACTCACAGTGTAAGATGCACATTTATACATCCTCCATATGGTAGAGAACAGGTTCATTCATTCAATGCACTGACGAGAATCCTGGTATTTATGCAGGAACACAAGAAACCCAGGTAGCAAAAATGACAATGAGAAAAAAAATAAATAAATATATAACCACCTGCTAAAGACAGCCAAAATATAAGTCTGGAAGTTGATGTACTGGCATTCATGATTGGAGAGCGAAGGGATCTTTATGAGTATTGAAAAACATCCCCCAAATCAGTTTCCTAACAGCATCCTTCAGCTCCTTGTTCCTCATGCTGTAGATGAGGGGGTTCACTGCTGGAGGCACCACTGAGTACAGAACTGCCAGCAAAAGATTCAGGGATGAGGAAGAGATGGAGCGGGGCTTCAGGTAGGCAAACATGACAGTGCTGATGAACAGGGAGACCACAGCGAGGTGAGGGAGGCATGTGGAAAAGGCCTTGTGCTGGCCCTGCTCTGAGGGCATCCTCAGAACGGTCCTGAAGATCTGCACATAGGACAGCACAAGGAAAACAAAACATCCAATACCTGAACAGAAGCAAAACATTATGAACCCAAGTTCTCTGAGGTAGGCATCTGAACAGGAGAGCTTAAGGATCTGGGGAAGTTCACAGAAGAACTGGTCCAGGGCATTACCTTGGCAGAATGAAAGGGAAAATGTATTGGCAGTGTGCACCAAAGCACTGAGAACACCAGCACTCCAGACAACTACTGCCATGTTGACACAAGTTCTGCTGGCCATTATGGTCATATAGTGCAGGGGCTGGCAGATGGCAACGTAGCGGTCATAGGCCATGACAGTGAGAAGGTAAAACTCTGCTGTGACAAAGACAACAAACATAAAGACTTGGGTAGCACATCCCAAGTAGGAAATGTCCTTGGTGTCCCAGAGGGAGTTGGCCATGGCTTTGGGAACAGTGGTGGTAATAGTGCCCAGGTCAAGGAGGGCGAGGTTGAGGAGGAAGAAGTACATGGGGGTGTGGAGGCGGTGGTCGCAGGCTATGGTGGTGAGGATAAGGCCGTTGCCCAGGAGGGCAGCCAGGTAGATGCCCAGGAAGAGCGCGAAGTGCAGGAGCTGCAGCTCGTGTGTGTCTGCGAATGGCAGGAGGATGAACTCTGCGGGGAAGCTGCTGTTGGACATTTGCTACCCCTGGCCATGTGGACCTGTAGATGGAGGAAGAGACAGAGACAAGTTAGACAGACTTCTCTGAGCCTCATTCACACAAATCACCATTCCCTGAGCTGAATGAGGAATGAATCCTCTCATCCTCCAACCCTTCCAACTGAATGACGGTGTGCCTGACTGTTTCAAACGGACCTTGGGCACCTTGTTCACAAGAAGACACCTTCAGGACAGGGCCCCAGCAGTCAATGTCAGAACAGAAGCTTACACCCACCTGCACCCCAGACAAAGAGTGTAGGAGAATCACAGACAGGTGAACAAATAAGAAAGAATACAACAATGCTCCAATCTGCTGACAAAGGAAAATGTAGATGGGCATGCAGGGAAGCCTTCACATTACCAAGCTTGCATGCCACCTATGGAAGCGACACTGCAGGGCAGGTACTCTTAGCCTTCTTGTTGTCTATCACCTTGCAGAACACAGGATCCTCTCTTCTTCTGGATGTCCAGCTGAGGAGAAAGTGGCTCAATCATAAAGAGCAGGGAGTTGCTGCAGAGAAAGTGCCTGCACTGCAGACCTGGCAGGGACTGTCTGAATCCTCCTTCCCTTGGTGTTTTGGGCAGCAGCTCCCTCTCCCTCCCTGCCTTGGTCTCTACTGCCTGGAGCTGTCCCTGCTGGCAGCTCCTTCCCTGTCCCCACATCTCCTCCCTGCCATTGATCCCAGACCCTGTCCTAGCCATTTTGTGCTCGGCTCTGCCCCGCAGACACCTCTTGTCCCAGGGAACTTTTCAGGAACAACTCCCCATATTGTGTGGCTAAGGAACAGGTCTGACCTAACAGGAGGTGACTAGAACTGATGACTCAGTGACTTCATAATAATGTAAAAATAAATTCCCATCTCGTACTTCCATTCAGCAAAGCAAGAGGAGAAATCACAAAGCACAAAATCATTCTCTTCAACTATTCCTTGCTCTGGTGTCTCAGTTGAAGATTCCCCTCTGGCATGGACTGGAGGTGCTGCTCTTGGCTTGGACTGGAGCACGCTTCGTTGGGTTAGAAACTGGCTGGATAGCCGGGCCCAAAGAGTCGTGGTAAATGGAGCCAAGTCCAGTTGGAGGCCAGTCACTAGTGGCGTCCCCCAGGGCTCGGTGCTGGGGCCGGTCCTCTTTAACATCTTCATCAATGATCTGGATGACGACATTGAGTGCACCCTCAGTAAGTTTGCAGATGACACCAAGCTAGGTGCGTGTGTCGATCTGCTCGAGGGTAGGAAGGCTCTGCAGGAGGATCTGGATAGGCTGCACCGATGGGCTGAGGTCAACTGTATGAAGTTCAACAAGGCCAAGTGCCGGGTCCTGCACCTGGGGCGCAATAACCCCAAGCAGAACTACAGGCTGGGAGAGGAATGGTTGGAGAGCTGCCAGGCAGAGAAGGACCTGGGAGTGATGGTGGACAGTCGGCTGAATATGAGCCAGCAGTGTGCTCTGGTGGCCAAGAAGGCCAACGGCATCGTGGCTTGTATCAGAAACACTGTGACCAGCAGGGCTAGGGAGGTGATCGTCCCCCTGTTCTCGGCTCTGGTGAGGCCGCACCTCGAGTACTGTGTTCAGTTTTGGGCCCCTCGCTACAAGAAGGACATCGAGGTGCTTGAGCGGGTCCAAAGAAGGGCAACGAAGCTGGTGAGGGGCCTGGAGAGCAAGTCCTATGAGGAGCGGCTGAAGGAGCTGGGCTTGTTCAGCCTAGAGAAGAGGAGGCTCAGGGGTGACCTTATTGCTCTGTATAAGTACATTAAAGGAGGCTGTAGTGAGGTGGGGGTTGGCCTGTTCTCCCATGTGCCTGGTGACAGGACGAGGGGGAATGGGCTAAAGTTACGCCAGGGGAGTTTTAGGTTAGATGTTAGGAAGAATTTCTTTACTGAAAGGGTTGTTAGGCGCTGGAACGGGCTGCCCAGGGAGGTGGTGGAGTCACCATCCCTGGAGGTCTTCAAAAGACGTTTAGATGTAGAGCTTAGGGATATGGTTTAGTGGGGACTGTTAGTGTTAGGTCAGAGGTTGGACTCGATGATCTTGAGGTCTCTTCCAACCTAGAAATTCTGTGATCTGTGACTATGCCATGAGGGGCAGGACCTCTGCCCATAGACTCACAAGGAGTATTAACTCTTTGGATGAGGTCATCTAGCTAATTCTTTTCTCCATCTAACAGTCAATCCACCAAGCCCATATTCCTCCAGTTCAGTAGCGAAAAAGTTGTGAGAGATCATTTCAAAAGCCTCATAGACATCCAGGTAGAATCATAGAATCACAGAATATCCTGAGTTGGAAGGGACCCTTAAGGATCATCAAGTCCAACTCTTGACACCGCACAGGTCTACCCAAAAGTTCAGACCATGTGACTAAGTGCACAGTCCAATCTCTTCTTAAATTCAGACAGGCTCGGTGCAGTGACCACTTCCCTGGGGAGCCTGTTCCAGTGTGCAACCACCCTCTCTGTGAAAAAACCCCTCCTGATGTCAACCCTAAATTTCCCCTGCCTCAGCTTAACCCCGTTCCCGCGGGTCCTGTCGCTGGTGTTAATGGAGAAAAGGTCTCCTGCCTCTCGACACCCCCTTACGAGGAAGTTGTAGACTGCGATGAGGTCTCCCCTCAGCCTCCTCTTCTCCAGGCTGAACAGGCCCAGTGCCCTCAGCTGTTCCTCGTACGTCTTCCCCTCCAGGCCTTTCACCATCTTCGTAGCCCTCCTCTGGACACTCTCCAACAGTTTCATGTCCTTTTTATACTGTGGTGCCCAGAACTGCACACAGTACTCGAGGTGAGGCCGCACCAGCGCAGAGTAGAGCGGGACAATCACCTCCCTTGACCTACTAGCGATGCCGTGCTTGATGCACCCCAGGACACGGTTGGCCCTCCTGGCTGTCAGGGCACACTGCTGGCTCATATTCAACTTGCTGTCTACCACAACCCCCAGATCCCTCTCTTCTAGGCTGCTCTCCAGCATCTCATCGCCCAGTCTGTACGTGCAGCCAGGGTTTCCCCGTCCCAGGTGCAGGACCCGGCATTTGCTCTTATTGAACTTCATGTGGTTGGTGATCACCCAGCTCTCCAACCTATCCAGATCCCTCTGCAAGGCCTTTCCAAATGTACTGGCAGTGTGCACCATGGCATTGAGAAAGCCACTGCCCCAGGCAGCTGCTGCCATCTGGACACATGCTCTGCTGCCCAGGAGGCTCCCATAGTGCAGAGGCTTGCAGATGGCAACATAGCGGTCATAGGCCATGAGGGTGAGAAGACAATACTCTCCTCCAGTCATGAACAGAAAGAAAAAGACCTGGGCAACACATCCTGAGTAGGAGATGGTCCTGGTGTCCCACAGACTTTTTCCAACTCCAACCAATTTGTGATTCAGTCATTCTGGAATGTCTTGCAATGTCTCTGAGAACTTTTCTGTAGTATCATTTTACCAGCTGTACTCCAGGTTCCCAAGGGCAGAGACTCATTTTGAGAATGACACCACTCACTGTGTAACCTTGAGGAGCAGGAATTACAAACAGCAGCGAGGCCTCAAAACACAGCATTATCATGCACTCTAACTCCACAGTCTAGCCCTTTCTTCCCTGAGTCAGAAGGGACCTCTGGAGGTGTTCAGTACCATCATCTTACTGAGCAGTGATAGGTTCACAGGTAGATCAGGTTAGTCGGTGCTTTCTGCAGCTGGGTATTGAAATGTGTGAGCCCATGACCCAGTGCTGATCCACAGTAGCTGTTCCACCATTACAGACACTGACGCCTGCAGGAGGATGGAGCTGGTCAAATTTCAAAGATTAGCTCCCCTTGGGTAGTCGGGAATGGCCATCCCCACACTCCCCACATGTGGTCCCCAAGCTGTTGGTACTGCTATGCAGAACAAACAGGCTGTACAGAGGTACTTCAGACAAAGGTACTTCATGAAGGGGGAATTGAATCACTCCCCACCTTCCCTTCCCTCTGCCTGCTGGGTGCCCACTCTCTTCTCTGAGATTGCGGAGTCACAGGTTCCCTGAAATACCTGGCTTTAGTTCTTTCCCTGTGGCTGAGCTCACAGTGGGAGATCTCTCACTTTCAGAGGGGCTGCAGTCACTGCCCACACCAGACTCCCATGTCCTTGGAGGTACCCTGGGCGCTGCATGCAGCTCCAGATTCCCCTTCTGAAGGACTTCATCTACGGGCACATGTGGGAACAGCCCTGGCTATGTAATATTTATGTACAAATGCAAGGAACAGAAGCAGTAATAATGACCCAACCCCCTAAAAGAAATAATAATTAATAAAAATAGTAATGAGTACAAAGACAATACAAGCTTGGAAGGGGATGCACTTGTATTCATTATTGGAGAGTGAAGGGATCTTTATAAGTACTGGAAAACATTCCCCAAATCTGTCTCCTAACTGCACACTTGAGCTCCTTGTTTTGCATGCTGTAGATGAGGGGGTTCAGAGCTGGGGGCACCACGGAGTACAGAATGGCCAGCAAAAGGTTGAGGAATGGAGAAGAGATGGAGGGGGTCTTCAGGTAGGCAAATATGCCAGTGCTGATGAACAGGGAGACCACAGCCAGGTGAGGGAGGCATGTGGAAAAGGCTTTGTGCCGGCCCTGCTGTAAGGGGATCCTCAGCACAGCCCTGAAGATTGGCACATAGGACAGCACAAGGAAAACAAAACACCCAAATGCTAAAACAACACTAACCACAAGAAGCCCAGCTTCTCTTAGGTACGCATCTGAGCAGGAGAGCTTGAGGATCTGGGGAAGTTCACAGAAGAACTGGTCCAGGAGATTTCCCTGGCAGAGGGGCAGTGAAAATGTATTGGCTGTGTGCAGCACAGCATAGAGAAAAGTACTGCCCCAGACAGCTGCTATCATGTTGACACAAGTTCTGTTGGCCATTATTGTACCATAGTGCAGGGGTTTGCAGATGGCAATGTAGCGGTCATAGGCCATGATGGTGAGGAGATAAAACTCTGCTGCGACAAAGAGAATATATAAAAAGATTTGGGTAGCACAGCCTGCATAGGAAATGGTTGTGGTATCCCACAGGGAATTGGCCATAGCTTTGGGAACAGTGGTGGTAATAGTGCCCAGGTCAATGAGAGAGAGGTTGAAGAGGAAGAAGTACATGGGAGTGTGGAGGCGGTGGTCGCAGGCTATGGCTGTGAGGATGAGGCCGTTGCCAAGGAGGGCAGCCAGGTAGATGCCCAGGAAGAGTCCAAAGTGCAGGAGCTGCAGCTGGCATGTGTCTGCGAATGGCAGGAGGAGGAACTCTGTGGGGAAGCTGCTGTTGGACATTTGCTGTCCTCTCAGGGCAGGGTTGGCTATCCATGGAGGAAAAAAAGAGGGATAAGTTAGAGAGACGTCTCAGCAAAATTCACACCTTCTCCCACAGAAATTACTTTTCCATGAGTTGAATGAGGAATGAGTCAGCTCATCTCCAGCCCTCCCAACTGGATGACAGTGTGTCTGACAGTTTAAAATGAAACTTGGGCACCTTGTTCCCAAAATGATGCCCTCAGGCCAGGGCCCAGCAATCCATGTCAGAACAGAAGCTTACACCCACCTGCACCCCTGACAAAGAGATTAAGAGACCCCCACACAGGTGGACAAATGATAAAGAATACCACAATGCTCCAACCTGCTTACACAGAGAAAGGGAGATGGGCATGCAGGGAAGCCTTCACATTACTAAGCTTGCATGCCACCTTTGGAAGTGACATTGCAGGGCAGGTACACTTAGCCTCATCATTGTGTATCACCTCTCAAGACACAGGCTTCTCTCTTATTCTGGAGGTCCAGCTGAGGAAGAGCTGGCTCATGCCCTAAAGCCCCTGAGGGCAGATGCTGTGCTGGGTGTCAGAGGAGAGCAGGGGGTTGCTGCAGAGAAGGGGCCTGCACTGCAGGCCTGGCAGGGAGTGCCTGAATCCCCCCCTCCCTAGGTGTTTCAGGCAGCAGCTCCCTCTCCATCCCTGCCCAGGTCTCTGCTGCCTGGAGCTGTCCCGGCTGGGAGCTGCTTCCCTGTTCCCACATCTCCTCCCTGCCATGGCTCACAGACCCCATCCCACCCGCTATGTGCTCAACTCTGTCTTGCGGACACCACCTGTCCCTGTATAATTTTCAGGAATATCTCTATGTGTTCAATGGTTATGGAGTAGCTCGTACCTATCAAGAGCTAAGAAGAACTGGGCTCTCAGGGGCTTCATCAAAATTCCCATCTCCCACTACCAACCAGGAAAGCAAGAGGAGAGAAGTCGAAATGCAAACACCTTCCCTTCAGGAATTCCTTGCTCTGATCTTCCTCCTGAGGAGTCTCCTCCAAAATGCCCTCAGGGTGCTCTGGAGCCTGACTCATAGAGCAGCATCTGGACAGGAGGAGAGTTCTGCTGAGTTATGAGGTTCCTCATAGACCTACAGATCTCTTTCAGTGTAAAGATCTTGGAGCTTGTTTTACTAATACAAACCTGAGAACTTCATTATCATTCCCCTGACTTCCTTTCAAGGAAGAAAAGTTAAAGCACAGACTCCAGAGAGTGTCTTCCCTTCAGGTAGTCCCTGCCTTGGTTTTCACTTTCATGAATATCCCCAAAGATGCAGTGGGGGTGCTGTGGAGATGTGAGCAGCCTGCCCCAGGCAGCACGCTCTGGGCACCAGAAGGACCCTGCCCTTTCCTGCCCTGCCAGGGGTCTCCTAACAGCCACAGCTTCTTCGCACAGCACCCTGGGCAGCTCCCCAGGCAGGCTGAGTGCTGAGCCTGGCAGGCGGCAGAGGCCCTGCCCTGGCACACAGCCCCTGGGGCACAGCAGGGACCCTGCTCTGCACCACAGCCCTGGCCACCCCTGCCTGCACCCCGGCTGCACAGCCTGCAGCCAGCCCCATATGAATGAACCCTCACGTCCTGTACTTCTGACAGTTTTCAAAGGAAATCCTGGCTCTGGACCTTGTCATTCTCCTTTTATCCAAAGAAGCTCTGAGAGTCCTCTTGAAAGCTCCCACAGGCTGTGGGATTTGCCAGAAAATCTGGAGATGGCACCAGGAACAACAGGCGTGTTGCCCTGCAGCCAGAGACTTACCCTGTTCAGGGCTGTGAAGATTTCGCCCGCAGTCAGCTCTCAGCATCCCCCCTCCACACTGCCTTTAACATCTCCCTCTCTTCTCTCACTGCCATTGTCCCCTGCAGGCAGTGCCCCCAGCCTTGCTGCGCTGTGCAGAGGAGCTGCTCCTGGGCAGAGCTGTCTCTCTGCAGCGCTGCCCGCATGCCAGGAGCTCCCCTTGGGCCCAGGAGCCCAGCCCAGCTCAGCAGCACAGCTCCAGCCCTAGGCTTTGCTGCCTCTTTACTTCTTGTCTCCCTTGAGATGTCCCTGGGGATCCAGGGCTAACAGCTCCTGCAAAGCAAGAGTCACTTTTGCAGAACATACTTTAAAGTCAACTGAAATAATTGCCAAATATCCCTTTGAAACAGCAGAGAGAGGCTGAGTACAGAATTACAGTTATTCCTAAGAGAGTTTGACTGTCACTGAGAGGTGCAAATATTCCCTCTGGAAAACTCTGTTCATGGCCAATAACAAATAGGACACACAGGCAGGGATGGGGAGGGCTTAGGTACCCTTGTGCAGTGCACCTATCCATTTGTGGCATCTCATCCCCAGCTGGAAACCCTTGATCCATGTGATGATCCTTGTGTGATTGAGCTCCCCTCACACACTGCCACAAACCCACAGGACCTTGTTCAGTTGCTTCAGTTCAGTGTGGCCTCTATGTGTGTGAGCAACTGGAGTGCATGGAGCCCTGCTTAGGGATGAGTGAGGATCTGACAGCAAGCTGATGTGTCAGGAGTAAAGAGAGGGTAGGGACAGGGGACATTATAATGGGAGTCTGCTGCAGGCCACCTGATCAGCAAGACCAGCAGGTGAGGCCCTCTGTAAACACATAGAAGCAGCCTCGCATTCAAAAGCCCTGGTCCTCAGGGGGGACTTCAACCACCCTGGTATCTGCTGAAGGGACAGCACAGCAGGGCACAGTCAATCCAGTAAGGCCCTTTTATACATTAATGATACCTTTCTTCTTCCATTGATAGCGAAGAGAAGTGCTATGCTGGACCTCATTCTCAGCAATAAGGAGGGACTGGTGGGGAATGTGAAGCTCAAGGGCAGCCTGGGCTGCAGTGGCCATGAAATGGTGCAGTTTAGGCTGCTAAGTGCAGCAAGGATGGAGCACAGCAATCTCAATTCCCTGGACTTCAAGAGAGCAGACTTTGGCCTCTTTGGGCATCTCCTTTGTAGAGTCCTATGGGACAAAGCCCTTCAGGAAAGAGGGGCCCAAGGAAGCTGCTTGGTCTTCAAGGATCACTTCTTCCAAGTTGTGGTGATTTTTCTTTGTTGGGCGGCTGAGCTCCAACACAACCACTCTATCACTCCCCCTTCCTCAAAGGGAAAGGGGGAGAAAATAAGATGCAAAGGGCTCAAAGGTTGAGATAAGGACAGGGAGATCACTCAGCAGTTATTTTGATGGGCAAAACAGACTCAGAGTGGGGAGACAGATAGTAAAATTTATTGCCTATTGCTAACAAACTAGAGAGGTGAGAAACAAAATAAAGACGCCCAGAAACACCTTCCCCTGATCCACCCTCTTCAATGGGGGAATGGGGGCTGCGGTCAGTCTATAGCATTTCATCTCCACTTCTCCTTATCGGTCACTCTCTTCCCTTGTTCCAACATGGGGTGCCTTCCACAGGATGCTGTCCTTCCAAAACAGATCTTGCATGGGCTTCCCACAGGCAACAGCTTCTCGAGAACTGCTTCAGATATGGGTCCGTACCATGGGGTCCATCCCTCAGGAGCACACTGCTCCAACCTGTGTCCTCCATGGGCAGCAGCTCCTGGCTCCTGCTCCTGCGTGGGCTCCTCTCCACAGGCTACAGCTTCAGGCCCTGCAAAGGGCCATTTCTGACAAAGACTCATGGACTCCTTAGAGCAGGAAATAGGAGGCCATGATTACAGGTAGGCAAAGGCCCTGTGCAGGTGGCTCTGAGGCTGAGAAAATGCTAGGTTTGTTTCATCAAGCAGAAAGGCCAAGGCCTGCTGCCAGGCCTGGGCAGAGAGGTCCTGTCCCTCACATAGGGCTCTGGGCTCTTCCTCAGGCAGTGGAACATGTGGTATGCAGTGCCAAGTGAAAGACAGTTGTGTGACACTTCCTGGCCTCCCTTTGGACGTGCAAAGTGGGGATAGAGGCCCATTGGTAAGAAGACAACATGTGTCCTCCTAGGTCTCAGTGGCAGGGAGACCTGCCTGAGCCAGGAGGACAAGACCTTGGTTTTCCTGGCTATGTTTCGCCTTCCCAGTGCCCTTGTCCCTCTCCACTGCTGGCTGTCCTATGCTGTTCCGCACCTGCCCCTGTTTCACTGCATTTTACAAACATCCATCTTGCTTTCCCACCTTGCTCACCCCTTGACATTTCCGTGCTTTCATTGATGTCTGTACCCTCTCCAGCTGTGCCCTGAAACACTATGTCATGGAGGGACAAGAGATTCCCTCCAGGTCACCTCTGATGATTTTTCACATCCCTTCCACTATCTTCTCTTCTCTCTCAAGCCTTATCTCCAGCACCCAAGCTTTCCTTTAAGGCAGGTTTTCTCTCACATGCTGTTTCCCATGACCAAGGAAAGTTCCAACACTTCAAAAATCATTCTTTACACAGGAATCCTCCTCACCAATCAGCTTTTCTGTGGCTTGTCAGCTGACCAGACACAAGGAACCTCACCATGATCCTCCAGGCCACGTGGCCTTCCTGCTGGCTTTTCAGTTCCTCAGAAAGAAGCAACCAAGCCACATGCCTGTCTCTCTCCAGTCATATACTCAGGCACAATACACTTAAAAAAACACAACCAAGGCCAGTTCTGCATGGGCCTTTCAGGTACTTGGGCAGAGGGCATCACACAAGCACCATGCCAGACAGGTGCCTTCTACTGGCCTGTGAGAGATGCTGGGACATGTGAGCCTAAAAGCCCATCTGTCAGCCAAGGGGCAAGGGTTGACCTTGTAGCTACTTCAGAAAGATGGGACCTCCCAGTCCCTTGCCCAGCCATGCTCCTGCTGCTGGCCTCTCAGCTCCAGAGGCAGAAGTGACCTCACAGTCCCCACCAAAGCCAACCATTTCTGACTGGACACCATATAAGGACATCCAAACCTAGCACCCTCCTTGACGTCCAGCACCTAATGCAATAAAAGCAAGGTCGTTGTCATCATCCAAGGCCATAGAGCTCCTGATGGCCTTTCAGCTTCTCTGATGGAGAGCAGACTACTACATGCAAGCTCTGTTAGGTACTAGGTTAGGAATGACTTTGAAATAAATATTGATGCTAGCTGCATGTCTGTGGCTCCTTAGTTCTTTATGACAACTTAAATGCCACACGCATACACCAGCCATGTGCCTGAAGGTGGCACATCAGGCCCTCAGGCAGAAGTTCCCTGACACCCACCTGCACAGCCATGGGCATCCTGCTGCCTCCTGAGATCCCGAGGCACAGCTGACCTCAGCAGAAAATCCCCACCCATCTCCTCCTTGAGCCCTATGACCTGACCAGATCCATGTCACCTCTTCCAAGACCAAGCAATTGCTGCAGGACCTCTCCAACCCTTCCTAGCCTCATGGGGTGAAACCACTTCAATTTTGTGATAAGAGTGCAAGAACAAGGTATGTGACGATCAGGTGTTCAGGTTAGGGTTTAGGGATTAGATTTTGCCTTCCAGGTTAGGGATTGAGCAGCGTTTTAGAGGGATGCTTCTGAGTTCTGCTTTGGGTAGACAGTCAATGTTTAGGGTATGAGCTAGATCTTTGGTTAGGGTTTCATTATGTGCTTTGTTATGGGATGAGGGTTGGTGTTAAGGATGGCAATTTAATGTTAGCGATTAAGGGCTAGGGATTAGTAAAAGCAATAGATTAAGATTAACCATAACAGCTGATGTGTTTGGGGTTTAATATAAAGGTAGGTTTTGAGGTAAGGGATTAGATTCCTTCCATGGTGAAGCATCGCAATTAGGATATCACTAGGCTTTAATGTTCCTGGTTAGAAATATTGCCAGGGCTTGAGATGAAAGTTGTCCTAGTAAGTGTTGCTGCAACATGAGCCTTACCTGAACCTCTCTTACCTCTTCAAAATCTTTCCTTTCTATTAGCCAAACCAATCTTCTCTGCCACAAATCTCCTAGCTGTATTCTCCCAGATTTCCCCTGACTCCCCAAATGTGTCACCCTGTTGGGGGCAGCTTTCTGATGACATTTATGACCTCAGAGGCTCTTCCTTCCTGCTGTTGGCCAGCCAGGTTCTGGGACAGAAGTGACCTCACAGCCAGCATCCACAGGGCTACAAGGAGCTGTTGTGCTCAGGAGGCCTCTTCCCCGCACACCCAGGAGCACTGGGTGCAGGGGATGCTCTGTACAATCCCTCAGGTACTGTGCCTGCCAACCAGCTCATGCTTCAGAAGGCCTCCCACATGTCCAGACTCATGTTTCCCGATGCTGCCTTTAGCAAGTCCAGGTCATACTGAAAGAAATGACCACCTCTTTGTGGAAAAGTGAATAAAGAACTGTATATATAGTTTAGGAAAAAGTCAAGAACTCTTCAGCAAAGGAGTTGGTGTGAAAGTCATAGAATCATAGAATCCTAGAATGGCCTGGGTTGAAAAGGCCCTTAAAGATCATCTAGTTTCAGCACTGCTGCTCTGAGCAGGGTTGCCAGCCACTAGAGCTCTCTGCCCAAAGCTGCATCCAGCCTGGCCTTGAATGCCTCCAGGGATGGGACATCCACAACCTCCCTGGGCAACCTGTTCCATTGCCTCACCACCCTCTGAGTGAAAAACTTTCTTCTAATTTCTAACCTAAATCTCCCCTGCTTTAGTTTAAAACCATTCCCCCTTGTCCTATCATTATCAACACATGTAAACAGGCATTCCCCCTCCTGTTTATACACGCCCTTTATGTACTGGATGGCTGCAATGAGGCATAGGAGAGGTGTTTTTTGCACAGGAGAGGTGCTCCAGCCCTCTGATCATCTTCGTGGTCCTCCTCTGGATGCCTTCCAAGATCTCCACATCCTTCTTGTGCTGGGGGTCCCAGGCCTGCACACAGGATTCCAGGTGGGGTCTGACAAGAGCAGAGTAGAGGGGGACAATCACCTCCCTCTCCCTGCTGGACTCCCCTTTTTTAATGCAGCCCAGGACATACTTGGCCTTCTGGGCTGAAAGCACACACTTCTGGCTCATGCCCTTCTTCTCGTCCATCAGGACCCCCAGGTCCTTCTATGCAGGTCTGCTCTCAAGTTCTTCTTCTCTCAGTCGATATAAATACTGGGGATTGCCCCAGCCCAAGTACAACATCTTGCACTTGGCCTTGTTGAACATCATTAGGTTCCCATGGGCCCACTTCTCCAGTCTGTCCAGGTCCCTCTTGGATGGCATCCCTTCCTTCCACTGTTTCGACCGCACCACTCAGCTTGGTGTCATCTGCAAACTTGCTGAGGGTGCACTCGATTCCATCATCTATGTAATTGATAAAGATGTTGAAAAACATTGGGCCCAAGGCTGGCCCCTGAGGGGCACCACTTGTGACTGCATTGCTTTATTCAGCTGTTTTTTTCATGATGCATTGCTTTATTCAGCTGGTTTTCAATAGGACCATACCTCCAAATGGGAATTGACCTTGAGACTCTGTCTGTCCCACTGGATATGATGGCACCCTTAAGAAACAGCTGATGGCACTTGGGCTCATTCAAGTTCATCTCACCACACCCACACCATAGGCTGTCTCAGATGGACAAGACAAACATAGGCTTCAGATGTAGTCATTTAGTGTTCGTAGCTGGAGGAACAAACCACCTGTGTGAGCTAGGGCAAGAGCCTAGTGCTCGCGATGGTGGTTGTGAGGGGCTGCTCTGGGACCATTGTCCTGGGGCAGCATCTGCCAGGGTGTCCAGAGAACAAGGGCCCAGCCCAACCTTTGCACTTCTGGTCCTCTCTTTTCCTACCAGGTGGCCAGCCTAGTCCAGACCCTCGCCAGCTCTCCAAAATTCCCTGACCTTTTCACAGCCCAGCCCATCCCAGCAGAACAGCTCAGGCTGGGATGGCTCCAAAGCAGCAAATGGAGAATGGGAGATCAATGGTTGACTCTCTTCTACTGCAATTTCCTCTCCCTCCTTTCCACCCTGCCTCCAAACCTTTTCCCTCCCACAGGGAGCCTGCAGCCCCCCAGCCCAGCCTCCCTCCCCAGCACAGCACAGCACCACACTGCTGGCCCTGGGGATCCTCAGGCAGCACCACTGCACACACACAGAGCCCTGCTCTGCTCCCGAGACACACCATGTCCCACACAGCCTTGCCCCAGCCCAGCACGTCTGGGCTGACCTGAGGAGTCATTCCTGCAGCCCCTGCCCATGCTGCCCACATTCCCTGAGCTGGCAGTGCTGCTCTGAAGAGTAAGGGAGTTGTGTTCCGTGGAGCCATGCGGGCACTCTGCAGGGCTGTGCTGGTCAGGCTGGGAAAGCAGAGCTAACTCAAGGGGGACACTGCCACTCTCTGCCTCCCACACGAGTGGTCCTTTGGCCATGGAGGATGTGCACAGGTACCTGGCCTTCTTCAGAGTCAGAGATTAATAGAAGAGAAATAAAGAAAACATGGAGCCTCGTCCAAGTCCGTCCCTTTGAAATATCCATGAGACAAGCTTTGAGAGAAGAGCTGAGCCTTCAGGCACTGCCCTCAGCCGATCCCCCTTTATGCTGGAGATGCTGGTATGGAGCCAGCTGTGTTAGAGGAGTGCCCCTGGCCTGCCCTGCGTTTGGACACATGACTGCCACACAGCAGCACAGTGAGCAAGTGACAAGAGCAATCAGTCCTCACAATAACACAAAGACTCCGAATGAGAGTGTGGAAGGGGAGCAGCTCAGGAAAGACCAAGCCCTGGGACTCTCTGGCAGTGTTGCTGTGCCAGGACTCTTTTCCTCTTCGACCTCTGAACACAGCCAAGTCCCCCTGCAGCTCCACCACATGTCTCTAAGGAAGGATCTCAAGCAAGCAAGTCTCAGCAGGGTCTTTTCTTTTATTTAAATACATCTCAAACGCACTATAAATACACCTTACTTATACCAAGTCTTGGAGACTCCCAAGGTAGATACTGAAGTGGAAGGGTTTGAAAAACATTTCTTTGTGGACAACTATATTAGAAGTAAAGAAAAACAAAGAAAAAGAATTATATCTGGTCCTGTATTGAGTTATATTATGACTGATATACCAAAGAAGGCAGGCATTTAATTGGTTCTGAAAAACCTCCAGTCATCAGTTTCCAAACCGCATCCTTGAGCTCCTTGTTCCTCATGCTGTAGATGAGGGGGTTCACTGCTGGAGGCAACACCGAATACAGAACTGCCAGCAAAAGATTCAAGGATGAGGAGGACATGGAGGGGGGCTTCATGTAGGCTAAAAAGGCAGTGCTGAGAAACAGGGAGACCACAGCCACCGCTTCTCCCTGCAGCGCCCTGGGCAGCTCTCCAGGCAGGCTGAGTGCTGAACCTGGAAGGCGTCAGAGGCCCTGCCCCAGCACACAGCCCCTGGGGCACAGCAGGGACCCTGCTCTGCACCACAGCCCTGGCCACTCCTGCCTGCACTGTGGCTACACAGCCTGCAGCCAGCCCCATGAGACGGAACCCTCGTGTCCTGTCCCTCTGACAGCCTTGGCAGGTAGTCCCTGCTCTGGAACTTGTCATTTTCTTCTCCAAAGAAATTCTTAGAGTCCTCCTGAAAGCTCCTACAGGCTGTGGGATTTGCCAGCAAATCTGCAGATGGCACCAGGAACAACAGCTGTGTTGCCCTGCAGCCACAGACTTACCCTGTTCAGGGCTGTGAAGATTTCTCCCACAGTCAGCTCTCAGCATCCCCCCTCCACACTGCCTTTAACATCTCCCTCCCTTCTCTCAGCTGCCCTTGTCCCCTGCAGGCAGTGCCCCCAGCCCTGCACTATGCAGAGGAGCTGCCCCTGGGCAGAGCTGTCTCTCTGCAGTGCTGCCCACTTGCCAGGAGCTCCCCTTGTGCCCAGGAGCCCGGCCCAGCTCAGCAGCATAGGGAGCTCTTGACAAGTCCCTGGGCCTCCAGGGGAACATACTTGGAATCTGACTGAAGCAATCACTGATGTTCCTTCCCTGCACTGGGGAAGGAAACTGATTTCCAGCACTGTCATTTCTCATATCAGAAAAAATATGAGGTCCAAGAAGCAGCTTTTCAAGTCCTGGTTTTAGGCAGGGCACCCACACAAGGACAGGGAGAGATCTGCCTTCCCCCTGCTGAGGGAAGTGTTCCATCTGAATCAAGCAAGGCATCTCCTTTTTTTTTTTTTTTTTTTTTTTTTTTGCTGTCCAGAGGCTAGAGGGGGCTTAGATGGCTCTCCCATGCCTCATGGAATTCCACAGCCATTTCCTCTTGCCGTGGTTTAGATGGGCGCACACCAGACATCTGCATGTCAGCTGCGTGTCTCAGCTCCCAGCACATCGAATGGAGGTGGAGGGCAGGAGGGAGCTGCTGAGATGCAGACACCAGGTGACATTGGAGGTGCCAGAGTGACATTGAGTGACATTTGTGGTGTCAGATTTCTCTGGGTCATAAACAGAGGTGATATGAGGAAACTGCTACCAGCTGTAGCCCAATGGCAAAGAAGTAAAGGCAGGATCTATTCAACCTCTAAAGAATTTATTGCTCCCAAGTCCATTTAGATATGAAATGTAGATGTGAAATATGCCAATATAAGTATGTTTGGGAGATACAATATCTCCATTTAAGTTATTGGGAGGACATGCATTTTTGGAAATATCTATATACATTTATATTTGCATAGAGGGAGTGTCCTCATCTTGCTGGGACATGTCCCAGACCTATGAAAACAATCATGAGATCTTCTAGACAATCTACAAAATTCTAAAAATGAAGACTTCTTACACACCAAGAAGAACAACAACACAACATGTTTTTATTTATTTCACAGAATTACTGAATGGTTGAAGGGCCCTCCAGAGATCATCTATTCCAACGCCCCTGCTCCAGCAGGCTCACCTAGAGCATGTTACACAGGATCACATCCAGGTGGATTTTGAGTATCTCCAAAGAAGGAGACTCCACAGCCTCTTCGGGCAGTCTGTTCTCGTGCTCTCTCACCTGAACTGTAAAGAAGTTCTTCCTCATATGACAATGAAATCTCCTGTCATTCAATTTACACCCATTACCCCTTGTCCTATCACTCACCACCACTGAGAAGAGCTTGGCCCCATCCACTTTACATTGTCCCATCAAGTATTTCTAAAGGCTGATAAGATCCCTTCTCAATCTCATTGTGAGATACGTTCATCTGATTCCTGTCAGTATGGAACAATGCTAGGGCCACATGGTATGATGAATGTGACCGTCTGTCTTACATACCCTTGTATAACCACAAGTCTAAGACAAACAGAATGGTTAATGGATATAGTTCTTGTACCTTGCAAAAGAATGTTTTAACAATTTGTGTCAATAGAGAACAGTTCTGTCTGTCTCTGGGTCCTGCACTGGCAATTTAATTCTTCCACAGATGTGGTTTCTTCCCTTTCCTCCCCGTGTCCCAGTCTCCCCCTCATTATAGTCAATTTATCAAATCTTCAGAAATAGTCCTCAAATCCATGAGCCTATTTGCTTTTGTTACTGATTCCAAACTCTTATTCCTAACAGTTACAGCCTTCTTGCCTTCTTTGTGGTTGATTTAGCACTGCTATAGATGTGACTGGAGTGTCCCTGTGAATGGCCTGTGAGGAATGTTTTAACAACTCGTGAAGTGTCAATAGAGAGCTATTTGTATTTGTATTTTCTTTCTTTGAAGTCTCTGATGTCTGGGGGTTTCAGAACAACTGCTAACAACTAGTGACTGTTATGACTTCTGAATGGGACACTATGCAAGCCCCTGATATCTGGCCAGGTGGCCAGGAGATTAAGAAGAAGAAAGAAGCTGAAGGACGGCTAGAAGACAAAACTTGCAGGGAACGCTGTGTAAGATTTTGACATGCTGCCAAGGAGTACAAAGGGGAAGGAAAAGAAAAAAAAACTGAGAGGAAGACTACGAGCCTTCAGCATGAAAGACCCTCAGAGACCCCAAGGGGAACACCAGAGACTGATGCGCATGCTCCAATAGGACCGTTTGGATCCCAGAAGCTAATTATAATAACCTGTTTTTTTTAGAAGTAGTAATAAATATATATCAGCCTAGGAGCATAAAAATCAGCTACTTGATATAACTGGTGTGCGTCTAGATGGAGCAGAGACTTCCGACCCACCCAGCGCTGTTTGCTTACCTCTATTCTTTTAATAAATTGTAAACTTTAATTTTAATCCTATTTTGGGACTGAGCGATTTATAACATCGTCTTCTCTAGGGTAAACTGACCAAGCTTATTTAGACTTTCCTCACAGGACAGATGTTACAATACCTTAATCACCTTCGTGGTTCTACACTGGACCCTGTCTAGAAGTTCTATATTCCTCTTGTACTGGGAAGCCCAGAACTGGACAAAATACTCCACTTGTGGCCTCAACAGGGTTGAGCAGAGGGGAAGGATCACCTCCCTCGACCTGCCGTCCACACTCCTCTTGATGCAAGCTAGGACCTCATTGGCCTTCTTGGCCACAAGGGCACATTGCTGGCTCACGGTTAACTTCTCCACCACGACTCCCATGTCCCTCTCCACAAAGCTGCACTCCACCAGGTCAGCCCCCGACCTGTACTGGTGCCTGAGGTTGTTCCTCCCCAGGTTCAGGACCCAGCACTATCTCCTGTTGAACCTCAGTGAGGTTCCTCTGTGCCCAGCTCTCCAGCCTGTCCAGGTCCCTCTGAGTGGCCACACAGGCCTCTGATGCGCCAGCCACTTTGACAAGCTTTGTATTGCCCACCAACTTGCTGAGGGTGCACACTCTGCCCTTTCATCTATGTCACTAATTAATAAGTTGAATAGCACTGGACCCAGTACTGACCCCTGGGGGCACTGTTGAGCACAACACAGAGCTCTGCCATTCAGCCAGTTCTCGATCCACCCCACTGTGCGCTCATGGAACCCACAATCCAAGAGCTTGCCCAGGAGGATGTTATGGAATGCAGTGTCTAAAGTCTTGCTGAAGTCAAGGTAGACAACATCCTCTGCTCTCCCCTCATCCAGCCAGCCATTAGTCTCAATGTAGAAGGCTATCAGGTTGGTCAAACACAACTTCCCCTTGATGAATTCATGTTGACTGCTTCTGATCACCTTCTTTTCCTCCATGTGCTTATCCAATACCTTTTGAAGATGATAGAGAGAGACTTAGCAATAATGTTTGACAGTTCCTCAGCACCCTCGGTTGCATCCCATTGGGGCCCATAGATTTCTGGGTGTCCAACTTGCCTGAATAACCTCTAACCCAATCCCCTTCAACTTGGGGAAAGTCTTCTACCCTCCAGGTTTTCCCTGTTGTTTCCAGGCTCAGTAGTGCTTGGGTTCCAGCCTTAGCAGTGAAGACCAAAGCAATGAAGGCATTCAGTAACTCTGCCTTCTGTGTATCCACCATCACCAAGGTACCCACCTTCCCTCAGTCTTTCTTTTGCTGCTGATGTATTTGAAGAATCCATGCTTGTTATCCTTGATGTCTGTCGTTAAATTTCATTCTAACTGGGCCTTGGCCTTCCTCATTGCACCCCTGCATTCTCTGACAATGTTCCTAAATTCCACCCAAGTTGCCTGTGCCTTCTTCCACATCATGTACACTTTCTTCTTCTGTTTAAGTTTTCCCAAGAGCTCCTTGCCCATCCACGCAGTTGTCCTACCCCCTTGCTTGACTTCTTTCTGGTAAGGATGCACCAACCCTGAGCTTGGAGGAAGTGGTGCTTAAATTAGCCAGCTCTCCTGCACTCCCTTTCCTTCTCAGGCCCTGGCCCAGTAGATTCTTCCAATTAGGTCCCTGAAGAGGTCAATGTTAACTCTTTTGAAATCCAGGCTTGCAGTCCTTCTTTTGCCCTGATCCCTCCTCTCAGGATCTTGAACTCCAGCGTCTCATAAGCACTGCAGCCAAGACTGCCCTCAACCTTCGTGTTTCCAATTAGACCATCTCTTTTTGTTAGCACCAGGTCCAACAGCACCCTTCTCCTTGTTGGCTTACTTTCTTCCTGCATCAAGAAGTTATCTGCAGTGGTCTGTAGCAACCACCTGGACCATTTGTTCTGAACCGTGTTGTTTCCCCAGCAAATATCTGGGTGGATAAAGTCCCCCATAAGAAGCAGGGCCTGAGAACGTAAGGCAACTTGCAGCTGCCTGTAGAAGGCCTCATCCACTTCCTTTTCCTGATCCAGTGGCCTGTAATAAACACCCACCACACCATCACCCCAGTTGGCCTGCCCTTTAATCCTCACCCATAGGCTCTCGACTTGCACTTTGTCCCCTCCTAGGCAGAGCTGCATAGATTCCAGTTGCTCACTCACAAAAAGAGCAACTACACCACCTTTCCTTCCTGGCCTGCCCTCACTAAAATCACAGAGCTGTCCATGGCCACATTCTGGTCATGGGAGATGTCCCGCCATCTTTCAGTCATTGCAACGAGATCATAACCCTGCAACTGCACTCACACCTCCAGTTCCCCTTATTCCCCATGCTGTATGCATTTACATAGAAACATTTGAGTTGGGCTCCCAATGCATCTGCCTTTCTGGATGGGGCAGCTTTAACTCATCCATGTGGGCCTACGGTAGCTCTCCTGTTAAGCTCTGTTCTCTCTCTAGGCTCTGGGCATCCTTTGTAGGCTCTAATTTTCATCTGGAGTGAGTGAGATGACATGTCATCCTTTACCTTATCCCCAGCATCCCGGACGATATCTCCCTCCCCCATCGATACAAACTGGAGTCAAAGGCAGCCTACTGCTATGCCACGATTGATATCCCTAAAGCATTTTTCTCCATTCCTTTGCCAACAGCATGCAGGCCACAGTTTGCTTTAATTTGGAGTGGAGTCCAGTTCACCTGGAATCAACCGCCCCAGGGATGGAAACCCAGCCCTATCATTTGCCATGGACTGATTCAGACTGCCCTGGAGCAGGGGGAAGCTCCTGAACACCAGCAGTACATTGATAGCACTCTAACAGCAGAAATCACACTTGTAAAATCTGTCTCTCGCATGTTCAGCAAAGAGCAGTCAGTGATGACTTCAGTCTGCTTCAAACACCACACCCCAGCAGAGACTCTGCTGCCTTCAGGAACTGTCAGCCCTGAGGCCCTGGGGACACCTCGAGGGAGCCCAATGGCACAGAGCAAGTGATGCCATGGCCGGGTGCTGTGCTGCTGAGCTGGGCCAAGCTCCTGGGCCCAAGGGGAGCTCCTGGCAAGCGGGCAGCACTGCAGAGAGACAGCTCTGCCCAGGAGCAGCTCCTCTGCACAGCACAGCAGGGCTGGGGGCTCTGACTGCAGGTGACACAGGGAGAGGAGAGAAGGAGAGAGGGCTCGGAAGCAGTGAGGAGTGCAACAACAGAGGGCAGCGTGTGGCAGGACAGATCTGCAGTCTCTTCGCACTGTGAGTCTCTGGCAGCAGGACAATGCAGATGCAGTTCCTAACGAGGTCGTCTACAGCTGGCACATCTTATGGCTGATAGCATCTCTCAGGATGGTTTTCTCTGTTTCTCCAGTGAGGAGCAGAAGGTGCTCTAGAGAACATTTATAACGGGGTCTTTCCAGTGGAAGACTGGGGCTTGGCTTACTTGAAAATCTTTTTCTGGATTCTGCGCATTCAGATTCCTGCAGAGGAGGGGTATCTGAGTGAATCTGAGCACACAGCTTGTGAGATGGGGTCTGCAGGACATGGACAGGGAGGAAACATGGACACAGAACCATCTCCCAGCAGGGACATGGGCAGGCAGGGAGAGGGAGCTGCTGCCAGAAATGCTGTGTGAGGGAGGGCTCAGGCACCTCCCTCCCATCCCCTGCAGGGCAGGTGCCTTCCCTGGGGCACCCCCCCTGCTTTCCTGTCCCACCAGCACAGCCTCTGCCCTAAGCCCCTTGTGTCCCCAGCAGGAGCTGACTCCTCTTCAGGCAGAGCTGCAGCAGAGAAGGGTCTGCTGAGTGTCCGTCTGTCCCTCCCTGGCCTTGCCTCCCCTGGCAGCAGCACTCTGGCATTCCTGCTGGCTTCTCCACCTGGCCGTGATGCTGCTGTTCTTGTTTCCAGGCTGGTAGGGGATGGAGCTTTCAGATGCACATAGAGTGAGCCCTCAGTGTTCTTCGCTGGTTAGGGGGGTACAGGGACAGGGACAGGGTCTGGAGATGTGCCCTTTGAACCTGGATTCCTTTACTCCCAGCATTGTCATGGTTTTGTAGGCACTGGAACAGGCACCACAGGGAAGTGCTCACAGACTGACAGAATTCAACAAACATTTGGACAACCCCCTCAGGCATATGGACAGATTTTTGGGTGTTCATGTACCAATTCGGGGGTGGGATTTGGTTATCCGTGTGGGTCCTTTCCATGTCAGGATATTCATTCTATGCCTATATGATCCTCTGAGTGCAATTGTCTTGCACCACAAAATGTCAAATGAGGCACAGGTCGAATGAGACCAGTCTTGTCTGTTCTATCTGAAGGACATTGCACTGAAGGCACCATCCCCTTGTGTCTGAGGATCCACAAGGTTTCACTTGAACTGCCCGGGATTTATGCCTTAGAAAAAGTCCTCAGGAGTGGGGTGGGCAGCTAGACAGAAAACAAGAAATAGATCCCCATAGCCTTGCCGTGCAGTTGGGTGAATTATCAGTAACAATAAGGAAATACAAAATAACAATACAAACAACACAAAAGTTTGTTATCATGAGGTGTGTGGGCAGTTAGGGTCTGGTGGCCGGAAGATGTCGCGCTGTACGGAAAGGTGGAGCCCCTCCCTTGATGGGCAGTAGCGTGTGGTCTGTGATGTAAGCAAGCGGAAGTGACGCTATGGGCCTCGGCTATATAACACCATGTGACTCGACAATAAACGCCGTTTGCCATCCACCACATTGGTGTCTGTGAGCCGATGGACCGAGCGGCCTGGGGTTGGTCGCCGTGCCGTTCCTGAACCAGGTCGCCACTGTCCCCTGAAGGCAACAAGTGGTGCCGAAACCCGGGAAAACTCCTGGATTCAGGTGAACGGCGGCCGGAGCGGCGGGACCAGCCCAGCGGGGAGGACACTCCCGGACCAACAAGGAAGATGGAAACCCTTGTGAAGGTCGTATCAAAATTACGGAAGCTATGGGGTGGCTCAGCTGAGGAAGCCAGGGGTGCCGGTGGGAAACCAGAGCCTGAGGAAATCTGGGAGAGACCACCGCCATGTGCGCCCCAGTACGGCGCTGAACTAGAAGACGAAGAGTCGGGTGAAGAAGCCTCCAGCGGGAACGGGGATGAAGTGCTAGGTTTTACTAACATGTGGAAATGGGAGAAAGAGAACTGTTGCGGGGGCGACTGGGGAGGAGGTATAAGCGCGAGAGAGGGTCAGAGAGCCAATCGGAACGGCCATCTGAAAAAACGCTCTTGTGGTGCAAAAGCCTCGCTGAGAAGGCGGTGGGGCGAGCCACGAGGGAGAGAGCAGCCCGCCCGCAGGGGTAGTGGGCGGGGCCCGAACTCGATGGGAGGGTACTGGAACTTGGAGGCGACCAGTCAGCCGAGCTCCGACTCCGGATCAGATACTGATTCAAATTCGGAGGAGGAGGAAATGGGGACAGATAGCAAAAATATCCCCATCCGAAATAAAGCTGCACCACGAGGGGGAGAAATTCCTCTCACGGATTGGAGGAAAATTAAGATTGCGTGTGCCGTCTGGGCTCTATCGGCCATGCTAGCGTTCCCGGTCTGGGTGACAGATGGGGGGCAGAGGGTCCATTCACCAATAAACCCTAAGGATATGCAAGCAATTGTTAAAGACATTGGGGATAAAGGGCTTCATTCTGCAATGGTCTCCACCCTCATAGATAGTGTTTTCAGGGGAGACGACATGCTCCCGTTTGATATAAAATGAACTTGTAGACTGATCTTTGACGGGGGGGGGATGATCATTTTTAAACAAGAATGGGAGGACAACTGTATGAGACAACTGGCCCAAGTAACTGGGGCGGATCACCCACTATATGAATCTAGCATGCAGCGGCTAATGGGTATGGACCCAACAGTGATCACCCCCTAGGCGCAAGCCCAGGGCCTGTGGGCCCATGAAGTTATGGCAACTCGTATGGCCAGAGAAGTTCAAAACAGCCAACGCCCCAACTTCCAGTGGAAAATGCTGCCTCAAGGAATGATCAACTCGCCTACGATCTGCCAGATCACGGTGGATTGGGCGCTGGCGCCAGTTTGGTGCAGTGACCCGACCGTGACTCAGAATAAAACTAATGAACACTGAGTTTCTGTTCACAGGAACGGATCATCGGACACCCCCGTAATCTGTATACCCTGGTGACAAGAGATGACAATAAGTCAGCAAGCGTCCTGTCTAAGCCTGAGAGTTCCACACTGGCAGAATCCAGACAACAGCGAAGCGGCCTCCGTGGGTGGGGGGCTGTGACGCCTTTGTGTGATCTTATCTTTGGACCTTGTATACAAAATAAGCTTGTGTTGTTTGTTAAAAGTTGGTTAGAGAAAGTTAACATTATGTTGGTAGAATACCAACAACTACTTTAAGAGTGTATTTACTCAGGGTTACCAGTTACCTCCTAGTTTTCTCCTGGTTATTGTGCCTTATGTTTTTTTATTTAAGTTATGATGTCTACGTCTTAAGATTGTTATCAGAATTGTTTTTTAGATTGTTATATTTTAGCTAATTTAGTTGTGCATAGGGAGGGGGGAAATGTGGGTAGTTAGGGTCTGGCGGCCGGAAGATGTTGCGCTGTACGGAAAGGTGGAGCCCATCCCTTGACGGACAGTAGTGTGTGGTCTGTGATGTAAGCAAGCAGAAGTGACGCTGTGGGCCTTGGGTATATAACACCATGTTACTCGACAATAAACACCATTTGCCATCCACCACGTTGGTGTCTGTGAGCCGATGGACCGAGCGGCCTGGGGTTGGTCGCTGTGCTGTTCCTGAACCAGGTCGCCACTGCCCCCTGAAGGCAACAGAGGTGATTGAATCTGAGATTATTGCATGTTCCTCTTTACCTCTGGCTATGGGACAGGACTCATTCCTGCATTGCCCACAGCAGAGTCCCCTGCTCCCAGGGACACCCTCAGGCAGCATCAAGCAGAGCATATGAAAATGACCTGCTAAACATCTGTCTGAAAGGGGAAAATTGTTTTCAGGGGGGTTATATGAAAAATGGAACAAGTTTTTCTCAGGTATGTCTTAGTTATTAAAGCTTTTTATTTATTTATTTAATTTAATTTAATATTTTATTATTATTTTTAATTTATTAATGATTTTTTCATGCTTGGAAAGCCTCCATGTCCAACATCAGCTCAGCGAGTGAGTTCCTCCTCCTGCCATTCTCAGACACACGCGAGCTGCAGCTCCTGCACTTTGGGCTCTTCCTGGGCATCTACCTGGCTGCCCTCCTGGGCAACGGCCTCATCCTCACTGCTGTAACCTGCAACCACCGCCTCCACACTCCCATGTACTTCTTCCTCCTCAACCTCGCCCTCCTTGACCTGGGCACTATTACCGCCACTGTTCCCAAAGCCATGGCCAATTCCCTCTGGGACACCAGGGCCGTCTACTATGAAGGATGTGCTGCACAGGTCTTCATTTTATTCTTCTTGCTTGGAGCAGAGTATTCCCTCCTCACTGTCATGGCCTACGACCGCTACGTTGCCATCTGCAAGCCCCTGCATTACGGGAGCCTCCTGGGCAGCAGAGCTTGTGCCCAGATGGCAGCAGCTGCCTGGGGCAGTGGCTTTGTCTATGCTGTCCTGCACACTGCCCATACATTTTCCCTGCCCCTCTGCCAAGGCAATGCTGTGGACCAGTTCTTCTGTGAAATCCCCCAGATCCTCAAGCTCTCTTGTTCACATGCCTACCTCAGGGAAGTTGGACTACTTGTCTTTAGTCTTTCTTTAACATATGGTTGTTTTGTTTTCATTGTGCTGTCCTATGTGCAAATCTTCAGGGCTGTGCTGAGGATGCCCTCTGAGCAGGCCCGGCACAAAGCCTTTTCCACGTGCCTCCCTCACCTGGCCATGGTCTCCCTCTTTCTGAGCTCTGGCATGTTTGGCTACCTGAAGCCACCCTCTGTCTCCTCCCCATCTATGGACCTTCTGGTGTCCTTTCTGTACTCAGTCGTACCTCCAGCAATGAACCCCCTCATCTATAGCATGAAGAACCAGGAACTGAAGAACGCAGGAAGGAAATTACTTGCATAAATTGTTCTTAAGCATCAGTAATAAGCCCTCATGTTAAAATTAGTAACAGGTTTTTTCACAAAATGTTAGGGAAATATTTTGAAATTGTCTTAATTATTACTTTTCAACCATCTGGTAGTATTATTTATATTTAAAGAAGTTTCTTCTTATCTTCCTACCTGTTGATTTTTATTTTGACTCAGTTATCTGCGGTACCTTAAGAACCACTCTTCCTGTGCTGAGGAAGTCAATAAAGAAGCCATGAGATATTAAATGGTCTCAGGGCCTGTCTCTTCTCATCTCCTCTGCAGCAGGTGGAGCAGCCCCAGCATGGAGGAGGGACTCAGGGCCAAGAGCCCAGCTGCCACATTGTGAAGAGGCCCCGGTGCCTTCTGGGGCTGTCTCTCACTATTGGAGAAGAAGAATGCAGCCTAATGTACGCCCATTTCCTGAGCCATGGCTGGCCCCAGCGCAGGGGCTGCTGAGGAAGCCCAGAGTTGCATTTGTCCCAGCAGCTGTGGTGCCATCAAATAGTAGCTGGCCTTTTACTGGCCTGGGAGTGTCCCAAAGGTGTTGGGAATTATGGCAAATGTCATCCTGGAGAGGAATCTGGAGCTGCCCTGTGCCTGGGGCAGGCCTCTTGTGCTGTCCTGGGGACTGGGGCTGGCCCTGTGGGACACAGGCAGTCTGTGCTGGGGATCTCCCAGGCAAGAGACCAGGATTCCTACAGCTTCACAGACCTCCATTTCCTGAGCAATGGCTGCCCCCAGCCCTGGGGTTACTGGGGAGGCCCAGAGCCACCTTTGTCCCAGCAGCTGTGGTGCCTTGCAAGAGGCTGCAGCTGTGGTGGCCATGCCCAGAGCCCTGCAGCAGCCTGTGGTGGGCACTGCCCTGGGGCCAGCCCAGACTGGGCTACTGGGCTGCTGGGCAGGGGCTGGGCTGGGCTGGGCAGTGCCCGGTAGAGGGCAACAGCAGCATCAGGGAGCAGTGGAAGCTTTTAGGGGAGGGCTCCCAGCAGGGCTTGGTGCTGCAGAGCCAGGGCTGCGCAAAAGGAGTCCAGAGCTGCAGGGGCAGGGGAGAGGAGGCCATTCTGGGCCCTTGCTGGCCTAGGCAGAGCAGGAAGGGGGCCCAGGGCATTCGTCCCCTCACTGCAGCCTGCCAGAACCTGCAAGGCAGTCATGGAGCATCCAGGACCAGGCTCTGCACTGTGGCCACAAGCCCTGCATGCCCTCCTCTTGCCATGCTCCCTGTGGTGGCTGCAGCAGAGGGGAACCCCAACCATCCCCTTAATGGGGCTCTGCCACCTGCCTCACCCCAGACCTCTCCAGCGCCTTCTTTGCTGCTCTCTGATGCACACCAGGACCTCCCCGTGCATGCCAGCCAGCACATCTGCTGAGGGCCAGTGCGGCTGCTGCAGGGGCAGGGAACTCAGCATGGCCCTTGCAGCCCCCTGCCCTGGGCCTGCCTCTCCCCTTGGCCTCAGCCCCAGCCTTGTCTCTGCTGGCAGGAGGGCTCTTGGCATGTGCTCCCTGGCCTCCCCTCGTCTCCAGACAGCTGCTGCCCACTCAGGCTGCTGCCACAAACATGTCCTCACAAGCAGCAGCACCCCTTGGGCTGCTTCTCCTGGCCTCCCCCACCCCACTGCCTTGACTCCTTGTCTCTGCTGGGTCCCCTCCTTGTCACCCAAATGTGTCCCTTGGCTGACAGCTCCCTCTCCCCTGCCCCACAGGATGACAAAAACTGGGTGGGACATATTACCATGGCGTGTGGAAGTATTTTGTAATCTGCATCACTTGGTGATGGCACAAAAAGACACTTCCTTCACCAGTGATCTACACCCTTCTTCAGGTGAATTTTCAGGATCTATATTCATCACAGGAGAAGAAATACGGATGGTCACAAGCACTTGCATTTCATTGCTTTCTCCATCATGGTGTACTCCTTCATCTTCCAGGTACTTCCACCCATCTTGAATAAACAATCCATATTGAATGTCCCCTTTCTAGCTGCCTGTCTGGATCTATGCACTTCCCATGGTTCTCCTGCTTTGCCCCCCCCTTACTCTTTGATCATTCAGACCACTCTCACTGACCCAGTTGTTGCTTTGAGCTTCATTGTGTTCAAGCTTGCCCATTGATTAGCAGTCTGCCTAATTGTTTCCGTAGCAAGCTTCTCATTATTTATTAATGAACTAAGATCATATGGAATAATAGTAATCTTAATACCTATAATTTCTTGTCAATCAACATAAAATACTTAATTTACAGTCATGCTTTTGTGAGGATAAACCAGTGAGGTAAATCTGAGTGGAGACATACAAGATGAGGAGCTTGATTTGCTGTTTGGAAAATTGTTTCACGTTTTCTTGTTTGTTTTAAAATAACGAAAACCCCTTCTGTGCGCAGCCAGGTCTCTAAGGAAAGCCCGTGGGAGCTTGTGCAAAGGGGCTGTAACATCCAGCTGCAGACCAGTGCAGAAGTGTGGTGTAAGGAAAAGTGATGCAAGCTCCAGGTGGCCAGTGAGAGAAATGTCAGGGTTGAAGTGGTGAGGAGCAAGGTTGTCCATGCACTGTCAGACCTCAAGAGTCTGCTTTTCCTCCCTATGGATGTCTCCATTGGAGAAGCCCTGGATTAATATCAATTGAAGAAAGATGCTCAAAACTGAAATGCAATAAAATTCACCCTTTAAAATGAGAGGAGACATTTATTAGGTGCTTTTTGAAATCTTCCTTCTTAACTACACTATGAAAGCTCTCCAATTAGTTCTCCAAGTCTTGAAGACTTGAATAAAACTATGGAAAACATATGTTTCCTTAGGAGTTTCTGCATTGTAATGAGTTCCATGGTAGATTTTGGTGCTCAGTCTGTGAATGTCAGGTACTGAGAGGAGAATGATGAAATTGCTTAAGAAAGTAAAGTCAGAAGGAAAGGTTGAAGTGACTTGGAGTATTAATGGTCCCCACTGAGGGCTGTTACCAAGAGATTCTCCTCAGGGACTTGTTAAGGCAGATAATTGGATGCCATGATTACAGATAGGTAAAGTACTGTGCTGAGAAAAGTCTGGGTTTGTTGTGCTGCAGTAAAAGTGCCAGGTCCTGACTCCAGCCACTGGAAGGGAATGTTCTGCACTCCCATGTCTGGCTCTGGGCTCTTGCTGGGAGTCTGTGGGATGTCGTGGGCTTTGTGATGCCACAAGAAGAAAAATGGTATTATACCTTCCAGCCTCTGCACAGGGTCTCAAGAAAGCAATAAACACCCTTGCAATGACTATATTTCATCTTCTCAGAAGCTCTATCCAAGGTGACAAAAAAGTCAGGGCTGCTGGGGCCTTCTGTTCTTGACAGCACCCACCTCTTTGTCCTCTCTAGACTTTCCTATGCTGCCCCACACTTTGCCCTATTTCCTGGAAGGCTGCAGACACCCATCGCTGTTCACCACCTTGCTCTCATCCTGGCATTTCTGTGGTTTCACCGATGTCTCATCAACCCTCACCAGCTGTTCCTTCAAACACAAAGCCATGGTCTAGTCAAAGACACTCTTTGGGTGACCTCTAGCACCACAGCACAGCTCTTTGAGGGACATTTCTGCAGGTGTGGGACCCTCTGAATTCAGCGCAGGGAAGCAAGTGATCAACTTAATATGAATGGTAATACAAGCTTCAACTTCATTGCGCAGATATCCGTATGTTTATACACACAGCAATAATTATTCCTACTGGTCAATATCCTATTGGCTAAGCTTAGAAGTGCTGCAAAAAACACTGTTCGTCCTACTTGCAGTTACAGCGTATAAACTACTTCCTTATCTTCCCGGGACTCAGATCCAGCTGTTTATCTCTCTCTCAAGGACAGACTGCTCCTTGCATGTTTCACAAGAATGCTTCTCATTCAGACTACTCCATGGCTATAAACTCTGTATTTTCATTGCCTTGATTGTAAAATTGCTCTAGGGACCCGTGCCCTTGCTCTTTGAGCCATTCTTCAACACATTTCTTCTTCTTCATGGCCAGTGTTAACCTTCCAATGTGCATTTTCTGGCAGGTTTTTCTCTCCTGTTCTTTCCTACTACCAAAGAAAGTTCCATCTGAGTGGAAACCCCTCCTAAAGTAGGCATCGCAACCCATTGGCCTTCTTGCGGCCTGTCAGCTAACCAGAAAGAAGTCATCTCACCAGCATCTTCCAAACCATGGTCCTGTTGCTGGCCTTGCAGCTTCTTGTGTAGACACACACAAGTCTTGTGCCTCCTGCTGTCTGGTCATGGACTCGAGCAGAAGGGACAGGACAACCCACATTCAGGCCTTCTTTCTGTCTGGGTCTTCCTGGGTATGTAGGCAGAGGGGATCCCACAGTCAGCATGCCAACCAGGTGCCTTCTGCTGGCCTACCAGGACCACTGGTAGTTATCAGCTGAAAACTACAGACCCAGGGTATAAGTGTGACCTGTCAGCTACTTCAAACAGAAGTGACCTCACAGTCCTTTTCTGTGACACGTTCCTGCTGCTGCCCTATCAACTGCAGAGACAGAACTGACCTCACAGTCCCTTTCACAGGCCAATTCCTCCTGCTGGTTTGGGAGATCCTGAGGCAGAGCTGAGCTCATCAGAGCATTCTCACCCATCTCCTCCTTGTGGCCTACAAGCTGATCAAATCCATGGCCCCTCACATTTATTTATGCCGTGTGACTGCACAGCAATCTCACGGTTCCTGACTTGCCCCAAGAGAACAGGAACCTAAAGTTAAGGGTTAGGAAAAGTGTTAAAGGTGAGAAGGTTAATGCACAGGAAGACAGGCTTTGGATGATAGTTGTTCATGAATGGCATTAGGGACTGTGGTAAGCCTTTCTGTGTGAGAGATTAAGCTGATGTTTTGTGGGAGGGTTTGGTGTTCTGCTTGTGGTGTCAGGTCTGTGGTTAGGGTATGGGCAAGCTCTTTGCTTGAGGGTTTTGTTTATGTCTACAAGAAGACTAGGGATAAATAGAGCATTTCAATGCTATTATTAAGGGCAGGGATGAGGGTGAGCAAGAGAGGAAAGGTAATGGAAAGGGGTTATGGACTAATTTTGGCTAATTTTGGAAAAATTAGAGCAGTGGATTCCTGTAAGGGTGTAGAGTGGCACTGAGATTTGGATATTAATATAACAGATTACAGAAAGGGTAATGGCCTCACATGACTGCTTTAAGTCAGCTTTATGGTGGGATCAACATTACCTGAATAGTCTTACCTCTTCAAAGTCGTTAACTTCTGTTATCCAAGCTCCTCTTTCCTCCCCCAAATCTTACATCTCTCCTGGCCAGGTTCCCCCTGCCATCCTCATATCAGTCATCTTCTTAGTGGCAGCTTTCTGATGGCTTTCATGAACTCAGAGTATCTGTCTCACCTCTGTTGGCCACTCTTTTCCTGAGAAAGAAACAGCTCTTAAGCCAGCATGGAGAAGGAAACAAAGGCTGTCAGAGCACCCTGCACAATGTGCCCAACAGCTCTGCAACACCACAAAAGTGCACTTCCTTCCTACATATTTTGGTTCCAGAATGGTTCCTATGGACCCAGGGTAACTTTTTCCCTTCCCTCATGAAGGCTTTGTGATCTCCAGACATCTCGGAGGCAGTGACCCCCTCTGTGTCAAAAACTGAAAGCAGCTCTGAAGGATGAATTAGGCAAAAGCTGAAACCTCTGACACGACAACACCTCTTCAAGACCTCTTCCTCGATGGAGCCTATCAGGTACTTAGGAAGAGAGGATCTCACAGACTATTTGTAAAGCAGGTGCATCTGCTGGCCTATCATGGAGACCAGCAGATGTGAGCCTAAAGGCACAGATCCCATCCAGGAGTCAAGGGATGACCTGTCAGCTGCTTCAGAAAGAAGTCAACTCTGAGGCTGTTTAACAGCCATTCACTTCCTACTGAACTTAGAGCTTCTGAGGTACCACTGCCCTCGTAATGCCACATGTACAAAACAGCCTGTTCCTGGACGAGAATCTGCCCAAGCTGAAGTGAGCTGGTTGTGATCCTTCAAGCCCATGGCATTGCTGCTGGACTCCCAGCCTCTCTGACGCACAGGATCCAGTTCCATGCCAATCCTATGTGGTGCTAGGGCAGGAGGGACCTTGCAGGCAATGTTCCAGCCCCCTGTCTGTTGGTGCTCTCTCAGCTCCTTGTGCAGAGTGAAGATCACATTATTATTCAGAAGCCATGTGCCTGAAGCTGGCCTAGAAGACACTCAGGGGAAGTGCCCTCCCAGCTCCAGCCCCAGCTCCAGCCACAGCTGGGGGTGCTGCTCTGCAGAGCAAGGGGCCTGTAGTGCCCAGAGTATGGGGGCATTATGCAAGGTCATGCTGGGCAGTCTGGGAGGCAGACCCAGCTCAGGGGGTCACTGCCATTGCCCCAGGGCTGCAACAAATCACTTGCCAGACTCCTTTGGTGGGGCTGCTGTATGTCCTGGGGCTGCAGAGCTCTCCTCTGCCTGCTCACACCAGATTGAACAATTGAGCCCTAGTCAGTCCACCTTGGACAGGCTCATGCTCTGCAGTTGTCTCCCAGGCTCATATTGTCCGTGCAGATCACCTGGGCTCTCCTGGAAGCTCCTGGCTCCCTCCAGGAAAATAAATAAATAAATAAACATTAAAAAAAAATGAAAAAAAAAACTCATGTACCATCAGCACCATCATGTTCTGTGGAGCCTGAGTGTCTAGGAAATAGAAATATTCATCAGGTGAATGGCCACAAGCAACTAACAGGGAACATGTGAACCAGCCCCAGATCCCTAAAAGTCCATGCTGGGACTCTGCTCTCACCACACCAAGCTCTTGTGGAAAGCAACAAAGCATGGAGCTTCTTTGGAGTCTCTTTCTTGGGCTTGTTCTTGACAGCAACTGTGCAGGAAGGCCTCAGCCTTCAGGCAGTGCCCGGAGGAGATCCCTTCTTAGGAGGGAAGTGCTGCAGTGGAGGCCATCTGTGCCACTGCCGTGCCCACTGCCTGTCCATGCCTGCAGTCTCAGCACAGCCCCCAGCAACACTGGCACCAAGCCACAGGAGCAGCTGGGCCTGACCGCACCAGCAGATTCTGTCGGAATCATTCTGTTACATTGGTTGATGATTAAATGTTGATTCAGTGCACTTAAAAACCTTACTATCTAACCTTGCTGTTTACCCCCAAAATATAAAATAAATCATAATTTTCCACTGCATTCAAGTTGTGTAAAGTCTAATTTGTGACACCTGCCCAGGAGCCAGAGAAAGCCCCTTGGGCACAGGCCTGGAGTGCTCCTTCTGCAAGCAGCACTCCATCCCCTGGGGGTTTGGCTGAGTAGAGGAAGTCACCCAAGGATGTACCTTCAGGAGGCCTTGCAGTACTCTCCCGCTTGGCACATCCCTTTCCAACAGGTTAGCAGCTGGTCCCAAGACAGCAAGAAACAGCCCTTCCTGCCTTGGTCATTTGTAGAGCCAGCTTCCCCAGAAATGGAAATTTAGCAAGTCTGTTGACAACACCAAGCTGTGTGATGCCATTGACACACTGGAGGGAAGGGATGCCATCCAGGGGGAACTTAACAGGCTTGAGAGGTGGGCCTGTGCAAATGTCATGAAGTTCAACAAGGCCAAGTGCAAGGTCCAGCTCCTGGCTCAGGGCAATCCCAAACATCAGTACTGAGTGGACAATGAGCAGATTGAGAGCAGCCCTGCAGAGAAGGATTTGAGAGTACTGGTGGATAAAAAGCTTGACATGAGCCATCAGTGTGCGCTCACAGCCCAGAAAGCCAACCAAATCCTGGGATGCATCAAAAGCAATGTGACCAGCAGGTTGAGGGGGTGATTCTCTCCCTCTACTCTGCTCTCAAGAGACCCCATCCGGAGTACTGCATCCAGTTCTGTGGCTCAAGCACAACAGATGCGTTAGACCTAGGACAGGACTTCTGGTGTGAGTCCAGAGAACAGCCCCAGAAATGATCAGAGGGCTGGAACACCTCTGCCATGAAGACAAGCTGAGAGGGTCAGGCTTGTTTAGCCTAGAGAAGAGAAGACTCTGGGGGACACCTTCTTTGAGCCTTCCAAGACTCTGGGGGACAGCTTCTTTGAGCCTTCCAATAAGGGGACTTATAAGAAACATGGGGAGACTCTTTACCAGGTTGTGCAGTGAGAGAAAAAAGTGTAATAGTTTTCACTTGAAGGAGGGGAGGTTTAAATTAGAAATAAGAAAGGATTTCTTTACTCTGAGGGTAGGGAGGCACTGGAACAGGTTGCCCAGAGAAGTGGTGGATGTCCCATCCCTGGAAGTGTTCAAGGCCAGGTTGGATGGGGCTGCTACCTGATCTAGAGGGAGGTGTCCCTGCTCATGGAACTGGGTTATCTCTGAGGTCCCTTCCAACTCAAAGCACTCCATGATTCTATGATTTTGGAAGATTATGCACCTCGAATGAGTGTCCTAAGGCCTAAAAGAAAGCAAATCTTATTCTGATCTTAAAGGAAGACAAGAAGGAGAATCTATGTCACAGAGAAAGTGATGGAGTCCATAGTCCTGGAACTACTTCCCGACAAGGGATGGACAAGAATGTGATTGGGAGCAGTCAGCAGAAATTTACAGAGAGGAAAATGCACTGAATGCAGCCTTCCACTGTCATCAGGTGGTAGAGGCTGTAGATGAAGGGAGAGTAGAGGATGTTGTCTGTCCTAACCTTAGGAAAGTTTCTGTCACTTTCATAACACCCATATAAACAAGATGATGAAGTAGTGAGCATATACATGTAGGTAGAAAGCAAGGTTGATTAGGATCAGGAGCTGGACTTGATGATCCTTATGGGTCCCTTCCAACTCGGGATATTCTATGGTTCTATGATTCTATGATTTCATGATTAAAAACTCACAGACTTCCTGACTTCAGACTTCCTGCAATATTTCTGAGAACTTTTCTGTAGTTTTCTTGCACCCATTTTACTCTAGGTTCCCATGGGTCAGATCCTCATTTTGGGAATTACCTCACTCACCAGGTAACCTTGAGGAGCAGAGATTACAAACACCAGAAAGGCCTCAAAACACGGGATGCTCATGCACACTAATTCCACAGTCCAGCCTCTTGTCCCCTGTGTCAGAAGGGACCTCATGAGGTGTCCACTACCATCATCTTTTCTGATCAGTGATAGCTTCACAGGTAGATCAGGTTAGTCAGTGTTTTCTACAGCTAGGTATTGAAAATCTCAGGGCCCATGACCCAGTGCTGATCCACCATCTTGGTTACTGTTCCGCCAGCATAGACACTGATGCCAACAGAAGGATGGAGCTGGTCAAATTTCAAAGATCAGCTCCCCTTGGGCAGTGGGGAATGGCTGTCTCCATGCTTCCCACATGTTTTCCCCAAGCTGTTGCTGCTGCTGTGCAGAACAAACGAGCTGTGGTTCTGTACCAGACAGAGGTACTTGACGAAGGGAGAAATGAATCACTCCTAAATTTCCCTTCCCTCTGCCCGCTGGCTGCCACTCTCTTCTGAGACTGCAGAGTCCCTGTGAATACTTGGCTTTAGTTTTTTCCCTGTGGCTGAGCCCATGGTGGGAGATCTCTCACTTTCAGAGGGGCTGCAGTCACTGCCCACCCCAGGCTCTGCTGTCCGTGGAGGTACCCTGGGCTCTGCAGGCAGCTCCAGATTCCCCTCCTGAAGGACATCACCTGTGGGTCACATGTGGGAACAGCCCTGGCTATGTAATACAATAATTTGCTGCCTCTGCTGTCAGCAGAGGTCCATGGGAGAGTTTAAATCTAGCCCTCTGACAGGTAGCATATGTGACAATGAGCCACTCCTTCCTGAACTGGAACAGGAACAGATCCTTGTGGGGAGCAATTCTTTGGGCCTATTCTTGACATTGGTTTGAGAAGGAAGTCCTAGCCTTCAGTCAGTACACTCTGGTGATTCTGTTTTATTATGGAGATCTTATGTGGGAGCCTTCACTGAGTCTTCACAGTGCTAGACACACACTTATACAGCCTCCATATGGGACAGAAGAGGTTCATAGTGGGGGGGGGGGAGGGGAAGAGAATCCAAACAAGAACAAGAAGAAAAAGAAAAACACCACCACCACCACCACCACCAAAAAGGAATATTAAAAATAATGAGAACAACCAAAACACAAGCCTGGAAGGGGTTGTACTGGAATTCATTATGGGAAAGTGAAGGAATCTTTATGAGTATTGAAAAATATCCATGAAATCAGTTTCCTAACTGCATCCTGGAGCTCCTGGTTCCTCATGCTGTAGATGAGGGGGTTCACTGCTGGAGGCAACACCGAGTACAGAACTGCCAGCAAAAGGTTGAGGGATGAGGAAGAGATGGACGGGGTCTTCAGGTAGGCAAATGTGGCAGTACTAAGAAACAGGGAGACCACAACCAGGTGAGGGAGGCATGTGGAAAAGGCTTTGTGCCGACAATGCTCTGAGGGCATCTTCAGCACAACCCTGAAGATCTGCACATAGGACACCACTAGGAAAACAAAACACCCCAAAAAAAAAACAGGCACTACCCACAAGAAGCCCAACTTCTCTGAGGTAGGCATGTGAACAAGAGAGCTTGAGGATCTGGGGAATTTCACAGAAGAACTGGTCCAGGGCATTGCCTTGGCAGAGGGGAAGGGAAAAGGTATTGGCAGTGTGCAGCACAGCATAGGCAAAAGTACAGCCCCAGACAGCTGCTATCATGTTGACACAAGTTCTGCTGTCCATTATTGTCCTGTAGTGCAGGGGTTTGCAGATGGCAATGTAGCGGTCATAGGCCATGATGGTGAGAATAGAAAACTCTGCTGCAACAAAGACAACAAAGAAAAAAAACTGAGCAGCACAACCTGCATAGGAAATGGTCGTGGTGTCCCACAGGGAATTGGCCATGGATTTGGGAACAGTGGTGGAGATGGATCCCAGGTCGAGGAGAGCGAGGTTGAAGAGGAAGAAGTACATGGGGGTGTGGAGGCGGTGGTCGCAGGCTATGGCAGTGAGGATGAGGCCGTTGCCCAGGAGCGCAGCCAGGTAGATGCCCAAGAAGAGCCCGAAGTGCAGGAGCTGCAGCTCACGTGTGTCTGCAAATTGCAAGAGGAGGAACTCTGTTGGGAAGCTGCTGTTGGACATTTGCTGCCTCAGGGCATGGTTGCCTGTCCATGGAGGAAAAGACAGAGACATGTTAGACAGACTTCTCTCAAAGTTCAAAATCCATGCCTTTTCTCAGAGAATTCACCCTTCCCTGAGCTGTATGAGTCTGCTTATTCTCCAGCTCTGTCAACCCAATGACACCATGTCTGACAGTTTAAAATGAAGCTTGGGCATCTTGTTCCCAGGAAGAAACCCTGAGGGCAGCACCCAGTAGTCCTTGTCAGAAGAGAAGATTACACCCCCCTGTACCAAAGACAAAGAGAGTAGGAGGACCACACACAGGTGGAGAAATAAGAAAGAATACTAAAATGCTCCAATCCACTGCCACAGAGAAAGGAAGGGGGGCATGCAGGGAAGCCTTCACCTTACCAAGCTTGCATGCCACCTATGGAAGTGACACTGCAGGGAAGGCATTCTTAGCCTCAACATTGTTAATCACACTGCAGGACACAGGCTTCTCTCCTGTTCTGGAGGTCCAGTTGAGGAGGAGGTGGCTCATGCCCTAAAGCCCCTCAAGGCAGAGGCTGTGCTGGGTGTCAGAGGAGAGCAGGGGGTTGATGCAGAGAAGGTGCCTGCACTGCAGGCCTGGCAGGGACTGCCTGAATCCCCCTTCCCTTGGCATTTTGGGCAGCAGCTCCCTCTCCCTCCCTGTCGAGGTCTCTGCTGCCTGGAGCTGTCCCTGCTGGCAGCTCCTTCCCTGTCCCCACATCTCCTCCCTGCCATTGCTCACAGACCCTATCCCACCTGATGTGTGCTCAGCTTTGTTCTGCACACACCTCCTGTCCCAGAGAACTGTCCAGGGACATCTCTTCATGTTCAGCAGATGTACAGCAGCTCTGACCTGTCCTAAGAGCCCTCCAGTGCAGGAAATTGAAAGTAGAGACCCAGGAGAACGTCTTCCCTACTTCTAGTGCAGGCATTTATTTTCCCTTTCAAGAATCTCCCTGAAAGATTCCCTGGGGATGTTGTGGAGCTGTAACCAGCCTGCCCAGGCAGCTTCTGAGCACCAGCAGGATGCTGCCCTGCCCTTCCCTGCTGTGGGAGCTCCTTCCACCCACAGCTTCTCTCCACAGTGTCCTGGGCAGTTCCCCGGGCAGGCTGAGTGCTGAGCCTGGCAGGTGGCAGAGGCCCTGCCCCAGCACACAGCCCCTGGGGCACAGCAGGGACCTGCTCTGCACCACAGCCCTAGACACCCCTGCCTGCACCCTGCCTGTGCAGCCAGCAGCTGAAACCTGAAGGAGGAACCCTCATGCCCTGTCCCTCTGACAGCTTTGGCAGGTAGTCAGACATTGCTCTGAAGCAATGTCTACAGCTGCTAGCAGTTTCCTCCTATCATCCCTGTTTATGACACAGACAAATTTTATGGGGTATCCAATAGCATAACACCATAGCTTTTCAAAAACCAGACCCCAGATCCTACACAGAGGCCTGGTGCTTCTTGAAGTGGATCACTGCTTGTGCCACAACATCTGTGAGCTGCAACTGTTTTTATAAATACATCAACACAAAACGGAGGACTAAGGAGAATCTCCATCCTTTACTGGATGCGGGGGGAAAGTTCCTTACAAGAGATGAGGAAAAGGCGGAGGTGCTTAATGCCTTCTTTGCCTCAGTCTTTAGCGGCAATACCGGTTGTTCTCTGGATACCCAATACCCCGAGCTGGTGGAAGGGGATGGGGAGCAGGATGTGGCCCTCACCATCCATGAAGAACTGGTTGGTGACCTGCTACGGCACTTGGATGTGCACAAATCGATGGGGCCGGATGGGATCCACCCAAGGGTACTGAGAGAACTGGCAGAGGAGCTGGCCAAGCCGCTTACCATCATTTATCAACAGTCCTGGCTATCGGGGGAGGTCCCAGCTGACTGGCGGCTAGCAAATGTGACACCCATCTACAAGAAGGGCCGGAGGGCAGACCCGGGAAACTACAGGCCTGTCAGTTTGACCTCAGTGCCAGGGAAGCTCATGGAGCAGATCCTCTTGAGAGTCATCACGCAACACTTGCAGGACAAGCAGGCGATCAGGCCCAGTCAGCGTGGGTTTATGAAAGGCAGATCCTGCTTGACGAACTTGATCTCCTTCTATGACAAAGTGACGCGCTGGGTGGATGAGGGAAAGGCTGTGGATGTGGTCTACCTTGACTTCAGCAAGGCTTTTGACACCATCTCCCACAGCATTCTCCTCAAGAAACTGGCTGCTCTTGACTTGGACTGGCGCACGCTTCGTTGGGTTAGAAACTGGCTGGATAGCCGGGCCCAAAGAGTCGTGGTAAATGGAGTCAAGTCCAGTTGGAGGCCAGTCACTAGTGGCGTTCCCCAGGGCTCGGTGCTGGGGCCGGTCCTCTTCAACATCTTCATCAATGATCTGGACGAGTGCATTGAGTGCACCCTCAGTAAGTTTGCAGATGACACCAAGCTAGGTGCGTGTGTCGATCTGCTTGAGGGTAGGAAGTCTCTACAGGAGGATCTGGATAGGCTGCACTGATGGGCTGAGGTCAACTGCATGAAGTTTAACAAGGCCAAGTGCCGGGTACTCCACCTGGGATGCAGTAACCCCAAGCAGCTCTACAGGCTGGGAGATGAGTGGTTGGAGAGCTGCCAGGCAGAGAAGGACCTGGGAGTGATGGTTGATAGTCGGCTGAATATGAGCCAGCAGTGTGCTCAGGTGGCCAAGAAGGCCAACCGCATCCTGGCTTGCATAAGAAACAGTGTGACCAGCAGGGCTAGGGAGGTGATCGTCCCCCTGTACTCGGCTCTGGTGAGGCCGCACCTCGAGTACTGTGTTCAGTTTTGGGCCTCTAGCTACAAGAAGGACAGCGAGGTGCTTGAGCGGGTCCAAAGAAGGGCGACAAAGCTGGTGAGGGGCCTGGAGAACAAGTCCTACAAGGAACGGCTGAGGGAGCTGGGCTTGTTCAGCCTGGAGAAGAGGAAGCTCAGGGGCGACCTTATCGCTCTCTACAGATACCTTAAAGGAGGCTGTAGAGAGGTGGGGGTTGGTTTGTTCTCCCACGTGCCTGGTGACAAGATGAGGGGGAATGGGCTTAAGTTGCACCAGGGGAGTTTTAGGTTGGATGTTAGGAAGAACTTCTTTACCGAAAGGGTTGTTAGACACTGGAACAGGCTGCCCAGGGAGGTGGTGGAGTCACCACCCTGGAAGTCTTTAAAAGACGTTTAGATGTAGAGCTTAGGGATATGGTTTAGTGTGGACTGTTAGCGTTAGGTCAGAGGTTGGACTCGATGATCCTGAGATCTCTTTCAACCTAGAAATTCTGTGATTCTGTGATTCTGTGTGCCTCAGGCAGAAAGCGTCCTCTGCAGAGGGAGATTATCACTTCTGCTGCTCATACAGCCTGGAATATCATTGGACTGCTTTGAAGGTGGCTCCTGTTTTGTCCAATGTAAACTAAAGCCCACCTGGGAAGTTTCTGCAGAGTTACTATCCATCCGTAACATTTTTAGCTGTGATCTGAGTGCAGGAATGAAATGCATCCTCAGCAAGTTTTCAGATGAACTGAACTGAGACCTCCTACTGACTTCCTGGAGGGATGAGAAGCCTTGAAGAGAGGTCTAGATAGATTGGAGCATTAGGTGATCAGCAATGACGTGAATCACAGAGTGGTTTAGGTTGGAAGGGACCCCTAAAGATAATCCAGTCCAATCCCTCTGCCTAGTATCACCTAGACAATGCCAGGTGCTGCACCTGGGATAAACTAATGCTGGACACAGGTCCAGCACAGACTGAGAGACAAGTGGCTAGAGAGAAGCTCAGCAGAAAGGGCTCTGGGACTGCTGCTTGACAGCAGGCTCAACATTAGCCACCAGGGTGCCCTGGCAGCCAAGAAGGCAAACTGCATTTTAGGATGCATTAAGCGTAGAATTCCCACATGGTCAAAAGAGGTAAGTCTTCTGCTATATTGAGCATTGGTGCAGCCTCCCCTTGAATCATGCATACAGTTCTGGGCTCCACAATAGAAGAAAGATGTAAATTTGATAGTATCCAGAGGAGGACAGCAAAGGTGGGCTGGAAGGCATGTCCTGTGAGGACAGCCTGAGGACACTTGGGTTGTCTAATCTGAAGAAAAGAAGGCTGAGGGTGACCTCATTGCTCCTGACAACTTCCAGAGAAGCAGAAGTGGAGAGGGAGGTGACGATCTTATTTTCTCCCTGGTAACTGACAGGATGTGTGGGAATGGCACATAGGGGATGGTCAGACTGAACACTGGGAAAGATTTCGGTACTGTGAGGGTGGTCAACTACTGGAGGAGGCTTCCCAGAAACCTGGTTGATGCCCCAGGCCTGTCAGCGTTCAACATGCAGTTGGACATTGCCCTCATACATAGTCTCTAACTTTTGGTTAGCCCTCCGGAGGTCTGGCAGCTGAACAGGATGACTTTTGAAGGTCCCTTCCAACTGAACTATTCTCTTCCATTTGATTGAATTTGTTGCTATCCATTCAGATTCTATTATATAAAGCTCTACTATCCCTAACCTGTGTCATGGTACGGCAGTTGTCCACTTCATAGGCTCAACTTGGGATCTGTCTTTGCTGAATATCAGGGAATCTCAATTGGTCTATCCTGCCTAAAAGTGGAAGAAGACAAGGCAATTCTTTGATGAATCTTCTCCCAGTAGGAGAAATGACACTGCTGTGTCATTCCACATGGGGAATGTCTCTCCCCAGCTGAGAGAGGGAACATCAGGGATTGCTTCAGCCTGATTCAAAATCAGTTCCCTTGGAGTTCCCTCGTGTCAAGATCTCCCTGTGCTGATGAGCTAGGCCGGGCTCCAGGGCCCAATGGGAGCTGCTGGCAAGCACGCAGCACTGCAGAGAGACAGCTCTGCCCAGGAGCAGCTCCTCTGCACAGCACAGTAGGGCTGGGGGCACTGTCTGCAGGGGACAAGGGTGGCTGAGAGAAGGGAGGGAGATGTTAAAGGCAGTGTGGAGGGGGGATGCTGAGAGCTCCCAAAGGGAGAAATCTTCACAGCTCTAACATGGAGCTCTAACATGGTAAGTGTCTGTGAGAGAGCAGGCAGATGCAGAACCCTAGAGGGTTCTTCTATAGCTGCCACTTCCCATGGCTGATAGGACATGTCACAGGGGCTGTGCTGGCTTCTCTACTGTGGAGGACAGGGATGTTCCCTGGATCAATGATTACCTACATAAGCTGTCAGAGGGACAGAAAATGAGGGTTCCTTCTCACAGGGCTGGCTGCAGGCTGTGCAGTGGTGGTGCCCAGGGCTGTGGTGCAGAGCAGGGTCCCTGCTGTGCCCCAGGGGCTGTGTGCCAGGGCCTCTGCCGCTTACCAGGCTCAGCACTCAGCCTACAGGGTGCTGACTGGTGTACTGCGGGGAGAAGCTGTGGGTGGAAGGGGTCCCCCCAGCAGGGCAGGAAAGGGTCCTGCTGGTGGGAGTCTGCTTCCTGGGTGTCCTGGTTTCAATTGGGATAGAGTTAATTTTCCTCCTAGTAGCTGGAAGGGTGTTATATTTTGGCTTAGGATGAGAAGAGTGGTGATAACATGCTGATGTTTTAATTGTTGCAGAGCAGTGCTTACACTAAGCCAAGGACTTTTCAGCTTCTCACTCTGTCCTGCCAGCAGGCAGGCTGGGCATGCATCAGGAGCTGGGAGGGGACAGACCCAGGACAGCTGACCCAAACTAGTCAAAGGGGTATTCCATATCATCTGACATCATGCTGAACAATATATAGGGGTGGCTAGCGGGGGTGGGAGGGCCGGCTGCTCGGGGACAGGCTGGGCATCGGTCAACGGGTGGTGAGCAATTGCATTGTGCATCACTTGTTTCATATACATTATTATTATTTGCACTATTATTGTTATTATTATTATTAATAATTATTTTGTCTTAATAAACTGTCTTTATCTCAACTCACAGGCTTCATTTTTCTGTTTCTCTCCCCCATCCCAGAGTGGGAGGGGGGAGGATGAGCGAACGGTGATGCTTAGCTGCCACCTGGGTTAAACTATAACACTGGAGCCGGCTGCTCACAGCTCAACAGAAGCCCCAGGACATCTCTGGGGTTGGTTATTGATAGGGAAGACCAAGGCAGGGAATACCTGAAGGGAAGGCACTCTCAGAACTCTGCTTTCACTTTCCTGCCATGAGGGACAATTATGGAGATTATAAGGGACTTACCAGGTTTTTAGAAGGGACTGAAGATCCTAGAACGTTACAGTGAAATAGATTTGTATGTCTGTGAAGAACCTCCTAATTTCCCCTAACACCTGTACAGATTGCACAGGCTACGTCAGCAAAATGGGCACCTGAAATCCCTTTCTGGTGCCCTTTACAAGACACTATGAAGCAGTACTGACTGCTCCTAAGTCCAACAAGGATTTGCCTGGTCCCTATTGTACTCTTCGACAGCAAAACCCAGAGATCCAGGAAGGAGCACATTCTCCTCACAAGGAAGTGACACTGTGTCTTCCTGAGGAGCTTTCTTTGAAATATAACTTACGCTCAGAGAAGTCTAACTTGTCTCTCTCTTTTCTTCCATGGACAGCCAACCATACCCTGAGGCAGCAAATGTCCAACAGCAGCTTCTCCACAGAGTTCCTCCTCCTGCCATTCGCAGACACATGTGAGCTGCAGCTTCTGCACTTTGGGCTCTTCCTGGGCATCTACCTGGCTGCGCTCCTGGGCAACGGCCTCATCCTCACAGCCATAGCCTGCGACCACCACCTCCACACCCCCATGTACTTCTTCCTCTTCAACCTCGCCCTCCTTGACCTGGGCACTATTACAACCACTGTCCCCAAAGCCATGGCCAATTCCCTCTGGGACACCAGGACCATTTCCTATGCAGATTGTGCTACCCAGCTCTTTATGTTTGTCGCATTTATCACAGCAGAGTTTTCTCTTCTCACCATCATGGCTTAGGACCGCTATGTTGCCATCTGTAAACCTCTGCACTATGGGACAATAATGGACAGCAGAACTTGTGTCAACATGGTAGCAGCTACCTGGGGCAGCACTTTTCTCTATGCTGTGCTGCACAGTGCCAATACCTTTTCCCTACCCCTCTGCAAAGGGAATGCCCTAGACCAGTTCTTTTGTGAAATTCCCCAGATCCTCAAGCTCTCCTGCTCCGATGCCTACCTCAGAGAAGTTGCGTTCATTATCTTTTGCTTTTGTTCAGGTGTTGCGTGTTTTGTTTTCCTTGTGCTGTCCTATGTGCAGATCTTCAGGACCGTTCTGAGGATGCCCTCAGAGCAGGGCCAGCACAAAGCCTTTTCCACGTGCCTCCCTCACCTCACTGTGGTCTCCCTGTTCATCAGCAATATCATGTTTGCCTATTTGAAGCCCCTCTCCATCTCTTCCTCCTCCCTGAATCTTTTTCTGGCAGTTCTGTACTCAGTGGTGCTTCCAGCAGTGAACCCCCTCATCTACAGCATGAGGAACAAGGAGTTCAAGGATACTGTTAGGAAACTGATTTGGGGGATGTTTTTCAGTACTCAGAAAGTTTCTTTCCCTCTCCATAAACGAAAATTGTGTATCCCATTCCAGCCTGTTTTTTTTTTGCTTGTTTGTTTACTTGTTTGTTTTTATCATTATTATTTTTTTTCCTTATTTCCATTGTGACATCTTTGGCTTCTTGCATTTCCGCATAAGTGTTGGGATTCCTCCCACTACAATTAATGAGTGAAACTGCACTTTTTTATATGGATGCTTTATACATATTCATGTAACAGTAAGTCAGTGAAGACTCTCTCATAGCACCTTTGTAATAAACAAGATAACACAGGATATCATGGGATATCACACCGCTGGGGTATGATTCTTTGTTGTTTTTACCTAGCTATGCAGTTGAACTCCGCCACAACCTCTCTCTCACTCACCCTCCTCAGAAGGGGAGGGGAAGAAGAAAGTATGCTGGGGAAAAAAAAAAAAGAAAAAAGGAAAAAGGAAAAAGAAAAACAAGAGGGAAAGGAAAGGAAAGGAAAGGAAAGGAAAGGAAAGGAAAGGAAAGGAAAGGAAAGGAAAGGAAAGGAAAGGAAAGGAAAGGAAAGGAAAGGAAAGGAAAGGAAAGGAAAGGAAAGGAAAGGAAAGGAAAGGAAAGGAAAGGAAAGGAAAGGAAAGGAAAGGAAAGGAAAGGAAAGGAAAGGAAAGGAAAGGAAAGGAAAGGAAAGGAAAGGAAAGAAAAGAAAAGAAAAGAAAAGAAAAGAAAAGAAAAGAAAAGAAAAGAAAAGAAAAGAAAAGAAAAGAAAAGAAAAAAGAAAAGAAAAGAAAAGAAAAGAAAAGAAAAGAAAAGAAAAGAAAAGAAAAGAAAAGAAAAGAAAAGAAAAGAAAAGAAAAGAAAAGAAAAGAAAAGAAAAGAAAAGAAAAGAAAAGAAAAGAAAAGAAAAGAAAAGAAAAGAAAAGAAAATGTGTTGACATAAGCATAATTTAATTGATGGGAAAAGGAAGAGGGAAAAATAAAACAAGCCAACAACAACAAGCAAACAAGTAAAGGCCGTGTGGAAGCATAGAACGAGAGGAAAGAAATTACTCTCTACTTCCCATCAATAAGTGATGCTTGACCATGTCCTTGAAGCAGGGCCTCAATACACATAGCCATTATTTGGGAGGACAGACATTTTGGCAACAACAGCCCACCCCTCCCCTCTTCTTCCTTTTTCTACCTCTTATTGCTGCCTGTGACATCATATGGTATGGAATATCCCTTTGGTCATTTTAGGTCAGCTGCCCTCGTGATGTCCCCTCCCCACTTTTTGCCCACCCCCAGACTGCTGGCTTTTGGGGGAGTTGGAGGGAGTCTTAATGCTGTTCAGTATTGCTCAGCAGTTGAAAAAGCACTGGTGTGATATCAGTGCCATTCTATCTAGTGCTCTATATGGGCTGCTGCAGGGAAAGTTAACTCCATCCCAGCCAGACCCAGCATAGATTCATTTCCCCCTTCGTGAAGTACTTTTGCCTGGTCCAGCCCAGTGATCCGGACCTGGATGAGTCTGCTTCCCATCCTGACCAGCATGGCCATGCAGATTTATCCCACAGCACCACAGCCCATTTCCTCTGCACAGCAACACTGCCAGCTTGGGGACCACTTGTGGAGAGCACAGGGACAGCCATTCCCCACTGCCCAAGGGGAGCTGATCTTTGAAATTTGACCAGCTCCATCCTTCTGTTGGCATCAGTGTCTATACTGAGGGAATGGCCACCAAAATAGTGAGTCATGGGCTCAGAGATTTTCAAAACCCAGCTGCAGAAAACATTGACTAACACAATCTACCTGTAAAGCTATCGGTGCTCAGAGAAGATGATGGTAGTGGACACCTCCAGAGGTGCCTTCTGACTCAGGGGAGAAAGGGCTGGACTGTGCAGTCAGAGTGTATGACAGTCCTGTGTTTTGAGGCCTCTCTGGTGTTTGTAATCCCTGCTCCTCAAGGTTACCCGCTGAGTGGGGTAATTCTCAAAATAAGGTTCCCAAAGGGAACCTGGAGTACAGCTGGTACAAGGATACTATTGAAAACTTCTCAGAAACTCTATCAGGCATTCCAGAATAAAGAAATCACAAACTTGTGATCACAAACGAGGAGCTCGGCTCCAGGGCAGATGTGTTCTGTAGTGGAGAGGGTATCGAGGCAGGCAAGGCTCTTTCCTGCATTGAGGCCACTTGGGAGCCACCAGGACCCAGCATCCCTCATGAAGGAGGCTGATGAGGCATTGGCAGAGCCCACAGCAAACACCCCTCCCCCACCCCCAGTCAAAGCAAAGGCAGCCCCTAGGAAGCACAAGTGACTAGGAGTGTGCCGAGTAGGAAAGGCAAACAGTGTGACATGGCAGTTTGCAGAGCAGTTCTCACAGGCAGGGCGAGCAGGGAGGGCGTCCTCACTGCTCTTTCCCAATGGTGGTTGTGAACTGCTTATGAAGAGCCCAGCCATGGTATCCACCCAGCAGAAAGTCATGGCCTCTGCATCTCTGGCAGCCTCTCCAGCCACAATTACCGATGAGGCTACCTGGATAGAAGTCTTGGGGAAACTTGCAACCATACAGGTCTTTGGCTGCAGGGTGTGCCTGAATCTTCTGTTAGTGTCTTACAGCAGCAGTGGTGGGTATGCCTGTGGGAGGTGTGCACAGGCTGACGAATTGCTCAGCCCGGTGGAGAAGCTTTGGGAGGAGGTGAGCAGATTGAGGAGCATCAGGCAGGTGGAGAGGGAAGCTGACTGGTGAAAGCATACTCTGCCCTCCCTAAGGCAGACTCATGAGCCAGCCACAACACAAGTAACAAAGGTTCCTCTGTCCCACCAGGCAGCCACTACACAAAAGACAAAAGTTCCCCCATCTTGCAAAGCAGGAGGAGGGAACCTAGGCCAAGGGAGAGAATGGAAGGAGGTTCCTGCTCGGGGTGGTAGGTGAGCCCTCTCCCTGCCCACCTCACCTTCCTGACCACCCATCTGTAACAGCTATGAAGCTCTAGAACATGGCAGTCAAAACAATGATGTAGACAAAAGCCCATCCCAGTTGGAAAGGGTGCCTAAGGCAAGGCAACCTACCCCTTGAAGGACTACATCTTCTTTCAAGAAAGAAGGGTTATCATCATGGGGACTCCCTTCTGAAAGGGACAGAGGGCCTGATATGCCATCCAGACCCAACCCACAGGGAAGTCTGCTGCCTCCCCGTGGCTGAGGTAAAAGGTATTGCCAGGAAAGTCACTCACCTGGTACAGCTGTCTGACTACTACCCACTACTGCTTTTTTTCAGGCTGGTAATGACGATGTAGCAAGGAGAAGTATGAGATCTATCCAAAGGGACTTTAGGGCTTTGGAGAGACTGGTTAAAGGATATGGGGCACAGGGCATATTTGCCTCTTCCTTCCAATAGGAGGAAAATATGTTGACGGGCAGACTCGGCTCATCAATACGTGGCTCCGAGACTGGTGCCACCAGCAGAACTTTGGGTTTGTTCATCACGGGAAGGTCTATGAGACACCAAGCCTCCTGGCATGAGATGGGATTCACCTTTCTCAGAGGGGGAAAAGGATTTTTGCCCAGGAATTATTAGGGCTGATAGACAGGGCTTTAAACTAGAGTCAAAAGGGGAAAGGGATAAAACCAGGCATGTCAGTGATAAGCTAAGGGATGGAGTGCCAGAATTAGAGGGACTGTGTGCTAGTGAGGTCTTTCAGGCTTCTCCACTAAGTGCTGCGTGCAATGAAATGCATTTGTAGTGCTTCTACACAAATGCACACAGTATGAGGAATAAACTGGATGAGTTAGAATTCTTGGCCCAGTCCCGGAGCAATATCATCAGCATAAGCCAAACCTGGTGGGATGAGTCCTGTGAATGGTGTGTTGCAACAGATGGTTACAGACTCCTCAGTAGGGACAGGCAGGACAGGCCAGGTGGTGGGGTGGTGCTGTATGTAAAGGAAAGGCTGGACTACATGGAGCTTGCAGTTGGTGGTGGCAATGTTGAGATCCTCTGGGTTAGGATTAAGGGAAAAACAAATAAAGGGGATGTCGTTGTGGGAGTCTATGAAAGACAACCCAGCCAGGATGACAACACTGATTAATTATTCTTTAAGGAACTAAGAAATACATTGAAATTGACTGCCCTTGTCCTTATAAAGGACTTCAACATGCTTTGTTTTCTCCCTTTCTTCATAAGGAAGATGCTTTAGGCCCCGTATCATTGTCGTGGCCCTCTGCTGGATTCTTTCCAGGAGATCCCTGTCTTTTCTGTACCGCGGAACACAGAAATGGACATAGGATATCAGAAGTCAAGGAGGTGGGGCACAAGGCCAGCTTGGCTGACCAGGGATCTTCCTGTGGAGCTTAGGCATAAAAATAAATGGTATGGGTGCTGGAAGCATGGTCAGGCAATGTGGAACAGAGACGCTGTTCATGTTTGTAGGGAGAAAATGCATTCAGCCAAAGCCTGGAGCTTCAAAGAGTTGAAGCTGGCCACATCTGTGGGTGACAATAAAAAGTTTTCTTTTAAATATGTGAATAGAAAAAGGAGGACCGGAGAAAACATATATCCATTACTTGATGGGGAAGGTCACCTCACAGACAAGGACATAGGCAAAGCAGAGATGTTTAATGCCTACTTTTCCTCTGTCTTTAATGCCGAGGGTGGGTTTCAGGACCCCTGGGTGCTGTGAGGACCATAACTGGAGGAATGATAAACTCCCAACTGACCTTGAATGTGTGTGTGATTTGCTGCATCACATGGATCCATACAAGTCCATGCGTCCGGACAGTGCTCAGAGAGCTGGCTGACATTATCACAGGACCTCTCTCAATTAATTTTCAACAGTCTTGGGAATATGGAGAGGTCCCAGTTGGCAAATGTTGTGCCAGTTTCAAGAAGAACAAGAAAGAAGACACCGTTAACTACGGGCCTGTCAGTTTCACATCAGTGCCTGGTAAAATTATGGAGATTGTCCTTGTAGATACTGAAGCGCACTTGGGGAACAATGCAGTCATTGGTCCCAGTCAACATGGGTTCATGACAGGTAGGTCCTCTTTACAAATTTGATTTCCTCTTACGATGAGATCACCCATTTAGTTGATCAAGGGAAACCAGCTGATGTGATCTTTTTGGATTTCAGTAAAGCTTTTGACACAGTTTCACAGAGGATACTACTGGACAAAATGTCCAGCATATAGCTGGACAAAAATATCATACATGTTGCAGGAAGAACGGCTGAAAACACGACAGACACTAGTATGGTCAGATCATGCAGCCCTTTATTACCCGAATAGCCTGACTTTTATAGTAAACTTAACAGGGATGGATAGTGTCTCACACAAGATTATTGGTCAAAAGCACTCAGAAAAACAACTGCATGAAAACAACCCCCTTGTGAATAGCAGTCACGTAGATCCCGTCCTTGAAGCCAGCTGCTGGCAATAATACTTTTCTAAATTCTTCAACTGGGCGATGTGGGAACTTCTCATAGTCGTCCTGGTAGCTTGGTTTGCTCAGCTGCAGCAAGCCATGGGATTTTTGCTGTTTCAAAAATCCCTCAACACATACATTGGGTGTATATCCAGTTGACGGGTAGGACTCCAAGGGTTGTGGTAAATGGGTCTGCATCAAGCTGGTGGATGGTCACTAGTGGGGTCCCTCAAGGCTCCATTTTAGGGCCAGTCCTCTTCAATGTCTTTATAAACGATTTGGAGGTAGGACTAGGTGTTTTGAGCAAATTTGCTGACGACACCAAACTTGGAGGAGTTGTGGAGTCAGCTGGGGGTGGAAAGTCCTTGCAGAGAGATCTGGACAGATTGGAGAGCTGGGCAGCCACCAACCACATGAAGTGTAACAACAGCAAGTACCAGGTCCTGCATCTGGGATGGGGCAACCCTGGCTCTACATATAGACTGGGGGACGAGAAGCTGGAGAGCAGCCCCACAGAGGGATCTGGGGGTTGTGGTTGATAACAAGCTGAATATGAACCAGCAGTGTGCCCTGGCAGCCATAAGGGCCAACCGTATCTGGGGGTGAATCAAGCACGACATTGCTAGTCAGTTGAGGGAATAGATTGTTCTGCTCTACTCTGTGCTAGTCCGGCCTCACCTCGAGTACTGTGTGCAGTTCTGGGAACCACAGTAAAAAAAGGATGTAAAACTATTAGAGAGTGTCCAGAGGAGGGCAATGAAGATGGTGAAGGTCCTAGAGGGGAAGACATATGAGGAGCGGCTGAGGTCACTTAGTGTGTTCAGCCTGGAGAAGAGGAGGCGAGGGGGGACCTCATCACAGTCAACAACTTCCTCACAAGGGGGAGTGGAGGGGCAGGTGCTGACCTATTCTCCTTAATCACCAGTGACAGGACCCACGGGAATGGTGTTAAGCTGAGGCAGGGGAGGTTTAAGCTAGACATCAGGAAGAGGTTCTTCACCGAGAGGGTGGTTGCACACTGGAACAGGCTCCCCAGGGAAGTAGTCACTGCAACGAGCCTGTCTGAATTTAAGAAGAGATTGGACTGTGCATTTGGTCACATGGTCTAAAATTTTGGGTAGACCTGTGTTGTGCCAGGAGTTGGACTCAATGATCCTTATGGATCCCTTCCAACTCGGGATATTCTATGATTCTCAGATTCTACGATCCCTCTTTGAGAGACTACTCTTCAGCTTCTCATCCCGTAGTCTGTACGCATAGCTAGGGTTGCCCCATCCCAGGTGCAGAACTCAGCACTTGCTCTTGTTAAACTTCAGGAGATGTTTACAATACTAATGCAGGAGAGATGGGATCACTTTTCTTACGAGCTCTGAAAGTTATAGTCAGGTCTTAATTAAGTGTGAACTGTCTCTCTTTCCCTTCAGTTTTCCATCTTAATTTGAGGTTTTGACCACCTCATTGAATATCTCAAGCTTTTGGAAGAGCTTTGATGCTTGAAGACAAGGTGTCTTTATAGTTTTTAATCCCCATCTATCTTTTTCATAACTATGCTCTCAGGGCTCCTATCTGTTTCTTAGCACCGTGGGTTTGACCTGTACAGCAGGACAGTTGGCATTAGTAACCAGGAAGAAGTGATTTGAGGATCAGGTATTCAGGTTAGGGTTTAGGGATTAGATCTGGCCTCCAGGGTTAGGGATTGAGCAGGGTCTTAGAGGGAGGCTTTCGTGTTCTGCTTTGAACTGACAAATTAATGTCAGGGATTAAGGACTAGGGATTAGCAAAAGGAATAGGTTAAGACTAATAGTAACAGGTAATGTGTCTGGGGTTTGACTTCCAGGTAGTGTAGGAGGCTGGGGATTAGAGCAGTGGGTTCCTTTCTGGGTGAGAGGGGCCATTTAGGATAGCACCAGGACCTAAGGTCCCTGGTTAGAAATATTACCAGTGGTCTAACATGAATATTTTCCCAGTGAGTGTTGCAGCAGCAGCATCCTTACCTGAACCTCTCTCACCTTTTCTGAACCTTTCCTTTCTGTTATCAAGACCCTCTTCTCTCCCCCAAATCTCCCACCTTTATTCTCCCAACTTTCCCCTGGCCTCCCCAAATGTGTCACCCTGTTGGGGGCAGCTTTCTGATGGCCTTTATGACCTCAGAGGCTCTGCCTCCCTGCTGTTGGCCAGCGAGGGGCTGGGACATAAGTGACCTCACAGCCAGCATCCACAGGGCTAAAAGGAGCTGTTGTACTCAGGAAGCCCCTTCCCAGCCCACCCAGGAACACTCAGTGCAGGGGATGCCCTGCACAATCCCTCAGGTACTCTGCCTGTCAACCAGCTCATGCTTCAGAAGGCCTCCCAGACATCTAGACTTACATTGTTCCTGACAATTCTTCAGAAACCTCAGGGCATCCTGAAGGGAATGTCCACCTCTGTGGACAAGTGAATCAAGACCTGAATGTATATTTTAGGAAAATGTTGAGAAAACTGAAGAGAAGATTGGTATAGTTTGTGTGATAGTCCTGACCTCCAACCTTCCTTTATTCAGGTGTTTTTCCATAGTTTATACAACATGCTCTCTCAGGATCATTTACCACAGCAGTACTATGGGGAATCTCATGTGGACAAGAGAATCACGTCCTTCTGATGTCATCCTTTGGTGTCCGTCGCAGAAGAAACAAACCACCTGTGTGATCGGGGGTGAGAGCCCAGTGCTGGGAATGGTCATTGCAAGGGGTGGCTCTGGGACAAATGCCCTTGGAAAAAATCTGCCTGGGTGTCCAGACAAGAAGGACTCAGACCATCCCCTGCTGTGCTGGTCCTCCCTGTCTCTTTCAGGAGGCCACCCCAGCCCAAACCCTCCCCAGCTCTCCACACCTCCCTGTCCTCTCCCCAGCCCAGCCCAGCAGAACAACCCATGCTGGGATGGCACACAAACAGGAAATGGAGAAGGGGAGGTCAGTAGCAGTGTCCCTGCTGCTGACATCTGCAGTATGTAAACCCCACCGCTCCACCTTCTCAGACAGCCTGCAGCCCCCCAGGCCAGCCCCGCTCCCCAGCACAGCACAGCACCACACTGCTGCCCCTGGGGCTCCTCAGGCAACACCACTGCAAACACACAGAGCCCTGCTCTTCTCCCAGGACACCCCATGTCCCACACAGCCTTGCCCCAGCCCAGCACGTCTGGGCTGGCCTGAGCAACCATTCCTGCAGCCCCTGCCCATGCTGCCCATAGCCCCCCAGCTGCTGGTGCTGCTCTGTAGAGCAAGGTGGCTGTGGTGCACAGGGCCGTGAGGGCACTCTGCAGGGCTGTGCTGGTCAGGCTGGGAAGGCAGAGCCAGCTGGTGGGGGGCACTGCCACTGACTGCCTCCCACACAAGTGGTTCCTTGGCCATGGAGGCTGCGCACAGATAGCCGGACTTCTTCAGAGTCAGAGACTCATGGAATAGTCTGAGCTGGACAGGACCCACAAGAATCATCAAGTCCAACTCATTTCCAATGTTGGGAGATGTTTTTCACTGTATTCAGTCTATGAAATTTCACCAGAGGTATAACAACAAATCCAGGAGATTGTTTTCCCTATGCCTGCTGTGTTTCCTGGAGTTGCAGAGCTCTCCTTGCGCTGATTTAGCACCTTGAATGCTTTAGCACCTGGGTGCCTCCATGTTGGACAGACTCATGTTCTGTATGTTCCATGCTCTCCTGCCTCTCCTGAGCAACAAGAAGAATCAGTCCTCACAGTAACACAAGGGCTCCGAACAGGAATGTGGGAGGTGAAAGAGAGCAGCTTGGGAAAAAAAAATAATAATAAAATAAAATAAATAAAATAAATTTGGCAGTGTTGCTGCTGTACCAGGACTCTTTTTCCCTCCACCTTTCCACACATCCAAGTGCCCCTGCAGCTCCACCACAGGTCTCTGAGGAAGGATCTCAGGCAAGCAAATCACAGCAGGGTTCTTTCTATTATTGAAATAAACAGAGAGCCTGGCTTCTCATTTACTCCATGTCTCAGAGTCACACGGACAGGTAGATACTGAAATGGAAGGGGATGAATAATGATACCTTTGTGTGAAACACTATCACACATAAATCAAAGATAAGATAATGCAACACAACCACACACAAATTTCCAGCTTCTGGGCCTCTAATGAGCTACATTATAAATGATATGCAGAGGAAGAACGGCAATTTATTGGTTCTGAAAATATCCTGTTACCAATTTGCACATTGCATCCTTGAGCTCCTCGTTCCTCATGCTGTAGATGAGGGGGTTCACTGCTGGAGGCACCACTGAATACAAAACTGCCAGCAAAAGATTCAGGGAGGAGGAGGATACAGAGGGGGGCTTCAGATAGGCAAATAATCCGGTGCTGATGGACAGGGAGACAACAGTCAGGTGAGGGAGGCATGTGGAAAAGGCTTTGTGCCGTCCTTGCTGTGAGGGGATCCTCAGCACTGCCCTGAAGATCTGCACATAGGACATGAGAAGGAAAAGAAAACATCCAAATGCTAAGCAGGCACTAACCACAAGAAGCCCAACTTCTCTGAGGTAGGCATGTGAGCAGGAGAGCTTGAGGATCTGGGGAACTTCACAGAAGAACTGGTCCAGGGCATTGCCTTGGCAGAGGGGGAGGGAAAAGGTATTGGCAGTGTGCAGCACAGCATTGAGAAAGCCACTGCCCCAGGCAGCTGCTGCCATGTTGACACAAGTTCTGCTGTCCATTACTGTCCCGTAGTGCAGGGGTTTGCAGATGGCAACATAGCGGTCATAGGCCATGATGGTGAGAAGATAAAACTCTGCTGAAATGAAAAAGAAAAAGAATAAAATCTGAGCAGCACATGCATAGGAGGAAATGGCCCTGGTGTCCCACAGGAAATTGGCCATGGCTTTGGGGACAGTGGTGGTAATAGTGCCCAGGTCAATGGAAGCAAGGTTGGGAAGGAAGAAGTACATGGGGGTGTGGAGGCAGTGGTCGCAGGCTATGGCTGTGAGGATGAGGCCATTGCCCAGGAGGGCAGCCAGGTAGATGCCCAGGAAGAGTGCGAAGTTCAGGAGCTGCAGTTTGCGTGTGTCTGTGAATGGCAGGAGGAGGAATTCTGTGGGGAAGCTGCTGTTGGACATTTGCTGCCTCTGGGCATGGTTGCCTGTCCATGGAGGAATAGACAGTGACATGTTAGAGAGACTTTTCTAAGCAAAAACTAAACCTTATTTCACAGAAAACATCCTCAACAAGGCTGTATCCTCACTGCATCTTCATCTCAACAAGATATGCTCCTGCCTAGAGCTCTGTGTCTCTCTGCCTAAGGATGCCACAGAGACCATGAATATCCTCTCTAGTCTCAGCAGTAATCAGTGCTGCTGGTAAAGAGCACCAGGAATGGATCTCAGACATCCAGTGGCCAGAGGCATCTCCCTATTTACAAGTGCTGAGAAGTACATCCAACAATCCCACAAGAAACAAAGAAGGTTGTGTTGTTGCTACCTGCTAGTTAAACCTGCCAACAGGTTAAATGGCGTGGAGTGAATATATGAGTTTCCTCAAAGACCTACAAATTTCTTTTAACTGTAATGCTCTATGAGTTTAGGTCCCTTCTACAATCCTAACAATACCATTATCATCTCTCTGACTGCTGTCCAAAGGAGGAAGTTGAAAAATGAGACCTCAGAGAGTGCCATCCTGTCAGTTATGTCAGGTGTTGTTCTTCCCTTTCACGAATCTCCCCCAGAATTGCCCTGGGTATGCTGGGGAGATATGAGGAACCTGGCCCATGTAGCAGCCCCCTGCCGGCATCAGGACCCTGCCCGGCCCTGGCCTTCTGTTCTTTCCAGCCACAGCTTTTCCCCACACCACCCTGGGCAACTCCCCGCGCAGGCTGAGTGCTGAGCCTCCCAGGCAGCAGAGGCCCTGCCCCAGCACACAGCCCCTGGGGCACAGCAGGGACCCTGCTCTGCACCACAGCCCTGGACACCCCTGCCTGCACCCTGCTTGCACAGCCTGCAGCTGGCCCTGTGAGAAGAAACTCTCATGCCCTGTCCCTCTGACAGCTTTGGTAGGTAATCCCTGCTCTGGAGCTTGTCATTTTTCTGTTATCCAAAGAAACTCTGAGAGTTCTCCTGAAATACCCCATAGGCTGTGGGATTTGCCATCAAATCTGGAGATGGCACCAGGAACAACAGCTGTGTTGCCCTGCAGCCACAGACTTACACTTCACGGCTGTGAAGATTTCTCCTGCAGTGAGCTCTCAGCATCCCCCCTCCACACTGCCTTTAACATCTCCCTCCCTTCTCTCAGCCTTCCTTGTCCCCTGCTGGCAGTGCCCCCAGCCCTGCTGTGCTGTGCAGCGGAGCTGCTCCTGGGCAGAGCTGTCTCTCTGTAGTGCTGCCTGCTTGCCAGGAGCTCCCCTTGGACCCAGGAGCCAGGCCCAGCTCAGCAGCACAGCTCCAGCCTAATGCCTCTCTGTCTCTCCCCTCTCTCATGTCCCTTGAGATGTCCCTGGCCCTCCAGGGGAACCAACTTTGAAACACGCTGAAGTAATCGCTGATGTTCCTTCCCTCAGCTGCTGAAGGAATCTCATTTCCAGCTCCATCCTTCCTCATTCAGAAAATGAATGAGGTCCAAGGATCACCTTTCCATGCCCTGTTTTTAGGCAGGACACTCCTGCAAGACAGGGGTGGATCTTCCTTCTCCCTGCTGATGGAAAGGTTTCAACTGAGCCAACCAAGGCACCTCCTTCTTTGTTTGCTGTCCAGAGGCTAGAAGGGGTCTCTGCTCTCTCCCATGCCTCACATTTGGAAACTGCCCTGGCTATGTTATGCAGTGACCATTCGCTGCCTCCACTGTAAGCAGACACCCATGGGTGAGTCTTAAATCCAGCTCTCGGTCTCTGACAGGTCACAATGTGACAATGAGCCATGCCTTCCTGAACTGAAGCTTGAACAGACTCTTGTGGGGAGCCATTCTTTGGGCATATTCTTGGCACTGGTTTGGGAAGGAAAGCCCAGGCTTCAGGCCTGTACTGGGGTAATTCAATTTTATTACAGACACCTTATGAGAAAGTCTTCATTGACTTACAGTGTTAGATGCACATTTATATAGCCTCCATATGGGATGGATCAGGTTCATTCATTGATAGCAAAGAGGGGAATCCAAATATTTATGTAGGAATGTAAGGAACACCAACAGTCATAATGTCAATAAGGAAAAAATAATAATAAGGAGAACAACGAAAAGACAAGCTTGGAAGGAGATGTACTGGCATTCATTATTGGAGAGTGAAGGTATCTTTATTGGTGGTGCAAAACCTCCCTCAAATCAGTTTCCTAACTGCATCCTTGAGTTCCTTGTTCCTCATGCTGTAGATGAGGGGGTTCACTGCTGGAGGCACCACTGAATACAAAACTGCCAGCAAAAGATTCAGGGAGGAGGAGGATATAGAGGGGGGCTTCAGGTAAGCTAAAAAGGCAGTGCTGAGAAACAGGGAGACCACAGCCAGGTGAGGGAGGCATGTAGAAAAGGCTTTGTCCCGTCCCTGCTCAGAGGTCATCCTCAGCACTGCCCTGAAGATCTGCACATAGGACAGCACAAGGAAAACAAAACATGTAAAGAATAAACATGCTGTAACCACTAGAAGCCCAACTTCCCTGAGGTAGGCATTTGAGCAGGACAGCTTGAGGATCTGGGGAACTTCACAGGAGAACTGGTCCAGGGCATTGCCTTGGCAGAGGGGAAGGGAAAAGGTATTGGCAGCATGTACCATGGCATTGAGAAAGCCACTGCCCCAGGCAGCTTCTGCCATGTTGACACAAGTTCTTCCAGTTATGAGTGTCCCATAGCGCAGGGGATTACAGATGGCAACATAGCGGTCATGGGCCATGAGAATAAGAAGTAAGTACTCTCCTCCAATGAAAAAAACAAAGATAATGACCTGTGCAGCACATCCCAAATAGGATATGGTCCTGGTGTACCACAGGGAATTGGCCATGGCTTTGGGAACAGTGGTGGTAATAGTGCCCAGGTCAAGGAGGGTGAGGTTGAGGAGGAAGAAGTACATGGGGGTGTGGAGGCGGTGGTCGCAGGCTATGGCTGTGAGGATGAGGCCGTTGCCCAGGAGGGCAACCAGGTAGATGCCCAGGAAGAGCGCGAACTTCAGGAGCTGCAGCTCACATGTGTCTGCGAATGGCAGGAGGAGAAACTCTGTAGGGAAGCTGCTGTTGGACATTTGCTGCCTGTGGGCCCTGATGACTGTCCCAGAAGAAAAAGAAAAGGAAAATTTAGAACAGACTTCTCTGTAGAAAAAGTCAAAGGCATTCCTCATAGACTCCCCCTCACAACACTCTGGTCATTAGTCCTTTTTGGCAGGACCTTGATGCAGTTCCCTCCCTGGAGTTCTGTTTTATGATGAATGAGTGTGCCACAAGGAGCAGGGCCTCTTCCCATAGACTCCCCAGGTGTTGGTCATGCTCTAATTCTGTGGTACCTGGGAGCAGGGTGGATGCAGACACCAGATCTGATATTCAGAATCTTCCAGATGAAATCCCTCTGAAAACAGAAAAGTTTGTCAGCATCTACACCCCCAATTTGAAGACAGTTGGGTGTAGAATGAGAGGTGTTATAGTCCTGTTTCCCCCTGAGAAGAAATCAGAGACCTCTGAGAGCACAGGCAGATCCTCTGCAAATGACTGAGTGTCTCACCCTGCCTCCAGGTATTCTCAGCACCCCTCTGCTAGCCAAGGAGTTCCTTTCACCACCTCGACAGCCTTTCCCTGCCCATAACTTTTCTGCACTTCTCCATCAGATAAAGCAGAGCTGCTATGGGAGGGATTGCAGTCTGAAAAGAGCTCACAGCTTGGAAGGACATCTCAAGGACTTATCGAGTGTCCTAATGAGGATATATCTAGTGAAGGGAGAGTCAGATCTTTTCCCACCCCCACTATCTGCATTGCCAAAGTCCCACAGGTTAGAGGAATGCTGGGACACCACAGCCCCATGGACACATCCATGGGATGGGAGCCACAAGGTTAGTGCCTGACTCTGAAGCTGAAACTGCCAACCCCAGAGGGTCAGACAACAATGACAGGAGCAGCACAGACAGCTGGAGAAATGAGAAGAAATACAATGATTTGGTAGGGGAGAGAGGTAAGGAGATGAAAACTGGGTACTCGGGCAAGTCTTCGCCTTTCCTAGCTGGACTGGGGAGGAGAGGGCAGTTGCTCAGAGGAAGGGATCTGCACTGCATGACATGGCATGAGGTGCCTCTATTGCCCTGACACAGGATTCTGGTCAAATATTTCCTTAGTGCCTGCCTTTGTCTCTGCTGCTTGGAGCTCTCCCTACTGGGAGCTGCTTCTCTCTCCCCATGTCTGTGCCCTGCCATGGCTCACTGACCCCATGCCCTGTGCTGTTTTCTCAGCTCTGCCTTGCAGACACTACCAGGAGCAGGGAACAGCCCAGGGGCATTGCCAGGTGTTGTGGTTTAGCCCTGCAGGCAGCTCATCACCATGCAGATATTCAGTGTCACTTTCCCACAGTGTGATGGGGGAAAGAATCAGAAACAACTAAACAAATAAACAAATAAAATACAATGAGGGTCAAGATCAGGACAGTTAAGAGGAAAGTAAAGGGAAAACAAAAACAAAAACAAAAACAAAAAAATATATATATTAAAATTGTCCCTGAGCAAATGTAACAACCCAAGAGAACCCCTCTGTTTTCAGTGCTGATCATGATGTGATATGCTATGGAATATTCCTTTGGCCAGTTTGGGTCAGCTGTCCTGGCTCTGTCCCCTCAGAGCTTTTTGTGTACCCCTGGCCTGCTCACTGGGAGGGCAGCAACAGAAGCTGAAAATCCTTGTCTCTGTGTAAACACTGCTCAGCACAATGTTATCAACATTCTTGACATCCTAAATCCAAAGCACAGCACCATAACAGCTCCTAAGAAGGAAATTTACTCTATCCTAGCTAAGACCAGGACATTATGCTTGCAGTCAGCTCACTCATACCATGATGAAACTGGGAAGGTAATATTATTCTTACCTGCAAGTGGATGGGTGCTGAGGTTCTCAAAAACCTCAGTGTGATGCTTTGGGAAACTGAGCCCTTACTGTAAACCTGAAAAATGTATTTCCATTCCCATCAGCATGAGCAAACAAAAAAGCAGAAAAGAAAGATTCAGAAAAACACAGACTTGAGTCTGCCTTGATCATATACGTGAACAGTCCCCTCTAGAGGTATCAGGGCTGTGTTGCGGAGCTGTTAGCAGCCAGACACAGGTGAAAGCCTCTGGACACCAGCAGGACACTGCCCAGTCCTGCCCTGTCTGGGGGGTTCCTTCTACCCACAGCTTCTCCCCGCAGCACCCTGGGCAACTCCCCGCGCAGGCTGAGTGCTGAGCCTCCCAGGCAGCAGAGGCCCTGCCCCAGCACACAACCCCTAGGGCACAGCAAGGCCCCTGCTCTGCACCACAGCCCTGGCAAGCCCCTGCCTGCACCTTGCCTGCACAGCCTGCAGCTAGCCTTGTGAGAAGGAACCCTCAAGTCCTGTCCCTCTGACAGCTTTGGTAGGTAATCCCTGCTCTGGAGCTTGTCATTCTTCTGTTATCCAAAGAAACTCTGAGAGTTCTCCTGAAAGCTCCCATAGCCTGTGGGATTTGTCAGCAAATCTGGAGATGGCACCAGCCAGAGACTTACCCTGTTCAGGGCTGTGAAGATTTCTCCCACAGTAAGCTCTCAGCATCCCTCCTCCACACTGCCTTTAACATCTCCCTCCCTTCTCTCAGCTGCCCTTGTCCCCTGCAAGCAGTGCCCCCAGCCCTGCTGTGCTGTGCAGAGGAATCACAGAATCACAGAATCACAGAATCTCTAGGTTGGAAGAGACCTCAAGATCATTGAGTCCAACCTCTAACCTAACACTAACAGTACCCACTAAACCATATCCCTAAGCTCTACATCTAAACGTCTTTTGAAGACTTCCAGGGATGGTGACTCCACCACCTCCCTGGGCAGCCCGTTCCAGTGCCTAACAACCCTTTCGGTAAAGAAATTCTTCCTAACATCTAACCTAAAACTCCCCTGGCGTAACTTTAGCCCATTCCCCCTCGTCCTGTCACCAGGCACATGGGAGAACAGGCCAACCCCCACCTCGCTACAGCCTCCTTTAATGTACTTATACAGAGCAATAAGGTCACCCCTGAGCCTCTTCTCTAGGCTGAACAAGCCCAGCTCCTTCAGCCGCTCCTCATAGGACTTGCTCTCCAGGCCCCTCACCAGCTTTGTCGCCCTTCTTTGGACCCGCTCAAGCACCTCGATGTCCTTCTTGTAGCGAGGGGCCCAAAAGGAGCTGCTCCTGGGCAGAGCTGTCTCTCTGCAGTGCTGCCCGCTTGCCAGGAGCTCCCCTTGGGCCCAGGAGCCCAGCCTAGCTCATCAGCACAGCTCCAGCCCAAGGCCTCACAGTCTCTGCCCTCTCTCATGTCCCTTGAGAAGATGTCTTTGGGTCTCCAGGGGAACCAACTTTGAATCAGACTGAAGCAATCTCTGATGTTCCCTCCCTTAGCAGAGGAGCAACACTTAGTGCCAACAATGTTCTTTCTCCTACTGGGAGAAGTTTCATCAAAGAATCCCCTTGTCTTCTTCCACTTTTAGGCAGGACACCCAGACCATGACTGTCAAGAATCACATTTTCCCAAGCTGAGGGCAGTGACCACAGTGAGTCAATTAATGCATCTCATTCTCAGTTTGATGTCCCAGGCCTGTAATGGGGCCCAGAACCTTCCTTATCAGCCACAAACCCACACACGGGTGATGTGATTTCTCTCACCTCTGTTTGGGTATGCACAAAATATTCTAGCTTAAGCTCCCACAGTAATTACAGGAGATAGAGAAGAGCAGTGAGTTGTTCAAATGCAAACACCATTTGACATTTGAGGTGCCAGAGGATGTCCAGGTTAGCAGTCATTAGGACTTCAGAGATTGGGAATATAGGTATTGGCATTTTGCCAGTGTATACTGGCTAAAATTGTTGCCTCCCTTTGTGCCTTGTCACTAAACTGGGAGCAGTCCCTTGGCAGTTAGCTAAATCATATAAAACTCCCCTATAACGTCTCTCTCTCCTCCCCAAAACTGGGAGAAAATTAATGGAGAAAGATTTATTATCACTTATTTTGAAGTGACATAAGAGTTATCTGCAGACAAACATGCACAGACATGAAAAAGCATTGGATAGATTGTGGTGGGAATAGCTGAGGGCTCTGGCGTGGTTGGGGCCTCCACCAACAGAACTGAGGTCCTTGTCCTCTCAGCTATCTAGGGCTGCCATCCCTTCCACTGAGGACCATGAAAGGACACCAGCCCAGGGCTTTATTGCCTCCTCACCCCTGCACAGAACTTGTGAGGCATCCAACCACTGTTCTGCACTTGTGTGCTGCTCACCTGGGATCCCTACTAAAAGTCTTTTATTTCCTTTCTCACACCCCTTGGGATCTGGGACCCATCAATTCTAAGAGAGAGGAAGTCAGGTAAAATTACAAGAGGCCTGCATGGATGAACCAGGAGGTCCTGGCAAAACTCCAACACAGAAAAGAAGCACAGCAACAGTGGAAACAAGACCAGATAACCTGAGAGGAATACAGAGGCTTTGCCCAAGCACGTAGTGATGAGTATTGGAAAGCTAAAGCCCAACTCTGATGGAATTTGGCCAAGGATGTCACAGGCAGTAAGAAGGGCTTGTAGAAGTATACAGGTGGCAAAAGGAACACATGGGACTACGTGGACCCACTGTTGAATGAAGCTCAGGATCTGTTGACACAGGACAGGGAAAAGGCTGAAGTGCTGAATTCCTTCTTCACCTCAGTCAGTACAGGCAAGAATGGCCTTTGGGAAAAACAGGACACAGAGAATGGGGGAAGGACAGGGGCAAGGAAGATGTACACTGGGTGGGAGTGGGCCAGGTCAGGGCATACTTGACTTAATGGGATACACAAGCCTATTGGACATGATGAGAATTACCCGTGAGAGCACAGGGAGCTGGCTGATGTCCTTGCAAGGCCACTCCTAGCTGCAAGAAGCATTACTTGCAAAGACAAATGCCGTATTTCCTAACATTCTGCACACCTCCAATAAAATAAAAATCTTTTTCTTTTTTTTTTTCCAGTGTTGCTTAATTAACTCAATAAACGCATACTTTTTACTTTTTTCTAAGCTCAGCCTCAACTTTGTCTTCCAAACAAAGACTTCTGTAACATTTGCTGTCTTCCAAGACTTGGTCACATGTTAAAGGAAAGATGAAAACAAAACAAACACTCTTCAAGACAGCTGTTGCACAGGGTTCTCCAGGGATGAGGTGTTTTAGTGCAGGGGGTAACTGGCTTTGAGAAGGTTTAGAAACAGTCATGGAGTGTGTCTACACAGCATCAAGGGTTTCTGACTCTAATAATGCCCCTCATACCATATAGGTTGGAGATGTGCAGGACATTGCGATGGGACACAGCCAGGAGAGCTAACCCAGAGTGATCAAATTGATGTTCCTCATCATCCAGCACACCCTGCAGCCTACCACCTGACTACCAAAAGCATGCACACCAAATACATGTCCTGTGAAGAGCAGCTGAGAGACTTGGGATTAGCCTGAAGAAAAGAAGACTCCAGGAAGCATTATTGTGGTCTTCCAATACACAAATGGGCCTACGCACGTGTGTAGTGACTAGACTAGACAAGACTAGACTAGAACAGAATAGTTCAGTTGGAAGAGACCTTCAAAAGTTGTCTGGTCCAACTACCTGATCTCTCCAGGGCTAAACAAAAGTTACCCCAAGCAGAGCTACAGGCTGGGAGATGAGTGGTTGGAAAGCTGCCTGGCGGAGAAGGACCTGGGAGTGATTGCTGATAGTCGGCTGAATATGAGCCAGCAGTGTGCTCAGGTGGCCAAGAAGGCCAACAGCATCCTGGCTTGCATAAGAAACAGTGTGACCAGCAGGACTAGGGAGGTGATCGTCCCCCTGTACTCAGCTCTGGTGAGGCCGCACCTCGAGTACTGTGTTCAGTTTCGGGCCCCTCACTACAAGAAGGACAGCGAGGTGCTTGAGCAGGTCCAGAGAAGGGCGATGAAGCTGGTGAGGGGCCTGGAGAACAAGTCCTGTGAGGAGCGGCTGAGGGAGCTGGGCTTGTTCAGCCTGGAGAAAAGGAGGCTCAGGGGTGACCTTATTGCTCTCTACAGATTTTTAAGGTGATCTTATTGCTCTCTAAAGGAGGCTGTAGTGAGGTGGGGGTTGGTCTATTCTCCCACGTGCCTGGTGACAGGACGAGGGGGAATGGGCTAAAGTTGCGCCAGGGGAGTTTTAGGTTAGATGTTAGGAAGAACTTCTTTACTGAAAGGGTTGTTAGACACTGGAACAGGCTGCCCAGGGAAGTGGTGGAGTCACCATCCCTGGAAGTCTTTAAAAGACGTTAAGATGTAGAGCTTAGGGATATGGTTTAGTGGGTACTGTTAGCGTTAGGTCAGAGGTTGGACTCGATGATCTTGAGGTCTCTTCCAACCTAGAAATTCTGTGATTCTGTGATTCAATGAGGGCAATGCCCAAATGCTTCTTGAACACTGACAGGCTGGGAAAAAAAAACAGGTCTCAAGGAAGCCTATTCCAGTGTCTGACCACCCGCACAGTACAGACAACTCCAGTCTGGACCTCCCTGGTGCATCTGTGTGCCATTGCACACTTTCTCTGATCATTTACCAGTGAGAAGAGGTCATCACCTCCCTCTCCACTTGCCCTCCTAAGACAGTGGCTGAGAAAAATGAGGTTGCTCCTCAGCTTTCTTTTCTCCAGACTAGACAACCCAAGTGTCCTCAGCCTCTCCTTACAGGACATCCCCTTTTACCAGTATTCCCTGTTTTCCCTTGGTTTCTCAACTGACAAGAAACCTGGTCAGATAAACTCTCTGGAAGAAACATCCTCTCTCATACTCTCACCAGGCAGTGTGATTGACCAGGTCTGGCTCCCCCACTGCCTCCTTTATCACTTGTTTGTCAGGTTTGTGTCCCCATATATGTTGTGCTTTATCCCCAGGAGGTAGCCAAGCACCACACAGCCACTCTCTCCCTCCCTACTCTTAAGAGAACAGAGGGAGACATATAGGATAAATATCTGGAGAGACTGTATCAGGGAGTGTAGTGACAGGACAAGGGGCAGTGCTTTTAAGCTAAAAGAGAGCAGATTTAGATCAGATCTAAAGAAGAAATTCTTCACGCAGCAGGTGGTGAGGCTCTAGAACAGGTTGCCCAGAGAAGTGGTGGGTCCCTCATTGCTGGTAATGTCCAAGGTCAGGTTGGATGGGACCTTGAGCACTACTGGTCTAGTGGGAGATGACTCTGCCCATTTCACGGGGACTGGAACTAGACCTTAAGGACTTTTCCAACCCCAAATATTCTATGACTCTATGAGCTTGCTGGGTTGTGTAGTCTGTGTAGACAGAGGGATTTCATTTGCAGTGAAAAAGATTCGTTCTCCGGAATATTAACAGGTGCTTGAAAGAAATGGAATAAAATTTGTGGGTGTCCTAACTAATAAAAGGACAAGAAAAGATGATTCCCATATAAAACATTTATTTTGATTTAAGAGAAAAGATAGCACTGGAAATAGGTGTCTCTCCCTAGCTGACAGCAGGAAGAACAGTGATTGCATTGGTTTGATTCCGAGTTGATTCCCCTGGAGGACCAGGGACTTGCCAAGAGCTCCCTGCGCTGTTCACAGTAGAGGCAGTGAATGGTCACTGCGTAACATAGCCAGGGCAGTTTCCAAATGTGAGGCACGGGAGAGAGCAGGGTAATACATATGGATTACATTAGGGTATCCTTCTAGCCTCTGGACAGCAAACAAAGAAGGAGGTGCCTTGGTTGGCTAAGTTGAAACCTTTCCATCAGCAGGGAGAAGGAAGATCCATCCCTGTCCTTGCAGGAGTGTCGTGCCTAAAAACAGGGCATGGAAAGGTGATCCTTGGACCTCATCCATTTTCTGAATAAGGAAGGATGGAGCTAGAAATGATATTCCTTCAGCACCTGAGGGAAGGAACATCAGTGATTACTTCAGTGTGTTTCAAAGCTGATTCCCCTGGAGGCCCAAGGACATCTCAAGGGACATGAGAGAGGGGAGAGACAGAGAGGCATTAGGCTGGAGCTCTTCTGCTGCTGAGTTGGGCTGGGCTTCTCAGCTCAAGGGGAGCTCCTGGCAAGTGGGCAGCACTGCAGAGAGACAGCTCTGCCCAGGAGCAGCTCCTCTGCACAGAGCAGCAGGGCTGTGGGCACTGCCTGCAGGGGACAAGGGCGGCTGAGAGAAGGGAGGGTGATATTAAAGGCAGTGTGAAGGGGGGATGCTGAGAGCTCACTGCAGGAGAAATCTTCACAGTCTTGAGCAGGGTAGGTCTGTGGCTGCAGGGCAACACAGCTGTTGTTCCTGGTGCCATCTCCAGAATTGCTGTCAAATCCCACAGCCTATGGGATCTTTCAGGAGAACTCTTTGGATATTTATCTTTGGAGAATTCTCTTTGGATAACAGAAGAACAACAAGCTCCAGAGCAGGGATTATCTACCAAAGCTGTCAGAGGGACAGGACATGAGGGTTCCTTCTCACAGGACCGGCTGCAGGCTGTGCAAGCAGGGTGCAAGCAAGGGTGCCCAGGACTGTGGTACAGAGCAGGGTCCCTGCTGTGCCCCAGGGGCTGTGTTCCGGGGCAGAGCCTCTCCCACCTGTGAGGCTCTGCACTCAGCCTGCCTGGGGAGCTGCCCAGAGTGCTGTGGGGAGAACCTGTGGCTGGAAGGACCAGAAGGCCAGGGCCGGACGGGGTCCTGCTGCTGGCAGGGGGCTGCTACATGGGCCAGGCTCCTCATATATCCCCAGCATACCCAGGGCATTTCCAGGGGAGATTCTTGAAAGGGAAGAACAACACCTGACATAACTGACAGGATGGCACTCTCTGAGGTCTCATTTTTCAACTTCCTCCTTTGGACAGCAGTCAGAGAGATGATAATGGTATTGTTAGGATTGTAGAAGGGACCTAAACTCATAGAGCATTACAGTTAAAAAAGATGTGTAGGTCTTTGAGGAAACTCATATATTCATTCCACACCATTTAACCTACAGGCAGCACCAACACAACCTTCTTTGTTTCTTGTGGGATTGTTGGATGTCCCTTTCATCACTTGTAAATAAGGAGATGCCTCTGGCCAGTGGATACCTGAGATGTACCCCTGGTGTTCTTTACCAGCAGCACTGATTACTGCTGAGATTACAGAGGATATTCATGGTCTCTGTGGCATCCTTAGGCAGAGAGATGCAGAGCTCCAGGGAGGAGCAAGTCTTCTTGAGATGAAGAGCAGTGAGGATACAGCCTTGGTGAGGATGTTTTCTATGAAATAAGGTTTAGTTTTTGCTTAGAAAAGTCTCTCTAACATGTCACTGTCTATTCCTCCATGGACAGGCAACCATGCCCTGAGGCAGCAAATGTCCAACAGCAGCTTCCCAACAGAGTTCCTCCTCCTGCCATTCGCAGACACACGCAAGCTGCAGCTCCTGCACTTCACGCTCTTCCTGGGCATCTACCTGGCTGCCCTCCTGGGCAACGGCCTCATCCTCACAGCCATAGCCTGCGACCACTGCCTCCACACCCCCATGTACTTTTTCCTCCTCAACCTCGCCCTCCTCGACCTGGGCTCCATCTCCACCACTGTTCCCAAAGCCATGGCCAATTCCGTGTGGGACACCAGGATCATTTCCTCCTATGCATGTGCTGCTCAGGTTTTTTTCTTTTTCTTTTTCATTTCAGCAGAGTTTTATCTTCTCACCATCATGGCCTATGACCGATACATTGCCATCTGCAAACCCCTGCACTACAGGACCATAATGGACAACAGAACTTGTGTCAACATGGCAGAAGCTGCCTGGGGTAGTACTTTTCTCTATGCTGTGCTGCACACTGCCAATACATTTTCCCTTCCCCTCTGCCAAGGCAATGTCCTGGACCAGTTCTTCTGTGAAGTTCCCCAGATCCTCAAGCTCTCCTGCTCAGATGCCTACCTCAGAGAAGTTGGGCTTCTTGTGGTTAGTGCCTGCTTAGCATTTGGATGTTTTCTTTATGTTGTGCTTTCTTACATGCAGATCTTCAGGGCAGTGCTGAGGATCCCCTCACAGCAAGGACGGCACAAAGCCTTTTCCACATGCCTCCCTCACCTGGCTGTTGTCTCCCTGTTTCTCAGCACTGCCACATTTGCCTATCTGAAGCCCCCCTCTGTATCGTCCTCCTCCCTGAATCTTTTGCTGGCAGTTTTATATTCAGTGGTGCCTCCAGCAGTGAACCCCCTCATCTACAGCATGAGGAACAAGGAGCTCAAGGATGCAGTGTGTGAATTGGTAACTGGATATTTTCAGAACCAATAAACTGCTGTTCTTCCTCTGCATATCACTTATAATGTAGCTCATTACAGGCTCAGAAGCTGGAAATTTGTGTGTGGTTGTGTTTCATTATCTTATCTTTTATTTATTTGTGATAGTGTTGAACACAAAAAATGTCATTATTCATCCCCTTCCATTTCAGTATCTACCTGTCCGTGTGACTCTGAGACATGGAGTAAATGAGAAGCCAGACTCTCTGTGTATTTCAATAAAAGAAAGAACCCTGCTGTGATTTGCTTGCCTGAGATCCTTCCTCAGAGACCTGTGGTGGAGCTGCAGGGGCACTTGGATGTGTGGAAAGGTGGAGGGAAAAAGAGCCCTGGCACAGTAGCACTGCCAGAGAGCCCCAGCATTTATTTATTTTATTTTATTTTATTTTATTTTATTTTATTTTATTTTATTTTATTTTATTTTATTTTATTTTATTTTATTTTATTTTATTTTATTTTATTTTATTTTATTTATTTTATTTTATTTTATTTTATTTTATTTTATTTTATTTTATTTTATTTTATTTTATTTTATTCTTTTTTTTTTTTTTTCTAAGCTACTCTCTTTCACCTCCCACATTCCTCTTCGGAGTCCTTGTGTTACTGTGAGGACTGATTCTTGTTGTTGCTGAGGAGAGGCAGGAGAGCATGGAACATACAGAATGAGTCTGTCCAACATGGAGGCACGCGGGTGCTAAAGCATTCAAGGTGCTAAATCAGGGCAAGGAGAGCTCTGCAACTCCAGGAAGCACAGCAGGCATAGGGAAAACAATCTGTTGGAGTAGTTGTTATACCTCTGGTGAAATTTCATAGACTGAATACAGTGAACCACCCTGTTATAAATGAAGTCTCAACTCTGAATTTAGTAACATAAAAGAATATTTATAAAAGGCAAGTAAATAGCGCTGGGTGCGCAGGGAGTCTATGCTCTACCAACACGCACACGCAGCCGTCGAACATTCCAAATATATATAGGACATTGCTGTTACATATTTACAAGAAACCCGAGTACACCTATACATATGGATATCCTATCCCCGCTTCATATGATTATTCTCTTTGTGGTGGTCTTTGTGGGTGAAAAGCTCACCATTAGCAACCTTTTGTTCCAGAATGCAGGAGCGGCTTCGACTGTCTCCCTCTTCTTCTGCACATGCTCTGCCCACCACAAGGTTCCTGAAAGCAACAAAACATGATTGCTTTTCCCGCGTTTCGTTAACCCTTGAAATCACACTAATAATATTATTATCATATAACATTAAACAATAAATGTTAACAGTTCTAGCCAGCAACCCCCCCAGCAACTTCCGTGCCTTAACAGAGGGGAAAACAAGCAATCCCAGATGGCAGGGTGTCACCTCAATCACCCTTCTTTGTTTCCTCTAAACTCTTTACATTCCTGATGACCTCATCGTTAAGGGTCTGATGTTATCACCAACCACTAGGCCTTCTGACCCCCATTGCTATATTCCCAAATCTCCCCCTTCTTTATTAATATCAACCATTTTTCTGACATGAATTACCACTACGTATATAACAACCCCAAAACATCTAATGACATTGGAAATGAGTTGGACTTGATGATCCTTGTGGGTTCCTCCTTGTCAGGCTATTCCGTTAGTCTCTGACTCTGAAGAAGGCGATCTGTCTGTGTGTACCCTCCATGGCCAAAAACCACTTGTGTGGGAGGCAGTCAGTGGCAGTGCCCCCCACCAGCTGGCTCTGCCTTCCCAGCCTGACCAGCACAGCCCTGCAGAGTGCCCCCACAGCCCCACACACCACAGCCCCTTCGCTCTGCAGAGCAACACCGCCAGCTGGGGGGGCTGTAGGCAGCATGGGCAGGGGCTGCAGGAATGGCTGCTCAGGCCAGCCCAGACGTGCTGGGCTGGGGCAAGGCTGTGTGGGACATGGGGTGTCCCGGGAGCAGAGCAGGGTGCTGTGTGTGTGCAGTGGTGTTGCCTGAGGAGCCCCAGGGCCAGCAGTGTGGTGCTGTGCTGTGCTGGGGAGTGGGGCTGGCCTGGGGGGCTGCAGGCTGTCTGAGAAGGTGGAGCGGTGGGGTTTACATCCTGCAGATGGCAGCAGCAGGGACACTGCTACTGACCTCCCCTTCTCCATTTCCTGTTTGTGTGCCATCCCAGCATGGGCTGTTCTGCTGGTCTGGTCTGGGATGGGCTGGGGAGAGGACAGGGAGGTGTGGAGAGCTGAGGAGGGTTTGGGCTGGGGTGGCCTCCTGAGAGGACAGAAAATGTCCAGTAGCAGCTTCCCCAATGAGTTCCTCCTCCTGTTGTTATATATGGAGTGGTAATTCGTGTTGAAAAAATGGTTGATATTAATAAAGAAGGGGGAGATTTGGGAATGTGGCCATGGGGGTTGGAAAGCCCCATGGTTGAGATAACATTAGACTCTTAATGATGAGGCCATCAAGAATATAAAAGAGTATAGAGGGAACAAAGAAGGATGATTCAGAAGACTCCATGCAGTCTCTGGTTTCTTGTTCTCCAGATGGTTCTCTTGTTCTCCAGCCCTTAAGGCATGGATGTTTCTGGGTGTTTGCTGTTGTTGTTACATTCAAAGTTGTTTGACCAATGAAAAGTTGTTTTGAAAAGAACTGTTGTGGAGAGAAGGGTATAAGAGGGTGTGATAAATTAATAGGGGTTTGTTCATTGTCCTTGAGAATTTAAAGAATCTACTGAGGAGATAAGGTTTCACAACTCACTGGTCTAACTTATAACAAGGGGAGCCTGCCCTCAAGATAAAAAAAAAAGGCAACACAATGAAGTTACATAATCAATAAAGAAACAGAAAAAGAAGTGAAGAGGAACAGGCTGGCAGAATGGAGACCAGGATGGGAACAGGCATTTTGATTTCCTCATGAAGATAGGTTCGGCCAGACTCAGCAAACCGCTCAGAGAAGCTCGTCGCTGGAATAGGCGCACTGGAGCTGGAGAGAAGCTCGAGCTGAGAGAAGCGGACCTGTGCACACAACTGCCTCTCGCTGGTAAGCAGTTGCGCATTATGGGGAATCATATGTCCTTAGGAACAAAGACTGTCCTGTTAAACTTACAGCTTATTCTCCTTATTAACAATTGGACTGTTTATGAGCCTGAAATATGGGACCAAACTGCGGTCAAGGTGTGGGACTCTGCAGCTAAAAATGACAAGGTTGTGGTGGGATTGCTTGGCACCTGGCGAGCAATCTCTGAGGCCTTAAAGAGCCCTGTGGAGCCACAATCACAAATGTGTGGCTTGCCAGATAATGAGGGAGCTGAAGGCTCCTTTACTGATCCAACTGCTACGCCATGGGCCCCTCTGCTGCTGCAGCCATCGAAGGCCTTTGTTATTATGCCCTCTGCTGACCTGGACGTGCCTTTTGACCCAGGCCTCATTGGCCTTGCAAAGGAGATGGATATGTTTTTCTTCGATCCGGGAAGAACGGGATACAAAAGGCCTGAAGACCGAGTTGCTTGACAACTTAACGCGAGACATATTGTTCAGAAGCAATGGAAAATGGAGACTTGTTAGCAATAAAGTAAAGGAATGGAAAATGGAGACTGTTAAGTTATGGAACTTAAAGCATTGTTTGTTACCTTTCCTGAGTGTACGTATGTATAGGCATACTCAGGTTTAGTATGTAAAGCAATGTCCTGTATATTTAGAAAGTTTGATCTTCGTGTGTGAATGTTGGTGGAGCGTAGACTCCCCGCACACCCAGTGTTCTTTACTTGCCTTTTATACCTTTTAGAAATATTTGTTTTATAAATATTATAAAATTCAGATTGAGTTGAGACCTCATTTATAACATTGCCATTCACAGACACACGCGAGCTGCAGCTCCTGCACTTTGGGCTCTTCCTAGGCATCCACCTGGCTGCCCTCCTGGGCAACAGCCTTATCCTCACAGCCGTAGCCTGCAACCACTGCCTCCACACACCCATGTACTTCTTCCTCCTCAACCTCGCACTCCTCAGCCTGGGCTCCATTTCCACCACTGCCCCCAAAGCCATGGCTAATTCCCTGTGGGACACCAGGATCATTTCCTATGCAGGTTGTGCTACCCAGGTCTTTTTCTTTGTTATGTTTGTAGCAGCAGAGTTTTCTCTTCTCACCATCATGGCCTATGACCGTTAAATTACCATCTGCAAACCCCTGCACTATGGGACAATAATGGTGTCCTGGTTTCAGTTAGAACAGAATTTTCTTCCTAGTAGCTGGTGGAATGCTGTGTTTTGGCTTGGGATGAGAAGAGTGCTGTCGTGGTTTAACCCGGCCGGCAGCTAAACACCACGCAGCCATTCGCTCACCCTCCCCCCTCCCTCTCTGGGACGGGGGAGAGAAATGGAAAGTGAAGCCCGTGAGTTGAGATAAAGACAGTTTAATAAGACAGGAAAACAATAATAACAAAATAATAATAACAATAATAATAATAATACAATGGTGATAATAGGAAAGTAATAATATTATGTACAAACAAGTGATGCACAATGCAATTGCTCACCACTCGCTGACCAATGCCCAGCCTAACCCCGAGCAGTCCGGCCCCCTCCCCCCGGCTAGCCACCCCTATGTATTGTTTAACATGACGTCAGATGGTATGGAATACCCCTTTGGCTACTTTGGGTCACCTGTCCTGGGTCTGTCCCCTCCCAGCTCTTACTGCACCCCCAGCCTGCCTGTTGGCAGGACAGAGCAAAAGGCTGAGATGTCCTTGGCTTGGTATAAGCACTGTTCTGCAACAATTAAAACATCAGCATGTTATCAGCACTCTTCTCATCCTAAGCCAAAACACAGCATTCCACCAGCTACTAGGAAAAAAATTAATTCTGTTCTAACTGAAACCAGGACAAGTGCTGATAACCAATGCTTATACCAAGCCAAGGACATCTCAGCCTTTTGCTCTGTCCTGCCAACAGGCAGGCTGGGGGTGCAGTAAGAGCTGGGAGGGGACAGACCCAGGACTGGTGACCCAAACTAGCCAAAGGGGTATTCCATACCATCTGACGTCATGTTAAACAATATATAGGGGTGGCTAGCCGGGGGGAGGGGGCCGGACTGCTCGGGGTTAGGCTGGGCATCGGTTAGCAGGTGGTGAGCAATTGCATTGTGCATCACTTGTTTGTACATATTATTATTAGTAGTACTATTATCACCATTGTATTATTACTATTATTATTATTATTGTTATTATTATTTTCCTGTCTTATTAAACTGTCTTTATCTCAACTCGCGGGCTTCACTTTCCATTTCTCTCCCCCGTCCCAGAGAGGGAGGGGGAGGGTGAGCGAACGGCTGTGTGGTGTTTAGCTGCCGGCCGGGTTAAACCACGACAAATGGACAGCAGAGCTTGTGTCAACATGGCAGCAGCTGCCTGGGGTAGTACTTTTCTCTACGCTGTGCTGCACACTGACAATACCTTTTCCCTTCCCCTCTGCCAAGGCAATGCCCTGGACCAGATCTTCTGTGAAATTCCCCAGATCCTCAATTCTCTTGCTCAGATGTCTTGATCCGGGAAATTGAGCTTGTTGTTTTTACTGCTTGTTCACTTTTTGGGTGTTTCTTTTTCATTCTTTACTCCTATATGCAGATCTTCAGAGCTGTACTGAGCATGCCCTCTGAGCAGTGTCGACACAAAGCCTTTTCCACATGCCTCCCTCACCTGGCTGTGTTTTCCCTGTTCATCTGTACTGGATTATTTGCCTACCTAAAACCTCAATCCCTGTCCTCCTCCTTTCTGAATCTTTTGCTGGTAGTTCAGTACTGAGTTGTACCTCCAGCAGTGAACCTCCTCATCTACAGCATGAGGAACCAGGAGCTGAAGGATGCCATGTGGAAAGTGATGACTGGACATTTTTCTGTAGCAATAAACCACCCATCTTCTACATATAACTAAGGAAACTTCTTACAGCTGCAGACCCAATATATTTTTTTTTTTTTTTTTATATTTTAAAATTCATTTCCTTTATTCACGATAGAATAAGAAATGTATTTTTTCATCCTCTTCCATTTCAGTATCTACCTGTCTCTTGTGACATAGAAACTTGGTGTGAAGGAGCCAGGCTCTCTGTGTATTTGCATGATAGAAAGGACGTGGCAACGAATTGTTGCCTGAGATCCTCCTTCAGAGACCTATGGTGGAGTTGCAGGGGCACTTGGCTGTGTGCAGAGGTGCAGGAAACTGAATCCTGGCACAGCAGCAATGCCTGGGAGCCAAACAGCTTGGTCTGCCCAGAAGTGCTTTCCTTCACCACCCACATTCTCCTACGGAGCCCTTGTGTTGCTGTGAGGACTGATTGCTCTTGTTGCTTGCTCACCGTGCTGCTGCGTGGCAGTCCTGTGTCCACAGGCAGGGACAGGCCAGTGGCACTTCTCTAACACAAACAGCTCCATACCAGCATCTCCAGCATAAAAGGGGATCTGCTGAGGGCAGTATCTTAAGGCTCAGATCTTCTGCTAGAGCTGTTGTCATGGATATTGCAAAGGAGTAGACTTGAAGGAGGCTCCTTGTTTAGCTTATTTCTCTTCTATGAGTCTCTGACTCTGAAGGAGGCCAGCTATCTGTGTGCAGCCTCCATGGCCAAGGAACCACTTGTGTGGGGGCTGTGGGCAGCATGGGCAGGGGCTGCAGGAATGGCTGCTCAGGCCAGCCCAGACGTGCTGGGCTGGGACAAGGCTGTGTGGGACATGGGGTGTCCTGGGAGCAGAGCAGGGTGCTGTGTGTGCAGTGGTGGTGCCTGAGGATCCCCAGGGACAGCAGTGTCATGCTGTGTTGTGCTGGGGAGTGGGGCTAGCGTACAGGGTTGCAGAATGCCTGTGGGAAGGGAATTTCCTGCAAATTGCAGCAGCAGGGACACTGCCACTGCCCTCCACTCCTCCATTTGCTGCTTTGGGGCCTTCCCAGCCTGGGCTGCTGGGCTGGGCTGGGCTGGGGAAAGGAGAAGTAGGTGTGGAGAGCTGGCGATGGGCTGAGCTGGGTTGGCCTCCTGGGAGAGACAGGGAGGACCAGCAGATCAGGGTCTGGGCTGGGCTCTTCTCTGGACACCCTGGCAGATGCTGCCCCAGGGGTTCCTAGATCAACCCCATGCAACCACTATTCACAGCACTGGGCTCCAACCCCAGCTCACACAGGCGGTTTCTTTCTTTCTGTGAGAAGAATCCAAAAGTTGTCCCATCTTATATAAGGAGCCTGCCACTGGTCAGAGCTGAGCCAATAAGCAATGTTGTCTGTGCTTCTCTGAGAGAATATTTAAGGAAAGGGAAAATAAATAAATAAATAAATAAATAAATAAATAAATAAATAAATAAATAAATAAATAAATGCTGCTACATGGCAGCTGGGAGAGAGAGGAGTGATAAATAGCTAGGCAGTGGCCAAGTGAAGGAGGGGAAGGAGGTGCTCCAGGTGCCAGAGCAGAAGCTGTCTTGCCGCCTGTGTTGAGGACCATGGTGGAGCAGGTAGTCCCCCTGCAGCCCATGGAGTACAAGGGTGGAGCAGATCTCCATGCTGCAGTCCATGGAGGAGACCACGGTGGAGCAGATGGACCTGCACTGATGGAGGCTGCGGTCTGTGGAGAACCCCCACCAGAGTAGATTCCAGGATGGAGCTGTAGCCCATGGAGAGGAGCCCACACGGGAGCAGGCAACCTGACAGGAGCTGCTGCCCACGGGGGACAAGGTTGGAGCAGTTTGCTCATGATGAATGGAACCCGCGGTTCGGAGCCATATCTGGAGCAGTTCTTGAATAGCTCCTGCCTGTGGGAAGCCCACTCAGGATCAGTTCAGGAAGGACAGCATCCCATGGAAGGGACCAAGCCTTACAGCATGGGCAGAGAGTGACTGAGAAGGAGCGGTGGAGACGAAGTGCTATAGATCACCCATAAGCCCCATTCCCCCATTCCTCTGTGCTGCCTAAGTGGAGGAGATGAAAAAGGGTGGATGGGGGAAGGTGTTTGGGGTTTCTTTCCTTTGTTTCTCACTTTTCTAGCTTGTTAGTAGTAGACTAAATTTTAATATCTTCCTAATCTGAGTCTGTTTTGCCCATGATGATAATTATTAAGCGATCTCCCTGTCCTTATCTCAGCATTTGAACTGGTTTCATCATATTTTCTCCTCCTTTCCCTTAGAGGAGGGGGAGTGATAGAGCAGCTGTGATGAAGCTCAGAATCCCACCTGTATAAAAGGACCACAGAAGGCTGCAGAAAGTGGAAGCAAGGACAGGTAACCTGAGAGGAATGCAGAGACATCACCTGAGCAGCCAGGGATCAAGTCGGAAAGCTAAGGCTATGGTAAAATTGAATCTAGATAGAAAGTTCAAGGGCAACAAGAAGGGCTTCTATAAGTATGTCAGTGATAAAAGGAACACTAGGGAAAACATGGACCCTCTCCAGAAGGAAACAGGAGACCTGGTTATCCGGGATGTGGAGAAGGTACTCAATGACTTCTTTGCCTCATTCTTCACTGGAATAGCTCCAGCTACACCATCCAAGTCCCAGAAGGCAAAGGCAGGGACTGGGAGAGAGAAGAACCACCTACTGTAGAAGATCAGTTTCAGGAGTATCTGAGGAAACAGAAGGTGCACAAGTCCACGGGACTAGGTGAGATGAATCCCAGAGTCTTGAGGGAACTGGCAGATGAAGTTGCAAAGCCACTACTCGTCATAGTTGAAAAGTGGTGGCTGTGCAGTGAAGTTTCTACTGATTGTAACACAGAGAACATAACCCCCACTTTTTAAAAGGGAATAAAAGTAGGCCCAGGGAAGTCTAGCGCAGTCAGACCCACCTCTGAGCCCAACAAGATCATGGAACAGATCCAGGAGGAAACTCAGCTAAGGCATATGACAAATAAAGAGGTGATCGGTGACAGCCAACATGTCTTCACTAAGGGCAGATCGTGCCTAACATATCTGTAGGCCTACTGCAATGGTGTTACAGTGTTTGTGGGTAAGAGAAAAGTAACTGACATCATCTACCTGATTCGTGCAAAGTATTTGACACATCCCATGTGGCATTCCTGTCTCTAATTGGAGAGACATGAATCTGACAGATGGACCGCTCAGTGGATATCAGGAATTGTCTGGATGGTCGCACTGACAGGGTTGTGGTCAACAGATCAATGTCCAAGTGGAGATCTGTTATAAATGGTGTTCTTCAGGGCTCGGTACTGGGACCGGCACTATTTCACATCTTTGTTGGTGACATGGGCAGTTGATCAAGTGCACCCTCAGCAAGTTTGCTGATGACAGCAAGCAGTGTGGTGAGGTTGACGTACTGGAGGGAAGGGGTGTCATCTAGCGGGGCCATGACAGGCTTGAGAGGTGGGCCTGTGTGAAACTCATGAACTTCAACAAGGCTGAGTGTAAACTCCCACACATGGGTTGAAGCAGTCCTATGCATAAATACAAGCTGGGTGGAGAAGGGAGTGAGAGCAGCCTTGTGGAGAGGGTCCTGGGGGGTGTTGGTGCTTGAAAAACTCAACGTGTGTAGGCAATATGCACTTGTAACCCTGAAAGCAAAATCCTGGGCTGCATCAGAATAAACATAGCCAGCAGGTCAGGGGAGGTGATTCTCATTTTCTCTTCTGCTCTTGTGAGACCCCACTTAACATAGTGTGTTCACCTCTGGGATCCCCAATGTGAGAAAGACATGAACCCATTGTAGCAAGCCCAGAGGAGGGCCACAAAAATGATAAGAGTGCTGGAGCATCTCTGCTATGAAGAGGGAGAAGAGAGGAATTAAGAACAGAAAGCCCTGGGCCTTCATAGGCAGAACGTAGAGCAACCTTTCAGTAGCTCCAGAGGGCATAAACGAAAGCTGGAGAGAGAGAATTTATTAGAGGATGTAGTAACAGGACAAGGGGAAATAGCTTTAAACTCAAAGAAGGTAGATTGAGATTAGATATTCAGAAGAAATCATTTACTCTGAGGGTGGTGAGGCACTGCAGGAGGTTGCCCAGAAAGGTTGTTGAATGGTGTCCCATCCCTGGAAGTATTCAAGGCCAGGCTGGATGGGGCTTTGAGCAACCTGATTTTGAGGAAGGTGTCCCTGACACAGCTAGGACAGCTGACCCAAATGGATCAAACAGATGTTCCAGACCATCCAGCACCCCCTGCAGCCCACCACCCTACTACCAAAAGCATCTCTAATCCTGCAGCGGAGGCGCCTGCTGGGGAAGAGCTGGGGAGGACCTACCAGCAAGATCAGAGAGGGCAGTATGGGTACCAAGTCCTGCCCAGGGGTCCAACACTTCTCGCCACTCTGATGCTGCAGGAGAGGTTCCTCTGTCTGTGGGTGCTGGGCAGGAATCCTTGGGTTCCACGAGGGCCCAAGGCTGTAGAAGATGGGCACTACCAGCGAGTGCATCATGAGGCGTCACAACGAGCCACTTTTGCTGGAAACTGCCTGTGGCTGGCAGGACGGAAATGCCTCTGTCAGTAGGAATAGTGTCTAGGGACTGGGGGTTCTGGCAGCCCTACAGCCTGATCCCAACCCTGTTGGTCCCAAGAAATGACCATTCCCCACTATTGCATCTTTGAGCTCTACTCCAATTGGTTAGCCTCAGAGAGACACCCCGACACCTGGGCAGGAAAGCAATGGATCTGGGACAAAGCCCCCCCACAGAGGGTTTTAATATAAACATTTGTCAACACAAAGCACAAAAACAGGGGAATACCAAGACAGGAAATACCCGTGTGTGTCTGCTGACTGTTGGAAAAGGGACACCATTCCCTGGCACTCACGGCTCTCCCAGTGACACTGAACTCTCTTCCCTCCCGGCTGCACCCAGCTGCTCAGCAGGGCTGGGCTCTGCTGGCATGGGGCTCTGGGACCCTTGTGCACTGGACTTCGGTGTCACATCCTGGGTGTCCTCATGGGGACATGCCAGAGACATCTCTTCAGCATCATCATAGCCCATGTGTACCAGAAAAGGGGACAAGATGTCTCCATCAGCTCCAGGGTCCTCAGCACGTCTCCGGGAGCGCAGGCTTCCCTCTGTAAGCATCAAGGCAGGCTGTTGTGGTTGATCCTATGGGGTTCTTCTCAGGGCTGTACAACACCTTCCCCCTCCTCACAAGCCTGAGACATTTGGCACATCCACCAGCCTCCTGGAAATATCTCAGGCCAGAGATATCTCTGTCAGGAGATCAGGCTCTAAATACTTCATGGATTCTCCTGGCCCTGGGGTTGGCACGTATGCAGCAGCAGTGCTGCACTGCCCTCTCACCTGTGGCTGTATCCTTGGGCCCATCTCCTTCCTCTGGTGTCCTGGGCACCTCCCAGTCACCCTGCCCAGGGACAGGATCCTCCCCAGGGTCAGAAACCTCCCCAGCATCGTCGTAGCCATCTGCTGGGTCACCTTCAGGCAGGACAGGGACATCTGAAAGGAGAGGGAAGGTGGTGGCAGTGAGAAGAGATGTTCTGTAGAGCAGAGGATGGGAGGGTGTGTGGGGACACAGGGCTGACATGCTGCTGGTGTCAGGGCCAAAGCAGAGCCCTCGTCCCTCCAGCTCTGAAAGTGGCACTCAGTGGCACTGCTGTCTGTCTGTCTGCAGGGAAGAGAGATGGAGCCCTTCCTCTCCCTCCCCTTCTATCCCTGCGGCTGGCCCCAGACCATCCTCCTCCTCATGTGCCTGGGATAGGGCTGCAGTTGGGTCTGGGACCCCTCTGAAAAGGAGCCTGCAGAGAGCTGCAGTGGGTCCTGTGGGATGAGCCCTGCTGCCCCATCTTGTGGTCAGCACTGCTGGGGATGGGCACCCACAGAGCTGGGGGTGCATGGGGAGGAGACCAGTTCCCTTGAGACAAGGCACTTCCCAGAGAGGTTCCCAGAGCTGGCCTGGGACAGCCCTTCACTTAGTCCTTGGCTCTCAATAAGGTGCAGGGACAAGCAGAGAGGGGCTGTCTGCTCTGGGATGGGCAGAGCTAGTGCAGAGGAAGACCCTCTGTGGGGGCCAACACCTGGATGCTCTCCCACAGACCCCATGGCCCAACCATTTCAGGGACCATGGGCAGGAGCTGCAGGGCACAGCCCTGATCTGAGGCAGAGAGAAAGTGCCCCTTCAGGAACATAAACCCACCTGAGAGACTGAACCTCGCCTGCTTCTCCCACGCCAGGCTGTAAGCGATCTCCTCATACACGGCCTCAGAGAAGGGCTCCCCAGCTCTCCCGGAGCCTGAGGACAGAGGCAGGGCTGGTCTGGGGATGGGCAGAGAGGGACAGGACCCCAATGGGCTCCCCCAGCCCCATTCCCTGGGCCAGCACAGGGCTGTCCCCACAGCACAGCCCCTCTGTGTTGTGTTGGCACTGAGGCCACATCCCCAGGGAGGGCAGCATCCCCATGGAGATGGTCTGGGGCAGAGTCAGTCTCGCATTTGGAGACAGCCCTTGTGCCCCTTTGGTCCCCGGTTCATGTCCCAGTGCAGACCCTGCACCAATTCCCACATTACTCCTCCCCATGGAACTGCTCCATCTCTGCCCCACACAGCAATAGCACAGCCTGTGCCCTGTTGCGGGGTGGCTGACACCACAGAGATGGACTCCACTGCCCCATGCTCCTCCTGCCAGAGCTGCCCAGAGCACTGCCAGCAGTACATCCTCCCCGTCTCACCCAGCCCAGCTCTCACATTTCTCTTCTAACCCCAGAACTGATGCCTCAGGGTCTGGGCTCTCTCTACCCCTTGATGTTGGTGCCCCATGGTCTGTCAGTCAGTGGGGCAGCACATGGGGCAGGAGGCAGCACACAGCTCTGTCTCTGTGCCCCAGGACATCAACACCCCTAGCCCTGCCAGGAGGCATCTCCCCCCCCAGGACCACTGGGGAAAGACCCACCTCTGCGCCAAGCCCTGGCGCTTCGCACCTGCCCAGCCAGGAGGGCCAGGAGCAGGCAGAGGAGGGCCCCCAGGATGATGCAGATGACAACAGGCACCGAGAGTCTCTCACTGCTGGTGGTTGGACGACCCCGTGGGGGATCTGCAAGGGCAGGAACATGGCAGGGGCAGCATCAGACAAGGGAGAGATTAGGGGTGGGACACAGCACTCCTGACCACACAAGGCAGCAGGGGCTGGAGGTGGGGACAGGGCTGGGTGATGGGGCAGGTCCCACCCTGCTGGGTCCATCACAGACTTCTCCCAGCTCCCTTGATTTCCTGGGAGTCTCACAGCCCAGCAAGGAGCCCCTTCCCCTGGATGTGGGTCACAGCCTGTCCGTGGACAGACTCAGCCCAGGGGAAGGACAGCTTACCTGCTTGTGGTGGGGGAGTTGCTATCTTGAGTGCAGCTGCAGGGGAGCAGAAGGAGAGCTGGGCTGAGAGGCTGGGGCTGTGGTACCAGGCAGCCTCCCTGGCAGATGGCCCCTACATGTGCCACCTGAATTGTCCCTCCTGTGGGGCTGGGCAGGGTGGCAGGGACAGGGCCCAACACCACTGCTCTGGGCTGCTCACAGGACAGTGCAGGCAGACCAGGGGATGTGCTGGCACATCCAGCCCCACAGAGGCTGCTCCCCACCCACCACCAGCCTCCCACTCTGCAGGAACACCCTTGCTCAGGCCAGCACTGGGGCCATGTCAGGATCCAGCAGGGCATACACTCAATTCAGCTCCTTTCCAAGCCCTCAGTGATGTCTCCCAGCCCCACTGCTCACCTGAGCAATGCACAGCCGCATCTGCCTTATGCTGGCAGGCACCGCTGTCCCCTGGCTGGGCCCAGCAGTCCTGCAGAGACAGCTCCGTCCCCCTGCACTCCATCAGCCACATGGGGCCCGTCCCCTCTCTAGCAGCAGCCTGGCCCAGGGCATAGAGCGCGGGGCCACAGCCCAGCTGCCTGCACGCCACCTCGGCATCCCGTATGTCCCAGGCATTGTCACACAGCGTCCCCCAGGTGCCGCGGTGCCAGATCTCCACTCTGCCCGAGCAGCTGTCCTTGCCTCCCACAGCGCGGATCTTCTCCCTGTCTGGGGAGGCAGCGATGTCCCATGGCACCGGGACAGCTGGGACAGCCCTGCCAGGTGAGGGGGGCAAGTGCAGGGGCAGCTCCCTACCTGTGCAGCTGGTGGAGTTGGGGCATGCAGCCACCTGCGGCCTTTCTGTCCATGTCCCAAAGGAAAGAGAAGTTGGGCTGAAAAGGGTTGTTCTGGGGGTTGTGCAGAACAGAGCAGAGCTTATCTCTGCTCACACGTCCCCATGCTGCCTGGGTCAGGGCAGCAGCAGAACCCTGTTCATTCAGGGGACACACACGGTACTGCAGGGGGGACCCAAGTGCTCGGCTCTACAGGGTCCCTGATTCACAGAGCAGCAGGAGGCTATCCCAGGAGGGGGGACTCCTGAAAACCCTGCATGGTCTCCTCTGAGACCTTGCCTGGAGTTGCCTCTGCATCCCCCAGGGAGCTGCTGGCAGCCCAGCTGTTGACTGCTGCTGGTGGACATGGGTGGCTCTGAGAGCTGAAATCACCGTTGTGCCACCAGCAGTAACAGGGTCTAAAGCAGGAAAGTCAAAACCTCTCTGCATTCTTTCTCTGCATTTCACCATACCCAGTGGGGAAGTGGACCTGGTGCCTTGATGGGTCAGATTTACCATTGCAGGTGATGTGGGTCTCTTCTCGGCTGTCATCACACGACTGCGGATTCCAGGGACGAGAGGGACACTGCCAGAAGGAGCTGCTGCTCTTCCCACACTCCACGTGATCCAGCCACGCGGTGCCAGACAGCTTGGCATAGTTAGAATCTGTTTCCAGTTCCCCTTCATTCCCGCAGCCCAGCTCCTTGCACACCAGTGACACCGTCTCGGTGGTCATGGAGTTGGAGCAAACGCTGCCCCAGGTCCCATTGTAGAAAACCTGCAGGCGCCCGGAGCAGCCGTCGCTGTTCTCCAGCCTCAGGGCCATGAACTCTGGAAGGAGGATACGCCTCAGGGATGTCCTTGGATGTCAGCCGCTGAGGGCCTTGGCTCTAACTGGCCCTATCCTCACCCCAGATTCCAACGCCCCAGCTCCCAGCCCCACTCACAGCACAGACCTGAACAGACGACTCCCGCATCCTCCTTGTGCCGGCAGTCGTGCTGCCCCCAGGCCTTGGCAGGGCAGTCCCAGAGAGCAGCTTCAGCCCCAGAGCAGTTGACGCCATCCAGCCAGATCTGCCCGGAGCCCTCCCCAAACCGAGCAGAGCCGGCTACCTCCAGGGCCCCTCCGCAGCCCAGCTGGCGGCAAACGACGGCGGCATCGGCCAGGTTCCAGGTGTCGTCGCAGACGGTGCCCCAGCGCCCCTGGTAGTAGATCTCCACTCTCCCAGCACAGCGCCCGGCCCCGTCCACCAGCCGCACCCGCCGGCTCCCTGCAGCAGGGAGAACCCCGACGCTCAGGGGCTGGCTGCACTCCCAGACCCACACCTGGGGGACGTGCAGCACCACTCACCCTGGCACACGACCCCCACGTCCTCCATGATCCCTGCTGCCGGTGTGCTCTTGGGCAGGGAGGTGTTGCAGAGGCTCAGGTCAGCCTCGTGCCCTGCACACCGCACCCCACGCAGCCCCACGGGGCCCAGACCTCGCTCGGCCCTCACGGGGGTGTAGGCTGCCTCTGCCTCTCCGCACTGCAGCTGCCGGCACACCACGCTGGCCTCCTGCATGTCCCACTGCTCATCCAGGACTCTGCCCCACGTCCTGTGCTGGAAGACCTCCACGCGCCCGTCGCACCGGCTCCCTCCGCCCACCAACCGCAGGGGCATGGGGTGAGTTAGGCCTGGTGAGAGGAGAAATTCAGCAAGGCACTGCCATAGGGTGCAAAGCTGTGGGTGGCCGTGTCACACACCAGGGGCAAATGGACTTTGCAGCACTGCCCAGCACTCACCTGAGCAAATGACAGCAGCAGCGTTCTCCTGGGAGCATGGCGAGGCCCCCAGGGCAGTCACCGGGCACTGCCCCAGGTGGGCTTCAGTCCCGTCACAGTGGAACGAGTCTCTCCAGACGGGGCCGGTTCCTCTCCCAAAATGCCCTCCTCCAGGAATGGACTCAGCAAAGCCACAGCCGAGGTGCCGACACAGAACGTGGGCGTCTGAGAAGTCCCAGCGGGAGGCACAGAGGGTCCCCCACGTTCCCAGCACTTCCACCTCCACCCTGCCCTCACACGCTGTGCTGCCGTTCACCAGCCTGAACCCTGTGTACTCAAGGAGAAAAGAGGGTGAGAGAGGCCACATTTGTGCTCTTGCTCCCACAGGAGCTGCAGGAGAGGCCAAAGGGACAGCGTGCCTTTCTCCTCCTGCAACACTCTAATTTTAGGGCTGCAGACCACCACCTCACCCCACCTGTCCCCCACCCAGCACAGCCCAGGGCCCACCCTGCCCCCAACCACAGCCCCAGAGGATACCATCCCTACCCAATTCCTTACGTGTGCAAATCACATGAGTGCCATTGCTGTGGGTGCAGGCCTTGTCCTTGGAGGTCCCCCAGGGGCAGAAGAGGATGGTGGATTCATTCCCCACACACTGCAGCTCTCTGTCCCAGACAGGACCGGCCTCTTCTCCCAGCTGAGCTGCCCCATGGACAGACAGGGCTGTGCCACACTGCAGCTCCCTGCACACCACCTCGGCAGCTTTGGCATTAAAGTGGGAGTGACAGACAGCTTTCCACTGGTCCCTGTCGTAGACCTCCACACTTCCTGAGCAGGGGCTGTCCCCTCCGACCAGCCGCACAAATCCTGGAGCAACCAAGGAGACCTGTGAGTTCCCAGAGCCCTCTGGCACTTCCGTGCCCACCTCCCACCTCATCGGTAATGTGGCCAGACTCAGAGCTCCACGGTCAGCCCAGCAGCTCTCAGCGGGTGCTGATGGCACAAAGAGGTCAGGCCCCCCCTGCTGCTCCTCTGAATCCAGCCCAGTACCCATAGGCTACCCTCTCTCCCATCCCCCAGCCACAGGCACCGCTCAGACTAATTGCTGCTGGTTGGAGCCCCTGGGCTGCCCAGCACCGGCCCCAGCACTGCAGCACTCACAGCATGTGGACCCATGGAAATGGGCCCAGGCACTGGGGGCTGCTGCAGTTGGCTCTGCCCTGCCGGGCTCAGGCCAGGCTGAGGAACACCTTGGAGCTTCCAAGAAAGTCCCCTGTCCCCAGGGGCTGCTGGAGCTCTTGGGGAGGTGCTGTTAGATGGGGCACATCTGGGGAGCAGGTAAAGGGGGGGGTCCTCAGACAGGGACAAAGTGTGGTGCTGGGCATAGATGACCCCATCCACCAGACACACATGGAGCAAAAGTTCAGGCAGAGAGCAGCCCTGGGCTGACATGAGCTCCCGGTATGAGGGCAGGCAGAGAGGAGAGCCAGGAGGTGCTGGCACAGCCCCTGGGGCACAGGGCAGGAAGGAGAGGCTGAGCAGTGGGTCAGCACGGCCTGGAGGGCCGTGTCCCTAGGGGCTGGCACTCATGGGGTGACCCCAGGACAGGAACAGGGTGCTCCTTGCCACCATGTTCCTCTGCACAACCTCAGTGCTCCTGCCCTCTGAGCAGCCCCTCTGCGTTGGCCAAGGTTCTCTTGGCTGCTGGGGGTACAACCCAAAAGTCCTGGGCCATTGCACGCCCTTCCCTGAGGCTGCTGGTGGCTGGGGAAGCTGCTCTAGATTCCCCTGGCATGGGGACCAGCCTGCCAGACAGGGCCTGGGTGAATGGAGGAGAAAGATGGGAACCAGGCAGCACAATGGGGAAGGGTGAGGGCTTTCCTCTCCCAGCGCCGGGCACCTCCCCAGGGTTGGCTGCTCCAGCTTCAGGGCCAGGCTGGGTGTGCTCCCACTGGGCTTTCCCCAGGGACAAGGGACACCAGCAGTGACAGACCCAGCTCAGAGTGCAACTTGACACACAGAGCCATGTTCTGGTGTCCACTTGTTGCTTCCTGACGTCACAGCCAGGTCCCTTAGAAGTGTCCTCATCCCAGAGGTAGAGAAGAAGTTCAGTCCTTACCTGAGCATGTCACTCCAGCATCCCAGCTGTGAATGCAGCCTGTTTGACCCCATCCTGCGTGTGTGCAGTCAGACAGGGCAGACTCGGTGCCATGACAGCCAACAAAATTCATCCAAATGGGCCCAGATCCCGGCCCGAAGTGTGCATATCGAGGAGCTTCGAGAGCAACCCCACAGCCCAGCTGCCTACAAACCACTGCAGCATCGGTCATGTCCCAGTGGTCACTGCACACGGTCCCCCACTGACCCCGGTGTTTCACTTCCGCTCTCCCAGCACAGCGACTGCTGCCATCCGCCAGCCTCACCTCTGCAGTCCCTTCAAACACCAACACAGGAAGGGTCAGTAGAGCTTTGAGCCCCACAAGGTGGGTCTGTGAGTGCTCCTTCTGCTGCCCAGGCAGACTCACAGGCCCAAGGGTGGGAGCCCTGTCCCCACAGATTGTCACTGGAGTGTTGGGGGGATCCTTCCTCTGCCCATGGGCTGCACTGCTCTGGGGATGCCCAACTCCAGCCCTCCTGGGCCATTTGCTACCCACAGCCCTCATAACCCCCTCTTCCAACCCCATTTGCCCCCTGCCCCTGCCCATGCCCACCCACATACCACCCCCAGTCCTGCACAGGGTTCTCACTCCTCCCCTGACCAGATCCTTCTCCAAAGCAACGTGACTCTAAACCCCATACTTCTTCCTATTCATCACCTGCACCAGGCACCTCTCAAATGCACCAAATTCCCAGGAGCTGATGGCATCCTGGCCGTTGACTGCTGCTGGTGGATGTGGGTGGCTCTGTGAGCTGAAGTCACCTTTGTGCCACCAGCAGCAACAGGGTCTAATGCAGGAAGTCAAAGCCCCTCTGGGTTCCTTCTCTGCATTTCACCATGCCCAGTGGGGAACAGGACCTGGTGTCTTGATGGCTCAGATTTACCATTGCAGGTGATGTGGGTCTCTTCTCGGCGGTCAGTACACGACTGCGGATCCCAGGGAGCAGAGGGACACTGCCAGAAGGAGCTGTTGCTCTTCCCACACTCCACGCGATCCAGCCACGTGATGCCAGACAGCTTGGCAGAGTTTAAAATAATTTCCCAGTCCCCTTCATTCCCGCAGCCCAGCTCCTTGCACACCAGTGACACCGTCTTGGTGGTCATGGAGTTGGAGCAAACGCTGCCCCACGTCCCGTTGTAGAAAACCTGCAGGCGCCCGGAGCAGCCGTCGCTGTTCTCCAGCCTCAGGACCATGAACTCTGGAAGGAGGAAAGGCCCCAGGGAAGTCCTTGGATGTCAGTCACTGATGGCCTTGGCTCTAACTGGATCTACCCTCACCACAGCCTCACTGTCCCTGACTCCCAGCCCCACTCCCGGCACAGACCTGAGCAGACGACTCCCACGTCCTCCTTGTGCCCGCAGTTGTGCTGCCCCCAGGCCTCGGCAGGGCAGTCCCAGAGAGCAGCTTCGGCCCCGGAGCAGTTGACGCCATCCAGCCAGATCTGCCCGGAGCCCTCCCCAAACCGAGCAGAGCCGGCTGCCTCCAGGGCCCCTCCGCAGCCCAGCTGGCGGCAAACGACGGCGGCGTCAACCAGGTCCCAGGCATCGTCGCAGACAGTGCCCCAGCGCCCCTGGTAGTAGATCTCCACTCTCCCGGCACAGCGCCCGGCCCCGTCCACCAGCCGCACCCGCCGGCTCCCTGCAGCGGGGAGAACCCCGGCTGTCAGGGCCTGGCTGCACTCCCAGACCCACACCTGGGGGACGTGCAGCACCACTCACCCCGGCACACGACCCCCACGTCCTCCATGACCCCTGCTGCCGGTGTGCTCTCAGGTAAGGAGGTGTTGCAGAGGCTCAGGTCAGCCTCGTGCCCTGCACACCGCACCCCACGCAGACCCACAGGTCCTCGTCCTCGCTCGGCCCTCACGGGGGTGTAGGCTGCCTCTGCCTCTCCGCACTGCAGCTGCCGACACACCACGCTGGCCTCCTGCATGTCCCACTGCTCATCCAGGACTCTGCCCCACGTCCCGTGCTGGAAGACCTCCACGCTCCCGTCGCACCGGCTCCCTCCGCCCACCAACCGCAGGGGCATGGGGTGAGTTAGGCCTGGTGAGAGGAGAAATTCAGCCAGGCTGTTCCATGAGCTCCCCAAATTTGTGTGGCCATGTCACACACCAGTAGCAAGTGGACTTTGCAGCAATGCCCAGCACTCACCTGAGCAAATGACAGCAGCAGCGTTCTCCTGGGAGCACGGCGAGGCCCCCAGGGCAGTCACCGGGCACTGCCCCAGGTGGGCTTCAGTCCCGTCACAGTGGAACGAGTCTCTCCAGACGGGGCCGGTTCCTCTCCCAAAATGCCCTCCTCCAGGAATGGACTCAGCAAAGCCACAGCCGAGGTGCCGACACAGAACGTGGGCATCCGAGAGGTCCCAGCGGGAGGCACAGAGGGTCCCCCACGTTCCCAGCACCTCGACCTCCACCCTGCCCTCACACGCTGTGCTGCCATTCACCAGCCTGAACCCTGTGTACTCTGGGGACAAAGGAGGGTGAGAGAGGCCACATTTGTGCTCTTGCTCCCACAGGAGCTGCAGGAGAGGCCAAAGGGACAGCGTGCCTTTCTCCTCCTGCAACACTCTAATTTTAGGGCTGCAGACCACCACCTCACCCCACCTGTCCCCCACCCAGCACAGCCCAGTGCCACCCTGCTCTCCTGCTCCCACCACAACCCCATTGTCCATCATCCCACTGCGAGTCCTTACGTGTGCAGGTGACATGAGTGCCATTGCTGTGGGTGCAGGCCTTGTCCTTGGAGGCCCCCCAGGGGCAGAAGAGGATGGTGGATTCATTCCCCACACACTGCAGCTCTCTGTCCCAGACAGGACCGGCCCCTTCTCCCAGCTGAGCTGCCCCATGGACAGACAGGGCTGTGCCACACTGCAGCTCCCTGCACACCACCTCGGCAGCTTTGGCACCAAAGTGAGAGTGATAGACAGCTTTCCACTGGTCCCTGTCGTAGACCTCCAGACTTCCAGAGCAGGGGCTGTCCCCTCCGACCAGCCGCACAAATCCTGGAGCAACCAAGGAGAGCTGTGAGTTCCCAGAGCCCTCTGGCACTTCCGTGCCCACCTCCCACCTCATCAGTAAAGTGGCAAGATTCAGAGCTCCACGGTCAGCACAGAAGTTCTCAGTGGGTGCTGATGGCACAAAGACGTACGGGCCCCCCTGCTGCTCCTCAGAATCCAGCCCAGTACCCATGGGCTGCCCTCTCTCCCAGCCCCCGGCTTCAGGCACCGCTCAGACTAATTGCTGCTGGTTGGAGCCCCTGGGCTGCCCAGCACCGGCCCCAGCACTGCAGCACTCACAGCATGTGGACCCATGGAAATGGGCCCAGGCACTGGGGGCTGCTGCAGTTGGCTCTGCCCTGCCGGGCTCAGGCCAGACTGAGGAACCCCTTGGAGCTTCCAAAAAAGTCCCCTGTTCCCAGGGGCTGCTGGAGCTCTTGCGGAGCTGCTGTTAGAATGGGGCACATCTGGGGAGCAGGTAAAGGGGGGGGTCCTCAGACAGGGACAAAGTGTGGTGCTGGGCATGGATGACCCCATCCACCAGCCACACATAGAGCAAAAGAGCAGGCAGAGAGCAACCCTGGGATGACACGAGATCCCGGTATGAGGCCAGGCACCGAGGAGAGCCAGGAGGTGCTGGCACAACCTCTGGGGTGCAGGGTAGGCAGGAGAGGCTGGGCAGTGGGTCAGCACGGCCTGGAGGGGCCGTGTCCCTAGGGGCTGGCACTCATGGGGTGACCCCAGGACAGGAACAGGGTGCTCCTTGCCACCATGTTCCTCTGCACAACCTCAGTGCTCCTGCCCTCTGAGCAGCCCCTCTGCTTTGGCCAAGGTTCTCTTGGCTGCTGGGGGTACAACCCAAATGTCCTGGGCCATTGCACGCCCTTCCCTGAGGCTGCTGGTGGCTGGGGGAGCTGCTCTAGATTCCCCTGGCATAGGGACCAGCCTGCCAGACAGGGCCTGGGTGAATGGAGGAGAAAGATGGGAACCAGGCAACACAATGGGGAAAGGTGGGAGCTTTCTTCTCCCAGAACCAGGCACCTCCCCAGGGTTGGCTGCTCCAGCTTCAGGGCCAGGCTGGGTGTGCTCCCACTGGGCTTTCCCCAGGGACAAGGGACACCAGCAGTGACAGACCCAGCTCAGAGTGCAACTTGACACACAGAGCCATGTTCTGGTGTTCACTCGTTGCTTCCTGACGTCACAGCCAGGTCCCTTAGAAGTGTCCTCATCCCAGAGGTAGGGAACAAGTTCAGTCCTTACCTGAGCATGTCACTCCAGCATCCAAGCTGTGATCGCAGTCTGTTTGACCCCAGCCATTGTGTGTGCAGTCAGACAGGGCAGACTCGGTGCCATTACAGTGAACATCATCCATCCAAATGGAACCAGATCCTGGTCCAAAGTGTGCCTTCTGAGGAGCTTCGAGAGCAACCCCACAGCCCAGCTGCCTACAAACCACTGCAGCATCGGTCATGTCCCAGCGGTCACTGCACACGGTCCCCCACTGACCCTGGTGTTTCACCTCCACTCTTCCAGCACAGTGCCTGCCGCCATCCGCCAGCCTCACCTCTGCAGTCCCTTCAAACACCAACACAGGAAGGGTCAGTAGAGCTTTGAGCCCCACAAGGTGGGTCTGCGAGTTCTTTCTCTGCTGCCCAGGCAGAGTCACAGGCCCAAGGGTGGGAGCCCTGTCCCCACAGACTGTCACTTGTGTGTTGGAGGGATCCTTCCTCTGCCCATGGGCTGCACTGCTCTGGGGATGCCCAACTCCAGCCCTCCTGGGCCATTTGCTACCCACAGCCCTCATAACCCCCTCTTCCAACCCCATTTGCCCCCTGCCCCTGCCCATGCCCACCCACATACCACCCCCAGTCCTGCACAGGGTTCTCACTCCTCCCCTGACCAGATCCTTCTCCAAAGCAACGTGACTCTAAACCCCATACTTCTTCCTATTCATCACCTGCACCAGGCACCTCTCAAATGCACCAAATTCCCAGGAGCTGATGGCATCCTGGCCGTTGACTGCTGCTGGTGGATGTGGGTGGCTCTGGGAGCTTAAGTCACCTTTGTACCACCAGCAGCAACAGGGTCTAATGCAGGAAGTCAAAGCCCCTCTGGGTTCCTTCTCTGCATTTCACCATACCCAGTGGGGAAGTGGACCTCGTGTCTTGAGAAACCAGATTTACCATTGCAGGTGATGTGGGTCTCTTCTCGGAGGTCATCACATGACTGCACATGCCAGGGATGAGAGGGACACTGCCAGAAGGAGCTGTTGCTCTTCCCACACTCCACGCGATCCAGCCACGTGATGCCAGACAGCTTGGCATAGTTAGAATCTGTTTCCAGTTCCCCTTCATTCCCGCAGCCCAGCTCCTTGCACACCAGTGACACCGTCTCGGTGGTCATGGAGTTGGAGCAAACGCTGCCCCACGTCCCGTTGTAGAAAACCTGCAGGCGCCCGGAGCAGCCGTCGCTGTTCTCCAGCCTCAGGGCCATGAACTCTGGAAGGAGGAAAGGCCCAAGGGACGTCCATGGATGTCAGCCACTGATGGCCTTGGCCCTACCTGGCTCTGCCCTCACCCTGGCCTTGCTGTCCCCAGCTGCCAGCCCCACTCCCAGCACAGACCTGAACAGACGACTCCCGCATCCTCCTTGTGCCCGCAGTTGTGCTGCCCCCAGGCCTCGGCAGGGCAGTCCCAGAGAGCAGCTTCAGCCCCGGAGCAGTTGACGCCATCCAGCCAGATCTGCCCGGAGCCCTCCCCAAACCGAGCAGAGCCGGCTGCCTCCAGGGCCCCTCCGCAGCCCAGCTGGCGGCAAACGACGGCGGCGTCAGCCAGGTCCCAGGCGTTGTCGCAGACGGTGCCCCAGCGCCCCTGGTAGTAGATCTCCACTCTCCCGGCACAGCGCCCAGCCCCGTCCACCAGCCGCACCCGCCGGCTCCCTGCAGTGGGGAGAACCCCAGCCATCAGGGGCTGGCTGCCCTCCCAGCCCCACAGATGGGGGACGTGCAGCACCACTCACCCCGGCACACGACCCCCACGTCCTCCATGACCCCTGCTGCCGGTGTGCTCTCAGGTAAGGAGGTGTTGCAGAGGCTCAGGTCAGCCTCGTGCCCTGCACACCGCACCCCACGCAGCCCCACAGGGCCCAGACCTCGCTCGGCCCTCACGGGGGTGTAGGCTGCCTCTGCCTCTCCGCACTGCAGCTGCCGGCACACCACGCTGGCCTCCTTCATGTCCCACTGCTCATCCAGGACTCTGCCCCACGTCCCGTGCTGGAAGACCTCCACGCGCCCATCGCACCGGCTCCCTCCGCCCACCAACCGTACAGACATGTGGTGAGCCAGGCCTGGTGAGAGGAGAAATTCAGCAAGGCACTGCCATAGGGTCCAAAGCTGTGGATGGCCTTGTCACACTCCAGGTCCAAATGGACTTTGCAGCAATGCCCAGCACTCACCTGAGCAAATGACAGCAGCAGCATTCTCCTGGGAGCACGGCGAGGCCCCCAGGGCAGTCACCGGGCACTGCCCCAGGTGGGCTTCAGTCCCGTCACAGTGGAACGAGTCTCTCCAGACGGGGCCGGTTCCTCTCCCAAAATGCCCTCCTCCAGGAATGGACTCAGCAAAGCCACAGCCGAGGTGCCGACACAGAACGTGGGCATCCGAGAGGTCCCAGCGGGAGGCACAGAGGGTTCCCCATGTCCCCAGCACCTCCACCTCCACCCTGCCCTCACACGCTGTGCTGCCATTCACCAGCCTGAACCCTGTGTACTCTGGGGACAAAGGAGGGTGAGAGAGGCCACATTTGTGCTCTTGCTCCCACAGGAGCTGCAGGAGAGGCCAAAGGGACAGCGTGCCTGTCTCCTCCTGCAGCACTCTCATTTTAGGACCGCAGACCACCACCTCACCCCACCTGTCCCCCACCCAGCACAGCCCAGTGCCCACCCTGCTCTCCTGCCCCCACCACAACCCCCATCAGCATTATTACATCTCGAGTCCTTACGTGTGCAGATGACATAAGGGTCATTGCTGTGGGTGCAGGCCTCATGCCCAGGGGCTCTCCAGGGGCAGAAGAGGATGGTGGATTCATTCCCCACACACTGCAGCTCTCTGTCCCAGACAGGACCGGCCCCTTCTCCCAGCTGAGCTGCCCCATGGACAGACAGGGCTGTGCCACACTGCAGCTCCCTGCACACCACCTCGGCAGCTTTGGCACCAAAGTGAGAGTGACAGACAGCTTTCCACTGGTCCCTGTCGTAGACCTCCAGACTTCCTGAGCAAGGGCTGTCCCCTCCGACCAGCCGCACAAATCCTGGAGCAACCAAGGAGACCTGTGAGTTCCCAGATCAGACAAAGTGCAGACCTGGGCTGACACGAGCTCCCGGTATGAGGGCAGGCACCGAGGAGAGCCAGGAGGTGCTGGCACAGCCCCCTCTGGGGCACAGGGCAGGCAGGAGAGGCTGGGCAGTGGGTCAGCACGGCCTGGAGGGCCGTGTCCCTAGGGGCTGGCACTCATGGGGTGACCCCAGGACATGAACAGGGTGCTCCTTGCCACCATGTTCCTCTGCACAACCTCAGTGCTCCTGCCCTCTGAGCAGCCCCTCTGCGTTGGCCGAGGTTCTCTTGGCTGCTGGGGATATAACCCAAAAGTCCTGGGCCATTGCACGCCCTTCCCTGAGGCTGCTGGTGGCTGGGGGAGCTGCTCTAGATTCCCCTGGAATAGGGACCAGCCTGCCAGACAGGGCCTGGTTGAATGGGATGACAAAGATGGGAACCAGGCAACACAATGGGGAAGGGTGGGAGCTTTCCTCTCCCAGCACCAGGCACCTCCCCAGGGTTGGCTGCTCCAGCTTCAAGGTCATGCTTGTTGTTGGCACCTGGGCTGTACTTTTCCCAGGGACGTGTGACAGACTGAGCTCAGAGCCCTGACCCATGAGCTGTTACCCTTTTCCCTTGTCCCAGTCTCAAAAAGTGTGTAATAGGTTTAACCCATACCTGAACATATCACTCCAGCATCCAGATTGTGAGAACAGTAGGATTCACCACGTCCTGTATGATTGCAGTCAGACAGGGCAGACTCCTTGCCATTACACGCAACAGCAACCATCCAAATGGGCCCAGATCCTGGCCCAAAGTGTGCTTTGTGAAGAGCTTCAAGAGCAACCCCACAGCCCAGCTGCCTACAAACCACTGCAGCATCGGACATGTCCCAGTAGAAATGGCACACGGTCCCCCACTCGTCATGGAGTTTCATCTCCACTCTCCCAGCACAACGCCCATCACCATCTGCTAGCCTCACCTCCGCAGCCCCTTCAAACACCAACAAAGGAAGGGTCAGGAGAGCTTTGAGCCCCATACTCACAGACCCCCTCCCCAGGCATAATCACAGTCCCCAGGGTGGGATCTCTGTCCCCATATGCTCTCCCAGGGGCAATGGGGGGTCCCTGTTTTTCCCATGGGCTATGCTGGGCTGGGGGTACCCAGCTCTAGCCCTCCTGGGCCATTTGCTGCCCCACGGCCCTCACCACCTCCTCCCACCCCAGTGGACCCCTGTCCCCGCCCATACCCATCCCTACACAGCCCCCAGCCCTGCATGGGGCTCCCACTCCTCCCCAGCCCAGTGTCCCCCAAACAGCCCCATGCCCCTGAGCAGCTTCCATTGCCTATTGTCTGCCACAGGCACCTCCTAAAACCACTGTCCAACCCAGGAACTCTAGGGTGCCCACAGGGCACTGAATGATCACAAGGATCCCAAAAACCCTTCCTCGTCCCTGCTGTCAGATCAGTCCCTCTGCTTGGACAGGGCCCCAGGAAGGACACTTATGTACCACTTCTGGGTGCAGATGCCCCAGTCCCCTTCTGTTAATGGGACACAACCTGTCTTCCTGGAGTAAGTGTTTCCCCAGATCCCAAGGGCAGGGAACAGCACACAACACCCCTGGGGCATCCCAGACATTGGCTGTGCCCTGGAGCTCACTGAGGGTCACTCTCTCTGTCTGGGACTCCTCCAGATCCAGAGGCACAGTGATGGGGAACAAGGGCTACCAAAAGGGTCCCCAAGGGCAAGGAGTCTAGAAATGATGCCAGGCATGGGCTGCCATAATCATGGGAGCTGTGGAAAAGGATTACCCTCTCCCACAAAGACAGGCACAGGTTAAAGCAGAGGGCTGAGAGACTGAGAGTCTTCTGCCTCTCATTTCAGTGGTGTCTGCAAAGCAACCCCACTCCCAGAAGCATCACAATGACTCCACTGCTACCCACTGTCCCAAGGCTGTGGAACAGAGAAGCTGGCACTTACCTCTGCAAGGCTGCACCCAGAGGAACAGCCACAGCACCCAAGGGGACAGGAGTCCTTCTGTCCCCATCCTGAGGCTCCTGTCCTGACAGCACAGACCTGCTGCTGGAGCTCCTGGGGACCCACGGGGCAATGACGATTATGGGAGGGCAATATATCTGTGCAGATGCAGTCCCAGCTGCAGGAGGAGCCAATCGAAGCAGCAGGCACCTTTTTAGACGTTATTGGCACTTATCTCCCCTCCGACGCAGCCCAGCTCTCCAATGAACTTCTCCAGCGCTCTTCATGACCATATATGAGGGACGGCTCCGCTGCGGGTCTCACGTCACTGCGGTGGGACATCATCGTGGGGTAGGGCTGGGTGTGGGGGCAGATGGCTCTGACACCCCTTGCAGCCTGCTGTGGGAGCACGGAGCATCTCCTGAGCTGTAGCATCCAAGAGCCCAAGGTGCGATTGTCCGGCCGTCCTTGCGCCATGGGATCCAAGGGACTGGTCCTGCAGCGGGGCTGTGTCAGGCTGGGAAGGGACCAGCCCCTGCCCCTGCTACAGCCCCTGCTGTGCTGGCAGCAGCAGCTGGGAAAGGCCCTTGGGCAGGGCCAGAGCCCCATGATGGGGGTGCTGGCTGTCCCGTCCCTCCCCAGGGAGCCTCCTGTGGGGTCCCGGCAGCAGCCAGAGCTGGTCCAGGGCCTGCCCTGGCAGCAGAGCTGCAGCCCAGAGCCTCAGGCGTCTCCCTGGCTCTCAGCGTGTCACCCAGGGGCCGTTATTCCCCGCGGTGGGTCGGGAGCTGGAGCCTGCCTGCCACTGCAGGTGCACAAACCGCAGCCCACGTGACATGGCGCCCGGGCAGGAAGACGGTGGTTTCCTCCTGGCCCCGTGCCCAGGCATGGCCCTGCGGTGCCTCCCAGCCTCCTCACAGCTCCAAGCCTGGCAGAGTCCAAGAAGTGTTGGACAATGCTCTCAGACATATATTTTATTATATATATATATATATATATATATAAATACACACATATATATATACATTTTATATTTTTAATAGAACACACATTTTTATGAATATATACAATATATATATATTACTTATACATTATTATATTATATTTTTATATATTTCATTAGATTAAATATTATTCTTATATATTGAATGTATTATTATATAGTTCATATTATATAATATATAATTACTGATATTATATTATAGATTATATTATATTTTTATTTGACATATATTTATATTACATAAAGTATTCCAGTATATTATACAGTATTATGTTATATTATGCAGTATATTATATTAATTATATATTTTATTTTATTTTTCATTACATTAATTTTACATGTATTATACATACATAAAAGTTTATTTTTCATAAATATATACATTATATATTTTAATATTTTTAATATATATTTACCGTTTGTATAGTTTTTTAGATACATATATATTCTATTTTGTTGTCTGGTGGCTGGAGTTGGACTCACTGATCCTTGATTCTTTCCAACTCAGGCTATTTCATGATTCTGCCCAACACAGCTCCAGGTGATGCCATAGCATATTCACCTGCCATGGGCCTTCTCCTGGCCTGCACCTGCTCCTGCCCTGTCAGCTACTCAGCCAAGAGTGGCATCACAAGTCCATTCCCCAGGCATGGGCCTCCTTCCTGCCTGTCATCTTCTCAGGCAACAGTGCCCTCACAAGCTCTTACGAGATCTGTGGGCCTGCTGCTGGTCTGTCAGCTCCACAGGCACCACTGACCTGAGCACCACATAGACACCTGTTTGGTTTCTGTTCCCAATTTAGTAGTGTGATGCACCAGTAGACAGGTGCCTGGGGTTTCTGGTGGATTTCAGGAATAATCAAGCATGGGGTGCCATCGCTGACATGACATCATAAGCTCCCAAAGACCCACCCATATGCTTATTCCTGGCATACTGGCTTCTCGCAGCTCCTAACACAGGCCATGTTTGCCCTCGGCCTGTCAGCGACTCAGGCACCACTGTTATCACAGGAATATTCACCTGCCATGGGCCTGCTCGTGGCCTATCAGATCTTCAGCTGACAGTGACCTCATAAGCACAGATGATCTATTGGAAGATGTTAGTGTCCCTGTCCATGATGGGCGGTGGCTGCTCATGTTCAGCTGGCTGTTGACCAACATCCCCAGGTGCTTTTCTTCTGGACAGCTTTCCAGCCACTCTTCCCCAAGCCTATGCTACTGCATGGGGTTGTTATGATCCAAGTGCAGAAGCATTGTTGAATGTCATGTGATTGGACTCAGTCCACCAATCTAGCCTTTCCACATCCCTCTGCAAAGCTTTCCTACCCTCAAGCAGACCAACTGTCCCACCTAACTTCTTGTCATCTGCAAATTACTGAGGGTATACTTGATCCTCTCATTTGGATTGTAGATCTAAATATTAAATAAAACTGGACCCAATCCCAAGCCCTGGGGAATGTCACTGATGACTAAACTGGACATCTGGACAACTGACATCAACTGGACTGAACTCCCTTCACTCCCTCACTCTTTGAGCACGGCCATTTAGAAAGTTCTTCAACCAGCAAACTGTACACTTGTCCAAGCCATGAGCGGCCAGATGGGTTGTCATTCTGCAGGGCTACTTCTGGTGAGGCTGAGTGCATACTAAGATGTAGCTCCTTCTTTTATGCTTTTTCTAATGCCCTGTTCTCAGTCCTTTCAAATCAACTAAGCATGAATCTGGTGCTTGTGATGAGCTGGTGCTCAGCTCGTGTTCCAGTTACTTGCTATATCATGTATCATTGTCGTTGAGTTTGTACAGCACTGGCATTCTCACACTCCCTTTTATCTCTGTTTGCTTGAGTCTGTGTCGTGGTTCTGCTTGAGTGGGCAGCTGAGCTCCACCACAGCCACTCTCTCACTCCCCCTCCTCAAAGAGGAATGGGGAGAAAATATGTGAAAAGGGCTCAAGGATTGAGATAAGGACGAGAAAATCACGCAATAATTAGTGTAACGGGCAAACCAGACTCAGCATAAGAAGACAGATAGTAAGATTTATTGCTCATTACTAACAAGCTAAAGAAGTGAGAAACAAAGAAAAGAAACCAAAAGCACCTCCCCCCCCATCCACCCTCTTCCACCTCCTCCCCCCGAGCAGCGCAGGGGAACGGGGGAATGGGGGTTATGGTCAGTCTACAGCACTTCTTCTCTGCCGCTCCTTCTCGGTCACTCTCGTCCCCTGTGCTGTGGGATCCCACCCACGGGATGTAGTCCTTAACGAACTGATCTGGCATGGGCTTCCCACAGGCAGCAGCTCTTCCAGAACTGCTCCAGGTATGGGTCCGTACCACGGGGTCCATCCCTCAGGAGAAAACTGCTCCAACCTGGCTCCCCCACGGGCAGCAGCTCCTGCCAGGTCACCTGCTCCTGCATGGTCTCCTCTCCACGGGCTACAGGTCCGGCCCGGAATCTGCTCCGGCAGGGGTCTTCCACAGGCGGCAGCCTCCATCGGTGCAGGGCCACCTGCTCCACCGTGGTCTCCTCCACAGGCTGCAGCGTGGAACTCTGCTCCACCATGGTACTCCATGGGCTGCAGGGGGACATCCTGCTTCACCATGGTCCTCACCACAGGCCGCAGGGGACTTCTGCTCCGGCACCTGGAGCACCTCTCCCCCTCCTTCTACACTGACCTTGGCACCTGCAAGGCTGTTTCTCACTCCCTTGACTCTCCCGGCTGCTGTGTGGCACAGCGTTTTTTTCCCTGTCTTAAATCTGCTCTCACAGAGGCGCAAAACAACATGGCTTATTGGCTCAGATCTGGAAAACAATGGGGCCCTTCCCAAACATGGGGCGGCTTCTAGATCTTTCTCACAGAAACCACCCCTATGGCCCCCTGCTACCAAAACCTTGCCATGTAAACCCACTACAGTCTGCGGTGTCAATGGTAGTTCAGGAAGACTGGCAGGGGAGTGGCTTCAGGGGAAGCACGAGGTTGCTTCTGTCACAGTGGGACTTTGGTCTGCCTGCACAGTTCAGTGGCTCAAGCTGTGACACAGCCAGGAGTTCCACACTTCAAGAGAATCACAAAGGAAGTTCCTTCCTGAAGGGCGATGCCATCCTGAGTCCTGTCCTTGCCTGTGCAACATCTATCAAAGGGTCGATACAAGTTAGTCCTCAGAAGAAAGGCCCCATCACAAGGGGCTGCCTAGAGCTGGGCTCCTCTCCACAGTTCTGACCTGGAGTCTTCTCCTGCAGGGCCTCTCCCTGGACTGCATCCTCCTTCAGGCCACATCCAAATGCTCCCACATGGGGTCTTCCATCAGCTGCCATTTGGAGATCTGCTCCAACATGGTGCACCATGGGCTGCAGGGGAACTTCTGCTCTACCACCTGGAGCACTTCCACACCCTATTTCTTCATTGACCTTGGTGTCTGCAGGGCTGTTTCTCTCAGCTTCATGAGGCCAAACTGCTTCAGTTAAGTGACTAAACCAAAAGAATGAAGGATATGGGGATTAGGTGTTCAGGTTAGGGTTTAGGGATTAGATCTTGCCTTCCAGGGTTAGTGGTTGGGCAGAGTATTAGAGGGAGGCCTGTTTACTTCTTTGGATTCTAGTCTGTGTCTAGTGTAGAGACTATGTTATGTTACGTTGGGATTTTCTTCAGGGCTCTGTTGAAGAATCATGTTAAGGCTGGAATTCAATGCTAGGGATGAAAGGCTGAGGAATAGCATGAGAAATGAGCTAAGAGTGTATGGTAAGGCCTTATGGATTTGGGACTTGGCTAACCCATGCCAGGTGAGGTTTGAGGTTGGGGTAAGAGTAGTGGATTCCTTGCAGAGAGAGGGATAGCATTTAGATGTAGGGGTAAGTAGGGCTTACAGTTACTGCTTCAAAATACTGCCAGGGCTTGACATGGATGTTTTCCTAGTAAGTGTTGCAGCAGCACAGCCTTGCCTGAACCCCTCTCACCTCTTCCAGATCTTTCCTTTCTGTTAGCCAAGTCCCTCTTCTCTCCCCCAAATCTCCCACCTTTATTCTCTCAGCTTTCCCCTGGTCTCCCCAAAGGAGTCACCCTGTTGCGGGCAGCTTTCTGAAGGCCTTTATGACCTCAGAGGCTCTGCCTCCCTGCTGTTGGCCAGCCAGCTTCTGGGACAGAAGTGACCTCGCAGCCAGGATCCACAGGGCTACAAGGAGATGTTGTGCTCAGCAGGGCTCTTCCCAGCCCATCCAGGAATAGCCGGTGTAGGGGATGCCCCGCACAATCCCTCAGGTACCCTGCGGGCTGAGCAGCTCATGCTTCAGAACACCTCCCACATGTCTGGCCTCACATTTCCCTGGGAGTTCTTCAGCTCCTTCAGGGCATCCTGAAGGAAATGACCACCTCAATATGCAAAATAATTATCAAGTACTGAGTGCACATGTTAGGGAAGCGTTCAAAACTCTCTGTGGTAGGTGAGAAAGTCTTCATGTCTAGATTTGTTTCATTCAAGTGCATTCCCAGGGCACATTGCCATTAAAAGGAAGGTGACCTTGAGTCACTGTCTGTCCCACAGTATACTCCTAGGGAATATCTTATGGAATTTCTGCTCACTGGTAATCATCTCTCAACGCCCACATCTTGTGCACTCTCATATGGAGAATATAAGAATATGAGCTCTATGGGTTCCATGTGCTACTGACTCCTGGACACAAACTGTCCCTGCAAAGCGCTTGGGCTCTCCTGACAGCTCTCACTTCCCTCCAGAAAGACGCCTGCCTGCCATCTTCCCTCTCACCTATTGTGTACAGAGGCAGGTGAATTCACTGTCTCTGTGGTGCTATCCAAGAATAGGGAACAATCACAGGTACACCCTGGCAGTGCTGATGTGGCAGGATTCTTCTCCCCTCCACCTCTGCCATGTGCCCCTGAAGCTCCACCACAGGTCTACAAGGAAGGGTATCAGGCAAGTAAGTCAATGCATGGTCCTTTCTTTTATTAAAATACACAGAAAGCCTGATCCACAATTTATACAAAGACTTGGAGTCACGTGAGACAGGTACATACAGTGTAGGAAGGTACGACCAATGATATTTCTTTGTGGGGAACACTATGAGAAGTAAAGCAAAGTAAAAAAGAAAAAAAAAATAGAAACAAATAAACCGATTTCTGGGTCTGTATACAGATAACATTAAGAACACAGGCAGTTTATTCCTTCTGAAAAACCTCCATTCATCACTTTCCACATGGCTTCCTTCAGCTCCTGATTCCTCATGCTGTAGATGAGGGGGTTCACTGCTGGAGGCACCACCGAGTACAGAACTGCCAGCAAAAGATTAAGGGAGGAGAAGGACATAGAGGGGGGTTTCAGATAGGCAAAAAAGGCAGTGCTGATGAACAGGGAGACCACAGCCAGGTGAGGGAGATGTGGAAAAAGCTTTGTGCCGGCCCTGCTGTGAGGAGATCCTCAGCACTGCCCTGAAGATCTGCATGTAAGAAAGCACAAGGAAAACAAAACACACAAAGGCTAAACACACACTAGGCACAATAAGCCCAACTTCTCTGAGGTAGGCATCTGAGCAGGAGAGCTTGAGGATCTGGGGAATTTCACAGAAGAACTGGTCCAGGGCATTGCCTTGGTAGAGGGGGAGGGAAAAGCTATTGGCAGTGTGCAGCACAGCATTGAGAAACCCACTGCCCCAGGCAGTTGCTGCCATGTTGACACAAGCTCTGCTGTCCATTATGGTCCCATAGTGCAGGGGTTTGCAGATGGCAATGTAGCGGTCATAGGCCATGATGATGAGAAGAGAAAACTCTGCTGAGATGAAAAAGAAAAAGAATAAAACTTGCATAGCACATTCCGAGTAGGAGACGGTCCTGGTGTCCCACAGGGAATTGGCCATGGCTTTGGGAACAGTGGTGGAGATGGATCCCAGGTTGAGGAGGGTGAGGTTGAGGAGGAAGAAGTACATGGGGGTGTGGAGGCGGTGGTTGCAGGCTATGGCTGTGAGGATGAGTCCGTTGCCCAGGAGGGCAGCCAGGTAGATGCCCAGGAAGAGCCCGAAGTGCAGGAGCTGCAGCTGGCGTGTGTCTGCAAATGGCAGGAGGAGGAACTCATTGGGGAAGCTCCTGTTGGACATTTGCGGCCTCTAGGCATGGTTGGCAGCCCATGGAGGAAAAGACAGAGACAGTCAGGACAGGGTCTCTGAGCAGAATCCACTCTGTTTCTCACTGATCCATTGCACACTCTTCCGATCTCTCCTGATCAGGATTGCACACTTCCAGCTCCCCAGCTAGCACTCTGCAACCCGGCTGCACAGCCTGCAGCCGGCCCCATATGAATGAACCCCCATGTCCTGTACAGCTGTGTCTGGTTAAGCCTGCTCTGGAGTATGTCATTCATACAGTAGAGATAGCAGAGTCCTCTTGAAAAATCCCATAGGCTGTGGGATTTGCCAGAAAATCTGGAGATGGCATCAGGAGCAACAGATGTGCTGCCCTGCAGCCAGAGACTTACCCTGTTCAGGGCTGTGAAGATTTCTCCCGCAGTGAGCTCTCAGCATCCCCCCTCCACACTGCCTTTAACATCTCCCTCCCTTCTCTCAGCCACCCTTGTCCCTTCTCCCCTGCAGACAGTGCCCCCAGCCCTGCTGTGCTGTGCAGAGGAGCTGCTCCTGGGCAGAGCTGTCTCTCTGCAGTGCTGCCTCCTTGCCAGGAGCTCCCCTTGGGTCCAGGAGCCCAGCCCAGCTCAACAGCACAGGGAGCTCTTGACAAGTCCCTGGACCTCCAGAGGAATCAACTTTGAAACAGGCTGATGCAATCACTAATTTTTTTCTCTCAGCTGGGGATGATCACTTTTTTCCAGTAGTGTGTTTTCCCCTAATTCAAAGGAAGGGTTTGACGTGAGAGTACTCTTTTCTTGTCCCCTTATGAGACCATACACCCACAAAGTGACAGGGAGTCTGCATCCCATCTCTTCCAAATGTTTGTTGATATTAAGTGGGAGAAACTTTTTGACATAAACTGAAATCCCTCTGTGTACATAAGCTACACAACCAAATGTTGTCCTGCAGGATCATTGTATGCTAGAATCCTTTGGGTCTGAATGGACCTTAAAGACCATCTAGTCTCAACCCCCCTGCCATGGGCAGGGCAACTTCTCCTAGGCCAGGTTGCTCAAGGTTCCTTCCACCCTGATCTTTGGTCAGTTTGGTTAGGCTTTGGAACAGGTTCTTCAGGGACGTGGTGAAGTCACCTTCTATGGGGATGTTTAAGGAAAGCTTCATGCCTGGGACACTGTTTAGAGCGTAATATTGATGGTTGGGTTACGGTTGATTTGGAGGTCTTTTCCAACCTTAATGGTTCTATGATTCTATGAAATGTAGGCCTCCAGGATCTTAGAACCATAGAATGCTTTGGGTTGGACAGGACATTAAAGACCATCTAGTTCCAGCCCCCTATCCATGGGTAGGGGCTAATCCCATGAGATCGGGTTTTTCAAGCTCTCATCCACCTTTATGTTGAACACTACCAGGGAGGGGGCATCTACAACTTCTCTGCGTAATCTCTTCCAGTGTTTCACCACCCTTTTTGTGAATAATTTCTTCCTTAGATCTGATCTAAATCTACTCTCTTTTAATTTAAAACTTGTTGTCCTAGCACTATGCTTCCTGATAAAGAGTCTCTCCATCTCTCTCCTATTTTTCTCCATCTGTTCTGCTAAGGTGAGTGAGGCTGAGAGTGGCTGTGGGGAGCTTGGTTACCTCCTGGGGATAAACCACAACACATCCAGGGACACAAACATGACCAACAAATGGTAAAGGAAGCAGTGGAGGGAACCAAACATGGTCAGTCACACTGACTGGTGAGAGCATGGAGAGAGGGTTTCCCAGCATTGTCAGTTGGGAAACCAAGGGAAAAGGGGAAATGCTGGTAAAAGGACATGTCCTAGGAGGACAGCCTGAGGATCCTTTGGCCATCTGGTCCATAGAAAAGAAGGCTGAGGAGTAACCCCATTGTTCTCAACAACTTCCTGAGCGGGGGGGGGGGGGGAAGTGTTGAAGGAGGAGATGATCTTTTCTCTCTTGTAACTGATCACACAACATGTGGGAATGGTACATAGATGCACCAGGGGACATTCAGATGGGGCATTAGGAAAAATTTCTGTACTGTGAGGGTGGTCAAACACTGGAACAGGCTTCCTAGAGACCTGGTTGATGTCCCATGTCTGTCAGTGCTCAAGAGGCATTTGGACAATACCCTCATACATAGTCTCTAATTTTTGTTTAACCCTTAAGAGGTCAGGAAGTTGGACTAGATGACCTTTGAAAGTCCCTTCCAACGGAACTATTCTGTTCTAATCACTACAGACTTGGCTAAGCCCCATTTGTGTATTGGAAGGCCACAATAATGTCTACTGGAGTCTTCTCGAGGCTAAGCAATCCCAGCTTTCTCAGGCTGTCTTCACTGGAGGTGTCCTTCTTGTGCATGGTATACTTTTGTTAGCGGTGTAGTGGGCTGCAGGGAGTGCTTCGGTTAGTTGTCCTTGCAGTGTCAAAGAATCACAAAATGGCTTAGGTTGAATGGAACCTAAAAGATTTTACTGTTCCAAGGTATGTGCCTTAAGCAGGCATGCCACCTACTAGATCAGGTTGCCCAGGGCCTTCTCCAGTCTGGCCTTGAACACCTCTAAGGATGGGGGATCCACAATTTCTCTGTGCAACCTCTTCCAGTGACTCACTATCTATGCAGCCAAGAATTTCCTCCTAACATCTAGTCTAAATCTATCCTCAGTTACTTGAAGACCATTCCCTCTTGCCCTGTCATTATCAACTCAAGTAAAGAGTCCATCTCTGTCCTTTTTTCAAGACCCCTTTCAAGTACTGAAAGGACACAATGAGGTCTCCTCAGAGTCTTCTCTTCTCCAGGATGAACTTCCCCAGCTCTCTCAGCCTTTTTTCATAGGAGAGGAGCTCCAGCCCTCTGATCAACTTTGTGGCCCTCCTCTAAACTTGCTCTAACAGGTCAACATCTTTCTTGTACTGGGCTCCCCAAACCTGAACGCAGTACTCCAGGCGGGACCTCACGAGGGCAGAGTAGAAGGGGACAATCACCTTACTTGGTCTGCTGGCCATTCCTCTTTTGATGCAGCCCAAGATGCAAACTTCACAATGTTTTGCACACCCCCAACCTACATGTCATTGGGGGCAGGATGAGAAACAGAAACCCTTGATGCTGTGCAGACATGGTTCATCGATATGTGAATACCTAATATCTAACAGAAATCTCCCTTTTTTACTTGAAAGCCTTTGCCCCTTGTCCTATCACTACATTCCCTGGTAATGAGTCCTTCCCCAGGTTTCCTCTAGGCTCCCTTTATGTACAGGGAGGTTGTTGTAAGGTCTCCCCAGAGCCTTCTCTTTTCCAGTAAATAATAATGATAATGATAATGATAATGATAATCATCATCATCATCATCACCATAGTTCTCCCAGTCTCCTCTCTTAACAGAAGTGCTCTAGATCATTTTTGTGGTCCTCCTCTGCACCTGCTCTAAGTCCATGTGTGTACTAAGCTGAGCTGAGACATGAAAAAAAAAAAAGATAGGAATTTATTTAGCTTTAAGCAACACTAGCAAAATCTTTTTTTGTCTTTTATTGGTGGTGTGAAGAACATTAGGAAGTATGGCATCTGCCTTCATATTGACCGGTTACACATGATGAAGCACTGCAAATAGCTAAACATCTGCCTGTCAATGGCAAATGGTGAAAAATAAGTTCTGGTTTTTGTTTGTTTGTTTGTTGGTTGGTTTGTTGTTGTTGCTTGTGTGCACATCTAGCTATTAAACTGTCTTTATTCCAGCCCCCTTTTTTTTTTTTTTTTTTTTTTCACTTTTAGTCTTCGGTTCTTTTCAAAACATCCCACTAGGTAGGAGGAATGAGCCCGTAGACCTGTGCTGCTTAGCTGCCTACCAGGTTTAATCCACCACACAACTTTACTGAAGTCAAAGTGTATCGATATCCACTGCTCTGCCCTCTTCTGCCAGGCCAGTCATTTCATCGGGGCATTTCGTGTCCCAGTTGGTCAAGAGTGACTTCCCCTACATGAAGACATCCCAACTGCTCATGATGATATTATTGTTGCTCCTGTGCCTGGAATAGGGTTCCAGGATGAGCTGCTCCATCACCTTCCCAGGGATGGAGTGGAGCCTAAGCAGCCTGCACTTCCCTGAGCCCTCCTCCTTGCCATTCTTGCAGCAAGGATGGACATTTGCTTTCCTCCAGTCTTGGGGCACTTCTGCTAGTCACCAGGATAGATCCAAGATGACCAAGAGTGGCCTTGCAAGGACATCAGCCAACTCCTTCCACTCTCATGGGTGAATCCCATCAGGTCCAATAGAATCATAGAACCTTAGAATGGTTTGGCTTGGAAGGGACCTTATAAATCATCCAATTACAACCCTCCTGCCATGGGTAGGGACACCTTCCACTAGATCTGGTTGCTCAAAGCCCCATCCAGCCTGGTCTTGACCAATTCCAGGGATGAGGCATCCACAACTTCTCTGGGCAATCTGTTCCAGTGTTCCTCTCTCCTCAGAGCAAAACATTTCCTCCTTAAATCTAATCGAATCCTACACTTTTTTAGGTTAAAACCATTACTCCTTGTCCTATCACTATACCTCCTAAAAGGAGTCCCTTCCCAGCTTTTTTGTAGGCTTCCTTTAGGTATTGGAGGGCTGCTATACAGTCGCCCTGGAGCCCTCTCTCCTCCAGGCTGAACAACCCCAACTCCCTCCCAGCTCTCCTCTCCAATAGGAGAGGTTCTTGAGACCCTTAATCATCTTTGTGTCCCTCCTGTGCACTCATTCTAATACTTCCATGTCCTTCTTGTGCTGGGGACCCCAGAGATGAATGCAGGACCCCAAGTGAGTTCTCACAAAAGCAGAGCAGAGGGGGAGAATCACCTTCCTTCACCTGCTGGCCATGCTTCCTTTGATGTAGCCCAGGATAATGTTGTTTTTCTGTGCTGCAGGCACACATTGCTGGCTCATGTTGAGCTTCTCATCCACCAGCACCCCCATGTCCTCCTCCTCAGGGCTACTTTCGATCCATTCTCTACCCAGCCTGTAAATATGTTTGGGATTGCCCCAGTCCAGATTCAGAACCTTGCACTTGGCCTGGCTGAACTTCATGAGGTTCACACAGGTCCACCTCTCAAGTCTGTCAAAGTCCTTCTGGATGGCTTCCCTACCCTCCAGCATGTTGACTTCTCCACATAGCTTGCTGTCATGAACAAACTTGCTGAAGGTGCATTTGATCCCACTGTCCATGTCACCAACAAAGATGTTTAACAGTGCCGGTCCAATACTGACCTGTGAGGAACACCACTCGTTACTGATCTCCACTTGGACATTGAGCCATTGACTGCAACTCTTTGAATGCAACTATCCAGCCAATGCCTTACCCACTGAGTGGTCCACTGGTCAAATCAGTGTCCAGTTTAGAGACAAGGATATCATGGGGAACAGCATCAAATGATTTCCACAGTTCCAGGTAGATGATGTCAGTCCTTCCTCTATTCACCAATTCTGTAACCCTGTTGTAGAAGTCCAGCAGATTTGTCAGATATCACCAGATTTGTCAGGCAGTCCATAGACTTGTATATATCCCATTTTGTCAAGTATGCCCTGACCTGATCCACTCCCTCCAAGTTCCCATGCCCCAGACCTTCCTCCGTTCTCTGTGACCTGGGATTCCTGAAGGTCAGTCTTGCCAGTAATGACTGAGGTGAAGAAGGAATTCAGTACCTCAACTTTTTCCCTGTCTCATTTCAACTAGTATTGGGCCTCATTCAGCAGTGGGTCCACATTTCCTGGAGTCTTCCTTTTGCCACCTATATACTTTTAGAAGCCCTTCTTACTGCCTTTGAAATCCTTGCCCAAGTTCAATTACAGGTAGGTTATAGCTTTCCTAAACTCACAGGATTCTTCCATGCAGATAGGTGAGGAGGCCAAAGACGGCTCTCCCGATGGCCAAGATTTTGAGCTTGCTATTTGTGAGCTATACTACCCTCCCCAATGAATCAGCTCCACCATCTCATGGTTGCTGAAGGAAACCATGGTGCAATTAGACAAATATGACCTAACTGCTCTCATGGAAATGTGGTGGGACGGTTCGTACAATTGGAAGCACTGAGGGTTACAAGCTCTTCAGAAGAGATAGCGAAGAAGGGGAGGGAGTGTTGCCCTGTATGTTAGGGAAAGGATTGATTGCAAAGAGATGCCTCTGAGAAACAGCCATGGAGAGGTTGAGAGCTTGTAGGCAAAAGTTAAAGACCGCACCAATAAAGGACACCTTGTGGTTGGGGTCTTCTCCAGGTTGCCTGATCAAGAAGAGCTTGTTGATGAGGCTTTCATGCTTCAACTACAAGAAGTGTCATGCTTGCATGCTCTCATCCTGATGGGAGAATTCAACTACTCGGGTGTCTGATGGAAAAGCTATAAAACATGCTGTAAGCGATTCAGGAGACACAGAGAGCATTGAGGATAAGTTCCCAGTCCAGGTATACAGAGCAACTAGAGAAGTGTTACTGGCACTGGTGCTCACTAGTGCTGACAAAGTCATTAAAGAGGTTAAGATTGGAGGTAGCCTGGGCTGCAGTGACAATGTCCTCGTTGAGTTTGTGATCTCAAGTAATGTGGGCCTGGCGAAGAACAAAGTCAGGACCCTGAATTTCTAAAGAGTCAACCTCAAGCTACTTAAAGACCTTGTGGACGAGATCCCCTGGAATACTGTCCTTAGTGACAAAGAAGCTGAACAGAGCTGGAAACTCTTTAAAAATGTTCTCCTTAGAGCATTGAACTCTCCATCCTCCTGCATAAGAAAGTGGGCAGGGAGGGCAGACAACTGGGGCAGCTCAGCAAGGACCTGATGGTCAAACTGAGGCACAAGAAGGAAATGTACAGGCAGTGGAAACGGAGACATGTGGCAAGGGAAGAGTACAGGGATGCAGTCTGGATATACAAGGATGGGATCAGGAAAGCCAAGGCATAGATAGAACTGAGCTTGGCAAGGATGCAAAGAATGAAAGGAAGGGATTCTAGAGGTACATTGGCCAGAAAAGAAAGGCAAAGGAGAGTGTGTCTCTTCTGACGGATGAGAAGGGTGAACTGGTAATAGGAGACATGGAGAAGGCGGAGGTACTCAACAATATCTTTGCCTTGGTCTTCACTGCCAGTCAGGCTTCCCAAGGCTTTCGTTTCCTTGAACCTGTAAATGAAGTCTGAGGGAGTCAAGTCTCACCCACTGTAAGTGAAGAGCAAGTTTGAGACCACCTGATGAAAGTAAAGACATACAAGTCTATGGGGCCTTGCATCCCAGGGTCCTGAAGGAACTGGCTGATGCAGTTGCCAAGATTCTTTCCATCATATTAAAAAAGGTCTGGCAGTCAGGTGACTGGAAAAAGGGAAACTGACAAGATCTTGGGAAATTACAGAATCACAGAATTTCTAGGTTGGAAGAGACCTCAATATCACCGAGTCCAACCTCTGACCTAACACTAACAGTCCCCACTAAACCATATCCCTAAGCTAAGCTCCTCCTGGAAGATCCTCCTGGAAGCAATATCAAGGCAGGTGCAAGAAAAAGAGAAAGAAAGACGTGATCCTAGACAACCAGAATGGCTTCACTAAAGGCAAATCATGCCTGACCAATCTGCTGGTTTTCTACAATGAACTGACTGCATCAGTTGGCAAAGGAAGACTGACTGATGCCATCTACATGGACTTCTGTAAGGCATTTGACATGGTCCCACATGACATCCTGGTCTCCAAATTGGAGAATCCATCCTGGTCCAAATGCCTGGACCAGAAACTTATTCTCAACGTGCTCTAGGAGTCTCTTCAATTGCTTGAGGGTTGAACCACTCAGTGGGTAAGGAATTGGCTTGAAGGTCACACCAAGAGAATGGTGGTCAATGGCTCCATCTCCAAGTTGGAGGCAAGTGAAGAGAGGTTTACCTCGGGGGTCTCTCCAAGGACTGGGACTACTGAAAATCTTAATCAATGAAATAGACAGTGGGACTGAGTGCACCGCCAGCAAGTCTGCAGACGACATCAAGCTGAGAGTGCAGTTGATTGAACAGAAGGAAGAGAAGCCATTCAAAGGGACCTGGACAAGCTTGAGAAGTGGGCCCAATGTTAACATAATGATGTTCAACAAGTCCAAATGCAAGATTCAGCATTTGGACCAGGGCAATCTCAGCCATGAGTACAGACTGGGAGAAGAAATCATTCAGAGCAGCTCTGCAGAGAAAGGTCACTCATGGAACAAATACTTTTTCAGATATGAGGTATGATAGTGCTGGAAAAGAGTTTCCTTCCTCCATGGACGGAAAATACATTAGTGATTGTTTTGGTCTATTTCATACTGGATTCCCCTGGAGGCCCAGGGACTTGTCAAGAGCTCCCTGTGCTGCTGAGCTCTGCTCCTGGGCTCCTGGGACCAAGGGGAGCTCCTAGCAAGCGGGCAGCACTGCAGAGAGACAGCTCTGCCCAGGAGCAGCTCCTCTGCACAGCACAGCAGCAGGGCTGGGGGCACTGCCTGCAGGGGACAAGGGTGGCTGAGAGAAGGGAGGGAGATGTTAAAGGCAGCGTGGAGGGGGGATGCTGAGAGCTCACTGCAGGAGAAATCTTCACAGCTCTGAACAGGGTAAGTCTGTGGCTGCAGGGCAACAGAGCTGTTGTTCCTGGTGCCATCTCCAGATTTGCTGGCAAATCCTGCAGCCTATGGGAGCTGTCAGGGGGACTCTCAGTGTTTTTTTGGATAAGAGGAAAATGACAAGGTCCAAAGCAGGGATTACCTTCCAAAGCTGTCAGAGGGACAGGACATGAGGGTTCCTTCTTGAAGGGCAGGCTGCAGGCTGTGCACCAGGGGTGCAGGCAGGGGTGGCCAGGGCTGTGGTGCAGAGCAGGGTCCCTGCTGTGCCCCAGGGGCTGTGTGCTGGGACAGGGCCTCTGCTGCCTGCCAGGCTCAGCACTCAGCCTGCCTGGGGAGCTGCCTAGGGTGCTGCGGGGAGAAGCTGTGGGTGGAAGGAGCCCCCCCCCGGCAGGGCAGGAAAGGGCAGGGTCCTGCTGGTACACTGAGGCTACTGTCTCCCAGAGGCTGCTGCCTGGGGAAGGCTTCTCACAGCTACACAGCACCACCAGAACATTTCAGAGCAGACTTCTCAAAGGAAAGTTCAGAGGAACAGTTTCTTGAAGACAATTATTTTGTGCTTTGAGATTTCTCCTCCTGCTTTGTGGGTGGCAGTTAGAGATGGAATTTATTTCTCCATTTTGATGAAGGCACTGAGCAGTTATTGCAAGTTATTGTAAGGTCTTTTAGGTCTGAGCTGCTCCATAGCCTTTGAAAACATGGAGATATCCCTGAAAATTACCCTGGGACAGGAGGTGTCTACAAGGCAGATGTGAGTACACTGTGGATGGGATGGGTCTGTGAGCCATGGCACGGAGGAGATATGGGGACAGGGAAGAAGATCCCAGCAGGGACAGCTCAAGCTTTATTTTAAAATGATAGGCATGGTGTCATTGAGTAGGGAGGGTAGGAGAATGAGCTCACACATTTCTCATTCGTCTCTGGGGACAGTGATTTCTTTTAGAGAAGCAGGCGGGTTGCTCAGGGAAGTTAGCCTAACTTTTCTCTGTTTTTTCCTCCATGGACAGGCAACCAGGCCCAGAGGCAGCAAATGTCCAACAGCAGCTTCCCCACAGAGTTCCTCCTCCTGCCATTTGCAGACACACGCGAGCTGCAGCTCCTGCACTTTGGGCTCTTTCTGGGCATCTACCTGGCTGCCCTCCTGGGCAACGGCCTCATCCTCACAGCCATAGCCTGCAACCACCGCCTCCACACCCCCATGTACTTTTTCCTCCTCAACCTTGCCCTCATCGACCTGGGCTCCATCTCCACCACTGTTCCCAAAGCCATGGCCAACTCCCTCTGGGACACCAGGACCATTTCCTATGCAGGTTGTGCCACCCAGGTCTTTATGTTTGTTGTCTTTCTCACAGCAGAGTTTTCTCTCCTTACCATCATGGCTTATGATCGGTACATTGCCATCTGCAACCCCCTGCACTATGGGACAATAATGGACAGCAGAACTTGTGTCAACATGGCAGCAGCTGCCTGGGGCAGTACTATTCTCTATGCTGTGCTGCACACTGTCAATACCTTTTCCCTTCCCCTCTGCCAAGGCAATGCCCTGGACCAGTTCTTCTGTGAAATTCCCCAGATCCTCAAGCTCTGTTGCTCAGATGCCTACCTCCAGGAAGTTGGGCTTCTTGTAGTTAGTGCCTGTTTATTATTTGTTTGTTTTCTTTTCCTTGTGCTGTCCTATGTACAGATCTTCAGGGCTGTGCTGAGGATCCCCTCACAGCATGGCCGGCACAAAGCCTTTTCCACGTGCCTCCCTCACCTTGCTGTTGTCTGCCTGTTTCTTAGTACTGCCACATTTGCCTACCTGAAGCCCTCCTCCATCTCTTCCCCTTTCCTTGATCATTTGCTGGCAGTTCTGTACTCAGTGGTGCCTCCAGTAGTGAACCCCCTCATCTACAGCATGAGGAACAAGGATCTCAAGAATGCAGTTAGTAAACTCGTTTTGGGGAGGTTTTATGGTACTCATAAAGATCCCTTCACTCTCCATTGATGAATCTCAATACATCCCTGCCCAGGCTTCTGTTTTGGTCATTCTAATTACTGTTACATACTTTTTTTCTTTTTTGTCATTATGTCTGTTTTTGCCCTTTGCATTCTACATAAATGTTTTTATTCCCCCCACTTCTATAAATGAATGAACCAGTTCTGTCCCATATGGAGGCTGCATAAGTGTGCATTTAACACTGTGAGTGAGTCAGTGAAGACTCTCTCATAGCATCTCTAAGAAAATGGAATTGCCCCAGTGCACCTTCTGAAGGCTGGGCTTTCCTTCCCAAACAAGTGCCAAGAAAAGGCCCAAAGCATTGCTCCCCAGAAGGGTCTGTTCCTGCTTCTGTTCAGGAGGGAATTATCATTATCACATTGTGACCTGAGAGAGACCTAGGGCTAGATTTAAGAGTCACACATGGGTGTCTGCTGACAGCAGAGGCAGGGAATGGTCACTGCATTACATAGCCAGGGCCGTTCCCACATGTGACCCGTAGGTGATGTCCTTCAAGAGGGGAATCTGGAACTGCCTGCAGAGCCCAGGACACCTCCAGGGACAGCAGAGCATGGCGTGGGCAGTGTCTACAGCTCCCATGAATGTGAGAGATCTCCCACTGTGTGCTCAGCCACTGGGAAAGAACTAAAGCCAGGTATTCACAGGGAACCTACGACTCTGCAGTCTCAGAGAAAAGAGTGGCACCCAGCAGGCAGAGGGAAGGGGAGCTGGGGAGTGATTCATTTCCCCCTTTGTGAAGTACCTCTGCCTGGTCCAGCCCAGTGATCCTGGCTGTCTGCTTCCCACCATGACTAGGACAGCCATGCAGATTCACCCACAGCACCACAGCCCATTTGCCCTGCACAGCAGCACCGCCAGCTTGGGCATGTACTTATGGGGAGCACGGGGACTCTGGTGTAATGACCACACAGACACCAGGGTTCTTTAAGGACCAGTAACTGTTACTCCTTTATTGATGACAGCTCTCCTATTGATAACATGACTTGAACTCTCTTATTGAGGACAGACTCCCTTCTTATACCATTTGCTCTACAGCAGTACTTTTCCACTACTTGTCAGTCAACAACTTTGCCTGGCAACAGCAAACACCCAGCAACTTCCATGTCTTAACAGCTGGAGAACAAGCAGTCTGAGACAGCAAGGTGTCTCCTGAATGACACTTCTTTGTTCCTTCTAAACACTTTACATTCCTCATGGTCTCAGTCCAATGTTATCACCAACCATGGGTCTTGTCGACCCCCATGGCCACACTACCACAGGGGACAGCCATTCCCCTGTGCCCAGGGGGAGCTGATCTTTGAAATCTGACCAGCTCCATTCTTCTGCTGTCATCTGTAGCTATACTGGGGGAACAGACACCAAGACGGTGGATCAGCACTGGGTCATGGGCCCAGAGATTTTCTCGGTAGCCAGCTGCAGAAAGCACTGACTAACCTGATCTACCTATAGAGCTATCACTGCTCAGAGAAGATGATGGTAGTGGACACCTCCAGAGCTTCATTCTGACTCAAGGAAAAAGGGGCTGGACTATGGAGTTAGAGTGTGTGACAGTCCTGTGTTTTGAGGCCTCTGAGGATGGTGTTTGTAATTCCTGCTCCTCAAGGGTGCCTGGTGAGTGGGGTAATCCTCAAAATGAGATTCTTCCCAGTGAGAACCTGAAGTACAGTTGGTGCAAGGATACTACAGAAAAGTTCTCAGAAACACTGTAAGACATTCCAGAATGACTGAATCACAAATTAGTTGGAGCTGGAAACAGTCTCTCTCCATGTTTATTGTAAGCCCCCTTGTTTGAAAACCAGAGTACGGTTTCCTGTAGAATTTTGGACTACAAAGCTGATGAAGGGCCTGGAACATAAGTGCCTTGAGGAGCAGCTGAGGGAAGTGGGGTTGTTTAGTCTGGAGAAGAGGAGGCTCAGGGGAGACCTTACTGCTCTCAACCACTACCTGAAAGTAAGGTGTGGGGAGTTGAGGGTCAGTCTCTTCTTGCAGATAGCTTGCAATAGGATGAGAGGGAATGGCCTCAAGTTGCTCCAGGAGAGGTTCAAGACAGAAATTAGGAGAAATTTCTTCTCAGACAGAGTGGTTAGGCATTGGAACTGGTTGCCCAGGGAGGTGGTGGAGTCACTGTCCCAGAGGGAGGGGAGGTGTTAGAAAATGTTGGATGAGCTACTTAGGGACATAGCTTAGTGGGTAATATTGGTGGTAGGGAGACAGTTGGACCAGATGATTTGGAGGTCTTTTCCAACCTTGCTGATTCTGTGATCCTATGACTCTCTATTCTAGGTCAGACAAGCCCAACTCTCTCAGCCTCTTTTCATGGGAGCATTGTTCCAGCCCTCTGATCATTTCTGTGGATGTCCTCTGGACCCAGTTGAAGTCCTAGGTCCTAAGACTAATGAGTGTGTTGTGCCCGGGCCACACAGATGGATGCAGTACTCCAGGTGGGGTCTCTTGAGAGATTCACGTCCCTCAACCTGCTGGTTATGCTGCTTTTGATGCAGCCCAGGATATGGTTGGTTTTCCAGGCTGTAAGTGCATGTTGCTGGCTCATGTCAAGCTTTTCATCTACTAGTACTCCCAAGCCCTTCTCCATAGCGCTGCTCTCAATCCACTCATCACTTACTCAGCACTAATGTTTGGATTGCCCTGAGCCAGGTGCAGGACCTTGCACTTGCCCTTGTTGAACGTCATGAGGCTTGCACAGGCCTATCTCTCAAGCCTGTCACGATCCCTCCAGATAATATCCTTTTCCTCCTGCATGTCAACCGCACTGCCCAGTGCTGGGAATGGTGGTTGTGAGGGGCTGCTCTGGGACCACCGCCCTTGGGGCAGCATCTGCCAGGGTGTCCAGAGAACAAGGGCAGAGAACATCATAAAAAACAACAGATATTTATAGATGTATATATATATACACACATATGTGCCTATCACCATATTAATATTTGGTATTCTTTGATATATTCTATTACATATTGATATATTATTTGGAACCACTCTGATGGCAGGGTTCAGAACAGTTGACTCTGGTTCAACTTGTGGTGGAGAAAAAACCCCAGGTGCCTTTGCATGGGGCTGCTCTCCAGTATCTCTTGCCAAAGATGAGCCAAAGACACCACCAGGAAGGAGGAGACCTTGCCACCACTTCCCCACAGGTTCTGGAGCAATTCAGAGGGTGTTGGTGCAATGGGGACAGTGGGGAGTGGCCAAGAAGATGAGCCTGATGCCATCTTGGCCGCTGCATGCCAGGGGGCAGTCGGCAAAGTGGTGTCTTATGCTGTCTTTTCCAAGCACCTATGGCTCAGCTGGGCCCACAGAATGAAGCCTCAAAGCAGTCTGATGCTCTGGGGTCCGTGGAGTGGAGAGCTGCACTAAAATGGAGTAGCCTTCCATGTGCAAAAGTCACAAGCTGCCCCCTCCTGCGGGAGCACGGGCCATCACCATTGCTGTTCATTAGTATTGTAGTATTATAATACTATCACAACTGATTGTTCACTAGTATTTTTCCATCCTGGCCATGGTTCTGAGAAGGCAATTTTGGAATTTTCCACTATGACTGCTCTTCTGGTACCTCCCTGAATGTACACTTCTGGTACTCCTCAGAGCCTGGGCTGCAGGGTCTGAGATGTGATCAAGGAGTGCCTGTTCTCACTCAGCTGTCTTAACTGTTGCTTAATGGAGGACTGATGTGACAGGAGGTAATTCTGAACCATAGCTCAGCTGGGCAAAAGCTACTCCAGCACCCTGTTCTCCAGTCACTCTATCTTTAAGAGGAAGCACTTGACTCGTGGTCAAACTCAGATTCCTTGCCACACTGTTCTTGGTCTCCAGTGTGATCCACCCTTTCCCCATGAGAGATTTCAAGGGGAACCTGTCACATGCTGCCCTGCCAGGGAGGAGGTTGAGGGTGCACATGGACTTGGGAGAGGACTCAGTGAGGACAGCTGACCTGAACTGACCACAGGGATATACTGTGCCGTAGGATGTCATGCTCAGTAATTAGAGCAGTGGGGAGAGAAGGAGGAGGGGGCATGTTCAGGGTAATGGTGTTTGTTTTCCTGAGAAGTCATTACATGTGATGGATGCTGCTTTCTTGGAAATGGCTGAAAATCTGCCTGCCAATTGCAAGTACTGAATGAATTCCTTGGTGTACTTTAGGTATCAATGTCAGGAAGGAAATTCAAGAGGTTTAATTCCACATCATCGAGAAGAAAAAGAGAGGGGGAGAAATAAATAAAGCTCTATTGTCTGGTTTCACAAGTTCTCTGTTAGGAAAGGGAAAGTCCTACAGCGCATGGGATGTGAGATTTGTTAAGTGATCCCTTGGGAAGCTCATTTTGTTTGTTTGTTTGTTTGTTTTTGCCTCCTCCTGGAGGCAATTTAAGGCACATGCAGGACAAGGAGGTGGTCTGTAGGCCAGCCCACCCAGGAGCAGTGGGTGCAGGTGATGCCCTGCACAATCCCTCAGGTTCTCACTTCAGTGCCTGGTAAAATTGTGGAGAAGATTGTTCTGGGAGCTAGTGAAAAACACATAAAGGACAACGAAGTCATTGGTCAGAGCCAATATGGGTTCACTAGGGGAAGGTCATAACTAATAAACTTAATTTCCTTTTCCACAAGGTCACCAAGCTAATTGACTAAAGGAATCTAGTCAATGTAATCTTCCTGGATTTCAGTACAAATTTCAGTACTGTCTCTCACAGTAACCTTCTGGACAAAATGACCAGAATACAGTTAGAGAAAGGTGTAATAAGATAGGTGAACAGTTGGCCAATGGGTCAGGCCCAGAAGGTTCTTGTAAATGAGGTTATATCAGGCTGGTGGCCAGTCACTAGTGGGGTTCCACAAGACTCCATTTTAGGACCAGTCGTCTTCATTTTTTTCATAAATGATTTGGATGAAAGACTTGAAGGTTTTTGAGCATGTTCAGGGATGACACCAAATTGGGTGGAGCTGTTGACTCTATTGAGGGTGGTGAGGCCTTGCAGAAAGATCTGGACAATTTAGAGAGCTGGGCAATCACCAACCACATGATGTTTAACAAGAGCAAGTGTTGGATTCTGCACCTGGAAAGGGGCAACTCTGGTTATACATACCAACTTGGGGACAAGATGCTGGAAAGCAGCTCCACAGAAAGGGATCTGGGGATTTTGATCAACAGCAATCTGACCAAGAGCCAGCAGTGTCCCTTGGCTGCCAGGAGGGTCAACTGTCTCCTTGGGTGCACCAAGAACAACATTGTCAGACAGTCAAGGGAAGTGGTTGTCTCACTCCACTCTGTGGCTAGAACCTAGAGCTGGGAAAGGTGGTTGCGAGGAACTGCTGTGGGACCAGTGCCCTGGGGCAGCATCTGCCAGGCTGTCCCCTGTTCTGCTGGTCCTCTCTGTCTCTGCCCAGAGGCCAGCCCAGCCTATCCCCTCCCCAGCTCTCCAAATCTCCCTGTCCTCTTCCCAGCCCAGCAATCTCTATGGGTGCTGGAAACCAACAAGCAAGAGCAGAATCATCCATCACTACCTTAATGCTCATCCTGGGACTCTGATCTCACCCCGACGTGTCCACAGAGAAACAAAGTAAGGAGAATCGCTCAAGTCTATTCCTTAGTAATATCCGTGACTGCACTTTTGGGAGAATCACAGAATCACAGAATTTCTAGGTTGGAAGAGACCTCAAGATCATCGAGTCCAACCTCTGACCTAACACTAACAGTCCCCACTAAACCATATCCCTAAGCTCTACATCTAAACGTCTTTTGAAGACTTCCAGGGATGGTGACTCCACCACCTCCCTGGGCAGCCCGTTCCAGTGCCTAACAACCCTTTCAGTAAAGAAATTCTTCCTAACATCTAACCTAAAACTCCCCTGGCACAACTTAAGCCCATTCCCCCTCGTCCTGTCACCAGGCACATGGGAGAACAGGCCAACCCCCACCTCGCTACAGCCTCCTTTAATGTACTTATACAGAGCAATAAGGTCACCCCTGAGCCTCCTCTTCTCTAGGCTGAACAAGCCCAGCTCCTTCAGCCGCTCCTCATAGGACTTGATCTCCACACCCCCCACCTGATTCGTCACCCTTCTCTGGACCCGCTCAAGCACCTCGATGTCCTTCTTGTAGCGAGGGGCCCAAAACTGAACACAGTACTCGAGGTGCGGCCTCACCAGAGCCGAGTACAGGGGGACGATCACCTCCCTAGCCCTGCTGGTCACACTGGTTCTGATACAAGCCAGGATGCCGTTGGCCTTCTTGGCCACCAGAGCACACTGCTGGCTCATATTCAGCCGACTGTCCACCATCACTCCCAGGTCCTTCTCTGCCTGGCAGCTCTCCAACCACTCCTCTCCCAGCCTGTAGTTCTGCTTGGGGTTATTGCGCCCCAGGTGCAGGACCCGGCACTTGTCCTTGTTGAACTTCATACAGTTGACCTCAGCCCATCGGTGCAGCCTATCCAGATCCTCCTGCAGAGCTTTCCTACCCTCGAGCAGATCGACACACGCACCTAGCTTGGTGTCATCTGCAAACTTACTGAGGGTGCACTCAATGCCGTCATCCAGATCATTGATGAAGATGTTAAAGAGGACCGGCCCCAGCACCGAGCCCTGGGGGACGCCACTAGTGACTGGCCTCCAACTGGACTTGGCTCCATTCACCACAACTCTTTGGGCCCGGCTATCCAGCCAGTTTCTAACCCAACGAAGCGTGCGCCAGTCCAAGCCAAGAGCAGCCAGTTTCTTGAGGAGAATGCTGTGGGAGACGGTGTCAAAAGCCTTGCTGAAGTCAAGGTAGACCACATCCACAGCCTTTCCCTCATCCACCCAGCGCGTCACTTTGTCGTAGAAGGAGATCAGGTTCGTCAAGCAAGACCTGCCTTCCATAAACCCATGCAGGCTGGGCCTGATCGCCTGCTTGCCCTTCAAGTGCCGCATGATGACTCCCAAGAGGATCTGCTTCATGAGCTTCCCTGGTACTGAGGTCAAACTGACCGGCCTGTAGTTCCCCGGGTCTGCCCTCCGGCCCTTCTTGTAGATGGGCGTCACATTTGCTAGCCGCCAGTCAGCTGGGACCTCCCCCGATAGCCAGGACTGCTGATAAATGATGGATAGGGGCTTGGCCAGCTCCTCTGCCAGTTCTCTCAGTACCCTTGGGTGGATCCCATCCGGCCCCATCGACTTGTGCACATCCAAGTGCCGTAGCAGGTCACCAACCAGTTCTTCGTGGATGGTGAGGGCCACATCCTGCTCCCCGTCCCCTTCCACCAGTTCTGGGTACTGGGTATCCAGAGAGCAACCGGTATTGCCGCTAAAGACTGAGGCAAAGAAGGCATTGAGCACCTCCGCCTTTTCCTCATCTCTTGTAACTAAGTTTCCCCCTGCATCCAGTAAAGGATGGAGATTCTCTCTAGACCTCCTTTTTGTGTTGATGTATTTATAAAAGCGTTTTTTGTTATCTTTAACGGCAGTAGCCAGATTGAGCTCCAGACGAGCTTTGGCCTTCCTAATCTTGTCCCTGCACAGCCTCGCTACATCCTTATAGTCCTCCTTAGTGGCCTGCCCACTTTTCCAAAGATTATAAACCCTCTTTTTTCTCCTAATCTCAAGCCACAATTCTCTGTTGAGCCAGGCTGGTCTTCTTCCCCGCTGGCTCATCTTTGGGCGCATGGGAATAGACCGCTCCTGCGCCATTAGGATTTGCCTCTTAAAGAGCGCCCAGCCTTTCTGGACCCCTCTGCCCTTCAGAACCGCCTCCCATGGGACTCCACCAACTAGTGTCCTGAGCAGCCCAAAGTCAGCCCTCCGAAAGTCCAATACAGTGGTTTTACTGGTTCCCTTCCTGGCCCCGCCAAGAATAGTGAACTCCACCATTTCGTGGTCACTCTGCCCAAGACTGTTCCCAACAATCACGTCCTTCACCAGTCCTTCTCTGTTTGTGAAGAGAAGGTCTAGCAGGGCACCACCCCTGGTAGGTTCACTAATCAGCTGCGTCAGGAAGCTATCTTCCACGCTCTCCAGAAACCTCCTAGACTGCTTCCTCTGGGCTGTGTTGTGCTTCCAGGATATGTCAGGGAAGTTGAAGTCCCCCACGAGTACAAGCGCTGACGATTTCGCAACTTCTGTCAGCTGCCTGTAGAACTCCTCATCCGTCTCCTCATCCTGGTTCGGCGGTCTATAGCAGACCCCGACCAGGACACTAGCCTTGTTGTCCCTGCCGATCCTAACCCAAAGGGACTCGATCTTGTCATTCCTAGCCTTGAGTTCTACAACATCGAAAGACTCTCTAATATAGAGAGCCACACCGCCACCCCTTCTGTGCTGCCTGTCCCTTCTGAAGAGCCTATAGCCAGGCATCGCAGCACTCCAGTCATGAGACTGGTCCCACCACGTTTCCGTGATGGCAACCAAGTCGTAGCCTGCCCGCTGCACGATGGCTTCCAGCTCCTCCTGTTTATTACCCATGCTGCGTGCATTGGTGTAGATGCACTTCAGCTGGGCCTTTACCTTATCCTCCGGCCTTGCCATTGCTCCCCCTGGCACAGCCCCAACAGTCCTTGCTTCAGCCCCATCCCCCTTCTCACCTAGTTTAAAGCCCTATCAATGAGCCCCGCCAGCTCCTGGCCCAGGATCCTTTTTCCCCTAAAGGATAGGGACCCGTCTACGGCCATCAGACCAGGTGCTGAGTAAACTGCCCCATGGTCGAAAAACCCAATATTTCTGCGTAGGCACCAGCCCCGGAGCCACGTGTTTAACAGGTGGGCTTTCCTTGTCCTCTCAACGTCCTGTCAACGTGGGGATGGACGAAAATACTACCTGCACTCCTGCTCCGTCCACTAACCGTCCCAGCCCCCTAAAGTCTCTTTTGATAGCCTTCAGGCTTCTGTCATCAATGTCATCACTACCTGCCTGGACTATCACAAGAGGATAATAGTCTGAGGGGCGTACCAGGTTGGGGAGCTTCCTTGCAACGTCCCTGACCCTGGCCCCAGGGAGGCAGCAGACTTCCCTACGGGTAGGGTCAGGCCGACAAATAGGGCCCTCTGTCCCCCTAAGGATAGAGTCTCCCATGACAATCACCCTTCTTTCTTTCTTGGTGGAGGCAGTCCTGATGCGTGGAGTCGACCTCCTCGCCCTAGGCATCCTCCTGGGAACACTTTCTATCTCTTCCTCAGTTGCTGGTCTCTCAATCTCCAGGGCCTCAAACCTGTTTTGTAAGGGCACCTGGGAAGGTGGGGCCGGAAGGGGAGGGCGTCGCCTGCCATGTCGCGCAGGGACCTGTCTCCACTCCTCCTCAACTCCCAGATCCCCTCCCTCTGTCCGACGGCGACAGGGCAGGGTGTCCACCCCTGTTTGGGGGGTCTCACCCTCGTACCTCTCCTTGAGGCCCTGCAGGGAGTTGCTCCAGAAGTCTATCTCCCGCTCACATTCCCTGATGGCCCTCAGCCTCTCCACCTCCTCCTTGAGCTCCGCCACCATGCGGATCAGGTCATCCACTTGCTCACATCTCACGCACACAGCGTCTCTGCCTCCCGCCGATGGCAGCAGCAGGCTCTGACACTCCCTGCATCCAGTGACCTGAACCGCTGCATTCTTTGATGGGCAGTCGGTCTGGGTGTGTACCGACCTCCTGCAGAGCGCTCCGTGCCTTGTGGAGACCATTATCGCCTAGCTAAAGACCGTCGTTAAGAAGCGTTCGTGTGGGCGGGGGTAGCTCTCCGCCCTTCCTGCTCGCCCTGCCTGCGCGAACTGCCGCGCTAACGTCCTCGCCACTCCCTTCTGACGCGCCACGCCCTGTTTGCCCATCCTGTTTGCCGCGCTCCTGGTCGCTCGCGCTCCCTAGGGGCTGCTTTTGAACGGCCGGGGAGGGGGCGCTTGCTGGCTCCGCCTTCGCCTCGTCAGCCTCCCTCACGAGGGCTGCCGGGTCCTGGCGGCTCCCTGAAGTCGGCTCGATGCCGGAAAGTTAGCCCTGCCTGGCCCGATCCCCCGCTCCGCTGCAGAACGCGTCTGCCCCGGAGCCGATCGCCTCGGCAAATGGCCAAGAAGAGCTGAGCCTTAAGGCACTGCCCTCAGCACATCCCCTTTTATGCTGGAGATGCTGGTGCAGAGCCAGCTGTGCTAGAGAAGTGCCCCTGGCCTGTCCCTGCCTGTAGACACCGGGCTGCAACACATCAGCATGGTGAGCAAGCGACAAGAGCAATCAGTCCTCACAGCAACACAAGGGTTTAGAAGGGAGGTGAAGGAGAACAGCTCGGGAAAGACCAAGCTGTCTGGCTCCCAGGCATTGCTGCTGTGCCAGGACTCTTTTTCCCTCTACTTCTACACACATCCAAGTGTCCCTGCAGCTCCACAGTGGTCTCAAAAGAAGGATCTCAGGAGAACAAGACACTGTAGGGACGTTCCTTTTATTAAAATATTCAGAAAGCCTGGATCCTTCTTTACACCAAGTCCCTGAGTAACATGAAACAAGTAGACACTGAAATGGAAGGTGACGAACAATCATATTTCTTTGTTAATAACTTTATCACAAGGAACGTAAAGAAAAAAAATATATAAATAAATCAATAAACAGAGAAAAAATAAAATTTGGGCCAGTAATGTGTTACGTTATGAGTGATCTGCAGAAGATAGGTATTACATTGCTTCTGAAAAGCATCCAGTCATCACTTTCCATACTGCCTCCTTCAGCTCCTTGTTCCTCATGCTGTAGATGAGGGGGTTCACTGCTGGAGGCACCACGGAGTACAGAACTGCCAGCAAAAGATTAAGAGAGGAGGAGGACGTGAAAGGGGGCTTCAAGTAGGCAAAAAAGGCAGTGCTGATGAACAGGGAGACCACAGCCAGGTGAGGGAGGCATGTGGAAAAGGCTTTGTGCCGGCCCTGCTCTGAGCGCATCCTCAGCACAGCCCTGAAGATCTGCACATAGGACAGCACAAGGAAAACAAAACAACCAAATGCTATTAATACACTAAGCATAAGAAGCCCAGCTTCTCTGAGGTAGGCATCTGAGCAGGAGAGCTTGAGGATCTGGGAAATTTCACAGAAGAACTGGTCCAGGGCATTACCTTGGCAGACGGGGAGGGAAAAGGTATTAGCAGTGTGCAGCACAGCATAGACAAAAGTAATGCCCCAGGCAGCTGCTGCAGTGATGACACAAGTACTGCTGTCCATTATTGTCCTGTAGTGTAGGGGTTTGCAGATGGCGACATAGCGGTCATAGGCCATGATAGTGAGTAGGTAAAATTCCGCTGTGATAAAGACAGTAAATATAAAGACCTGGGTGGCACAACCTGCATAGGAAATGGTCCTGGTGTCCCGGAGGGAGTTGGCCATGGCTTTGGGAACAGTGGTAGTAATAGTGCCCAGGTCGATGAGGGCAAGGTTGAGGAGGAAGAAGTACATGGGGGTGTGCAGGCGGTGGTTGCAGGCTACAGCTGTGAGGATGAGGCCGTTGCCCAGGAGGGCAGAAAGGTAGATGCCCAGGAAGAGCCCGAAGTGCAGGAGCTGCAACTCGCGTGTGTCTGCAAATGCCAACAGGAGGAACTCTGTGGGGAAGCTGCTGTTGGACATTTGCTGCCTCAGGGCCTGGTTGCCTGTCCTTTGGAGGAAAAGAGAGACATATTAGAGAGACTTCTCTGAAGAAAACTTTCACCATGTACCACTGAAAACTCCTCAGAAAGACTCACTACCTCTTCCCTGTGAGCTCTGTATTTTTTCTGTCCAAGCATGCCTTGATGATGAGGCATAATTATATGTTTTCAGGAGGAATCCATACTGCTTTACAGTATCTAGTAAAGTGTACCAGAGACGGATCTCCGGTGCCCACTGGCCAGAGACATTTCCCTGTTTGCAGGTGCTGAACAGGACATCCAATAGTCTTTCAAGAAACAGTGAAGGTGGTGTTGGTGCTGTCCATAGGCTAAAGGGTATGGAGTGAAATGGTGACCTTCCTCAAAGACCTACAGATCAGTGTAATGGTCTCTGCGCTTCAGTCTCTGATACAAACCTGACAACTCCATTATCATCCCTCTGGTTGCCCTTCAAAGTAGGAAAGCAAGACCAGAGAACCCAGAGAGTGCCTTCCCTTCAGATACTGCAGATGTTGATTTTCCTTGTCAAGAATGTCCCCCAGAGATGCCCCTAGGGGTGCTGTGGAACTGTGATCAGCCTGCACCAGCCAGCAGCCTCTGGGCACCAGCAGGACACTGCTCTACCTTGTTTGGGGGAATCCTTCTACCAACAGGTTCTCCCCACAGCACCCTTGGCAGCTCCCCGGGCAGGCTGAGTGCTGGGTCTGGCAGGTGGCAGAGGCCCTGTCCCGGCACACAGCCCCTGGGGTACAACAGGGACCCTGCTCTGCACCACAACCCTGGCCACCCCTGCCTGCACCCCAGCTGCACAGCCTGCAGCCATCCCCAAAAGAAGAAAACCATCATCCCCTGTCCCTGTGACCGCTTTGAAAAGTAATCCCTGCTCTGGAGCTTGTCATTCTTCTCCTGTCCAAAGAAACTCTGAGAGTCCTCCTGACAGCTCCCATAGGCTGTGAGATTTGCCAGCAAATCTGCAGATGGCACCAGGAACAACAGCTGCATTTCCCTGAAGCCAGAGACTTACCCTGTTCAGGGCTGTAAAGATTTCTCCCACTGTGAGCTCTCAGCATCCCCCCCCCCACACACACACTGCCTTTAACATCTCCCTCCCTTCTCTCAGCTGCCTTTGTCCCCTGCAGGCAGTGCCCCGAGCCCTGCTGTGCTGTGCAGAGGAGCTGCTCCTGGGCAGAGCTGTCTCTCTGCAGTACTTCCCGCTTGCCAGGAGCTCCCCTTGGGCCCAGGAGCTCGGCCCAGCTCAGCAGCACAGGGAGCTCTTGACATGTCCCTGGGCCTCAAGGGGAATCGACTTTGAAACAGACTGAAGCAATCCCTGATGCTTCTTCCCTCTATAACTTAAAGAAACTTTTCCAGCACTGTCATTCCTCATACAGGAAAAGTATGCGACCCAGGAATCACCTTTCTGTGCCCTGGTTTTAGGCAGGATACCCATCCAAGGACAGAGAGGGATCTCCATCCCCCCTCCTGAGGGAAGAGTTTCAGCTGAGTCAAGCAAGGCATTTGCAGTCCAGAAGCTAGGAGGGGGCTCAGCTGTCTCCCATGCCTCACACAAGCCCACAGGAGTTGGGATTCACAGAATCACAGAAGCATCTAGGTTGGAAGACACCTCCAAGATCACCTACACCAACCTGTGACCTAAAATTAACAAGTCCTCCACTTAACCATATCACTAAGCTCTAAATTGAAACGTTTTTTAAACACCTCTAGGGATGTCAACTCCAATACTTCCCCAGACAGCCCATTCCAATGCCTAACAACCCTTTCAGTAAAGAACTTTTTCCTAATATCCAACCTAATATCCAACTGGCAGAAGAGCTGACTAAGCCACTCTCAATAATTTATCAACAATCCTGGCTATCCAGGGAAGTCCCAGATGACTGGTGGCTAGCAAATGTGATGCCCATCCACAAGAAGGGCTAGAGGGTAGACCGGGGAAACTATAGGCCTGTTAGTTTGAGTTCAGATAACTACATTATTTTAAATGTCATTGCATGGTACTTACAGAGCAACCAGGCGATTAGGGCCAGTCAGCATGGATTTATGAAAGGCAGGTCTTGCTTGTTGAACCTGATCTTCTATGACAAAGTGATGTGCTTAGTGGGTGAGGGAAAGGCTGTGGCTGTGGTCTACCTTGACTTCAGTAAGGCTTTTGACACCATTTCCTACAACATTCTCCTGAAGAAACTGGCTGCTCATGGCTTGGACTGCCATATGCTTCATTGGTTTAAAAATTTTCTGGGTAGCCAAGCCCAAAGAGTCATGATGAATGGAGTTAAATCCAGTTGGAGGCCGGTCACTAGTGGAGTCCCCCAGGGTTGAGTACTAGGGCCATTTTTATCAATGACCTGGATGAGGGGATAGAGTGTGCCCTCAGTAAGTTTGCAGATGACGCCAGGTTAGATGCATGTGTTGATCTGTTTGAGGGTGGGAAGGCTCTGCAGGAGGATCTGGATAGGCTGGACAAATGGGCTGAGGCCAGCTGCATGAAGTTCAACAAGGCCAAGTGCCGGGTCCTGCACCTGGGGCACAATAACCCCAAGCAGAGCTACAGGCTGGGAGATGAGTGGTTGGAGAGCTGCCAGGCAGAGAAGGACCTGGGAGTGATGGTGGACAATCGGCTGAATATGAGCCAGCAGTGTGCTCAGGTGGCCAAGAAGGCCAACAGCATCCTGGCTTGCATCAGAAACAGTGTGGCCAGCAGGGCTAGGGAGGTGATCGTCCCCCTGTACTCAGCTCTGGTGAGGCCGCACCTCGAGTACTGTGTTCAGTTTTGGGCCCCTCGCTACAAGAAGGACATCGAGGTGCTTGAGCGGGTCCAGAGAAGGGTGACGAATCAGGTGGGGGGTGTGGAGATCAAGTCCTACGAGGAGCGGCTGAAGGAGCTGGGCTTGTTCAGCCTGGAGAAAAGGAGGCTCAGGGGCGACCTTATCGCTCTCTACAGATACCTTAAAGGAGGCTGTAGTGAGGTGGGGGTTGGTCTATTCTCCCACATGCCTGGTGACAGGACGCGGGGGAATGGGCTTAAGTTGTGCCAGGGGAGTTTTAGGTTAGATGTTAGGAAGAACTTCTTTACCGAAAGGGTTGTTAGACACTGGAACAGGCTGCCCAGGGAAGTGGTGGAGTCACCATCCCTGGAAGTCTTTAAAAGACATTTTGATGTTGAACTTAGTGATATAGCTTAGTGGAGGACTTGTTAGTGTTAGGTCAGAGGTTGGACTACGTGATCTTGGAGGTCTATTCCAACCTAAATAATTCTATGATTCTGTGATGCTGCGAAAAGCTTGTGTGTTGAGATAAAGACAGTTTAATAAGTCAGAAAAGAAAGAGAAAATAATAATAATAATGATGATAATTATATATTTTATGATGAATAATAATAAATATCTTTATTACTATTACAGAATGTACAAACCAAGTGATTCTCAAGGCACTTGCTCAACACTCATTGACTAATACCCAGCCTATCCCAAAGCAGCTTTCTCCTGACCCTGGCCAGCCTGCAGCAGGATCTGCTCTGCAGGCCTCTTGACCTTACCTTTGTTTACGACAAAGTCATCTTTCAAAAGGATTTGAACTATGTTCTTTCTGAAATACTTCTGCTGTGTTATCCCACTCAGTGAAGCCATCAATGGACTGCAGGTGTTCAGAAGCTTCCCTCTGTTCCAGAACAGTCTGGATCAGTCCATGGCAAATGGCAGGGCTGTGTATCCACCCCTGGGGCAGTCAATTCTAGGTGTATTGGACACCCCTGAAATGAAAGCAAACTGTGGCCTTCACACTGTTGTCAAAGGGCTAGATAAAAAATGTATTCGTGATATCCATTGTGGCTTAGCACTTGGCTGCCTTTGACTCCAGTTCGTATTGCAGTTCTGGCATGTCCAGCATGGCAGCACCCAGTGGTGGAGAGACTTCATTCAGGCCACAGTAGTCTACCACTAGTCTCGACTTAACATTATACTTTCACCCTGGCCATATGGGACTATTAAAGTGCGAGTGAGTCTTGCTGATCATTCCTTGGCTCTCCGGTTGATGACTTACATTATGGATGGAATCTGGGTGTCTTGGTTAGAGCAATAATGCCTCAGGTGCACTATTGTGGTAGCAATGACCACCAGTTGTTCATCAATCTTCATGAACCCAAATCAGCTGTCACAGTAGTTGGAGTGGCTGCAGGACCTTTGGCATGTGTTGGAGTGGTTGCAGGGCATAACACAGGGGTTGAAGTGGCATTGATTGAGTCTCCATAAGCAAAGGTTGACTCCCAGCATGTTGACTTGTGTCTCTTTGGAATGGCCGTCGTAATCACACTACTTTTTCAAGGGTTTCTCTAGATTTTTTGAATTCTGGACTTGTTCAGGGGTGAATTTCCAAAGCATTGGAGGTGTTCACTGCTACAGGTACCTGCCCATATCCTCCCTCAATCCCTGCCACTCCTAACTCTCTTGCCTCTAGACAGATCTCTGGATGTCATTCTTAAATAATTGTCTGATGTTAAACAAAAGCTGAAACATATTCATGAGACATAACAATACGATCATGCTGGTTTGACCATCCCAAGGATACTCAAATCTTTGCAGAGCTATTGGGAGTATCCTGGAGGAGAAGGGGGAGATGAAGGAGAAAGGGAGAGTTAACAAGTGGGGAAAAGCGTCCCCCTCTTGTCCTCTCCATGTCCCTGTCTACCAGTTCTGGGGGCTGAGTATCAGGAGAACAACTGGTGCTGGTGCTAAAGACTGAAGGAAAGAAAGCATTAAGTACCTCAGCCTTTGCCTCATCTCTTGTCACTATGTCTACCCCACCTACAATATAGGATGAAGATTTTCCTTAATCCTCCTTTAAAGTATTTCTATAAACAGTTTTGATTGTCTTTGACAGTAATAGATGGATTGAGCTCCAGCTGGGCTTTGACACTTCTAATTTTCATCCCTGCACTGTATCATAACATTTTGGACACAACTCTGGAAAAAATGGCAGCACGCATGACAAGGAAGCACAGAAAAGTTGGAACCTGGCAGCCTGCAATCGCTTACCCTTCTGAGACTCTGTGTTGCAATTCCATTCAGCTGGTTACTCCTGTATTACCCAAACTTGCCTGCAACTCCTGACGCTGCTCTCTTGTCAGAGATAGCACAATCACGCAAAGGTTGAACCGTCTGCCTGCAGACTTTAACAGCTGGAAGAATGGAGCGTCAGTGTGGGGGAGCCTTGAGAAACTTCATGGATTTGCCTACAGAAACCTCTTGACATTTACAAGGAGAAGAGTCTAGTCCTGCACCAGTGGAAGAGGAGCTCCACACATCAGGGCAGCCTGGGACCCTGCTGAGTGAGCAGTGCCCAGGAGGAAGAGGAGGGCCTGGGCACCACCATGGATGCCATACGAGCAATGTTGCCTGCTCACCATGAACCAGGCCAGATTCCTACAGAGCTGCCTTACAAGGAGTACGGCCACCAAGAAAATCTCAATTACCAGACTCATCTCAGACACTGCATGGAAGAGGGTCTACAGCCAGCAGGGAAAGAAGTGGAGGTGTGAGAGTCCCAAGGGCTGCATGGGGTGGAATGGAACAAGGGCTGTGGCAAGGCTGAAAGTCCAAAGAGGATCAAGTTCTTTGTGTCCATGGCTATGGCTGTTGTCACTGTCACTGAGGCCTATGAGGAGACAGCTTATCACTAAAGTGCCAGGGCCTCATTGCCTCCTGACACCCAGCCATGAACCAGGCAGAGGTCGTACCACTGTCCTGCACTTGGCAATGCACATCCCCATCTCCTACTGTCCCGGGAAGAGCCCTGAGCAATGTCTTAAGGGAAAGGATCTCTCTTCCCAGAGGCCATGGGTCAAGGCTCAGCTTTTGTGCTTGGTGAAACATATTCAGTTTTTCCAAAGATCAGTGTCAATGTCACATTGCCTTTGTCTCCTTGGCCTCACTGCCTCCAATGTTTGTTTCTAATGAGCTCCAAGGGAGGCTATGTCAGTCCTGGCCCTCAGGGGGAAACTGCAGAAAACTTGCATCTGACTTGGACTTCTTGAGAGAGTTCTTCACTTTCCACTCAGTGTCTGAGGTTCATGAGCTCATCACCAAAGCCACCAGAGGGGTGATTCCACTGCCTTGGGCTGGGCCTCTGCTGCTGAGCTGGGTTGGGCTCCTGGGACAGAGAGAGCTCCTGGTAGAGGACAGAAAGACAGCTCTGCCCAGGAGCAGCTCCTCTGCACAGTGCAGCAGGGCTGGGGGCTCTCACTGCAGTTGACACACTGAGAGGACAGAAGGAGAGAGGGGATGAAGGCAGATGGGAGTGGGAAGATGCTGAGAGCTGCCTGCAGGAAAAATCTGCACAGCCCTTTACAAGGTAAATCTCTGGCTGCAGGGCCATACAGCTGCAGGTCCTGGAAGGGTCTTCTCCTGGGTCTTGTTTCTGGGAGGGCAGTGGGCAATGCAGTAGGCTTTGAGATTCCTGCTGGGTTGCAGTGCAAGGTGAGGAAGTCTGGCAGAAGACCCTCGGAGTGCCCTAAGGCAGGTGCCCCCGGTCAGCCCAGAACACCCTGCCCTGGCTGGCCATGCTGGGCTCTCTGTCAGCTGCCCCGTCGCTCCTGCAGCCATGGAGGTGCCCCTTGGCAGAGCCCTGTTGGTGGCAGAGTGCTGCAGGGCAGCGCTGAGCACAGCCATGTGGGATGGGGTCTGTGAGCACGGGAAGGGGGAAAGAAGAGGTGGGCGCAGAGCAGCAGCACCCAGCAGGGACAGCTGCAGGCAGCAGAGAGAGGGGGATTCGGCCAGAAGGAGCTGTTGCCAGAAATGCCGTGGCAGGGGGGATTCGGGCACCACGCGGCCATGCGTGGGCTCCATGTTGTCTATGCTGTCCTGCACACGGCCACTACATTTTCCCTGCCCCTCTGCCAAGGTAATGCTGTGGACCAGTTCTTCTGTGAAATCCCACAGATTCTCAAGCTCTCCTGCTCTGATGCCTATCTCAGGGAAGGTCAGCTTCTCATCTTTAGTGCCTGTTTAACCATTGTATGTTTTGTCTTCATTGTGCTGTCCTATGTGCAGATCTTCAAGGCCGTGCTGAGGATGCCCTCTGAGCAGGGCCGGCACAAAGCCTTTTCCACGTGCCTCCCTCACCTGGCCGTGGTCTCCCTGTTTCTCAGCACTGTCATGTTTGCCCACCTGAAGCCCTCCTCGATCTCTTCTGCATACCTGGACTTGTTGGTGTCATTTCTGTACTCGGTGGTGCCTCCAGTAGTGAACCCCCTCATCTACAGCATGAGGAACCAGGAGCTCAAGGATGCCTTGAGGAAACTGATGTGTTGTTGTGTTTCAGAATCAAGAACTTTCCCTTCATCTTCTTCATATGACTGATAATGTAATGCATTTCAGGCACAAGATGAGTTCTGGTGTTTTTTTGGACATTTTTAATAGTCTGCAGAGCAGCACCATCTCAGGGCTGTATGGAATGGGAGTTGCATGGTGAAGGGGTGCAGCTCTGTCTGTCCAGGCCAGCACAGATGTACTCAGCTGCAAATTGTCCCCTGGGAGATTGTATGTCTCAGGAGAAGAGCAACTCCCTGTTTGTGTGCAGTGGAGATATGGGGAGAGAAACCCTTTGCTACTGGTGCCATCAGCCACATTGTATGCACACAGGAGAGATGAACACAAAGGAGCACAAAGGCCATCAGTTATTCCCACATATTTCATGAAGGCCAGTGGGGCAAGATAGTGTCATGAGGCCAAGTAACGTCTCCTGGGAAGCCACCTGAGTGCAGTCCTGGGATGTGATTCCTTGAACCGAGGTCCCTGTGCCCGTTCCTCATGCCTTGGGGCGTCTTAGAGGAGGGCAGAGCAGGAGAAAGCACTGCAGGGCTGAGGTGCCTTCCAGCCTCTGGCAGTGGCTACAGGACCAAGAGGGACATTGCAAGCACTGCAGTGCACTGCATGTGGTGTGCAAGTCAGGGACTCTATGACATTTGGAAAAGAGGGTGGGCCACTCAGGAAGACTATAAGGATGTTGTAAGGCTGTGCAGGGACAAAATTAGAAAGGCCAAAGCTCACCTGGAGCTTTATCTGGCTACTGCTGTTAAGAATAACAGAAAATGTTTTTATAAATACATAAAGATGAAAAGAAGGACTAAGGAGAATCTTCATCCTTTGCTGGATGTGGGGGGAAACTTAGTGACAAGAGATGAGGAAAAGGCTGAGGTGCTTAATGCCTTCTTTGCCTCAATATTTAGTGGCAAGACCAGTTGTTCTCTAGATACCCAGTATACATGGTGTATTCTCCCATGTGCCTGGTGACAGGACGAGGGGGAATGGGCTAAAGAGGTTTAGTTTGGATATTAGGAAAAACGTCTTTACTGAAAGGTTCGTTAGGCATTGGAATGGGCTGCCAAAGAAGTGGTTGAGTCACTATCCCTTGAGGTCTTTGAAAGATGGTTAGATGTAGAGCTTAGTGATATGGTTTAGTGGAGGAGTTGTCAGTGCTAGGTCAGAGGTTGGACTAGGTGATCTTGGAGGTCTCTGCCAACCTAGATGATTCTGTGACTCATGTCTCTCAACAGCCCCATGTGTATGAGGAACTGATTCAGACATAAGCACCTCACACAGCCCTGACATTGCTCTTTGTGCCTCCAGAAACAACTCCCAGCATCCCTGTGAGATTTTTTCTCACCCCTTTACAGGTTCATTGCAGATGCCACTCTCTGTTATGTCACACTACCCTGCTTTTCTGGACTGGGCTGTCAAGCATTTGGATCAGCAAGATTTCTGGGGACTTGAAAATGAATTCAATTTAATTGAATTAAATTCTTTAATTCAATGACTCTTTCCCTTGGAGTGCTCTTCAAAGACAGAATAAGGGGAGGGGAAAAAAAAAAAAAAAGGAAAAAAAAAAAGCATTAGCAATGTTGGGAAGTGTATTTTGGTAAGTGTGTGCATAAAACTATTCATCAAGAAAGCATGATTTTTTTATTGCACTTGTCCATGATGCTGTCAATAGAAAACTGGGAAAATAAATAACGAACATTCATAGAAAAAAAGCTGGTAGGGTGGTGCTGGCAAGCTCTTTCAGCTATTACATCGAGTCCTTTTCTGTACAGGTTTCAACTGTTTCCTCAATCTACTTTCATGGCCGGTTTCAGTTTTCCAGTCAGAGGTGGCCACTACCTCCAGGACGTCCTGGGGTAGCCAAGACACCCAGGTGGGACAAGTGACACAGGACCTAGGGGAGTCCTTCTGGAGCAAAAACTGGGGGGCAGGAACTGGGGCTGGGCCTCTCAGGGGCTGTGCAGGGGCTGCTTGGGTCCCCCATGGGGAGCAGCTCCTGCCAGGTCACCAGCTCCTGCGTGGGCTCCTCTCCAAGGGCTACAGGTCTGGCCCGGAATCTGCTCTGGAGAGGGTCCTCCACAGGCGACAGCCTCCGTCAGTGCAGGTCCACCTGCTCCACCGTGGTACTCCATGGGTTGCAGGGGGACATCCTGCTTCACCATGGTCCTCACCACAGGCCACAGGGGACTTTTGCTCCAGGACATGGAGCACCTCTCCCCCTCCTTCTTCACTGATCTTGGTGCCTGTAAGGCAGTTTCTCACTCCTCTCTCTCTCCCAGCTGCTGTTCTACAATTTTTTTTTTTGTTTTCCCTGTTTTAAATATGCTCTCACAGGCACAAACAGTGCCACTTATCGGCCCAGCCCTGGCCATCAGCAAGGCCCTTATCTAACATGGGACAGCTTCTGGATTCTTCTCACAGAAGCCACCCCAATGGCCCCCCACTACCAAAACCTTGCCACATAAATCCACCACATGCAGTCACATGGCATTCAAAGATGAATGTGAGGGACCATGGACCTTATCAGCTTGTGGGACACAAGGAAGAGATGGATGGGAATGCTCTGATGAGCTCAGCTCTGCCTCAGGATCTCCTGCCAAACCAGCAGGAGGAATGTGACTGTGGCAGTGACTGTGAGGTCACTTCTGTCTCTGCAGTTGATAGGGCAGCAGCAGCAACGTGTCACAGAAATGGACTGTGAGGTCACTTCTGTCTGAAGTAGTTGACAGGCCACACTTCTACCTAGGTTCTGTACTTTTCAGCTGACATCTGCCAGTGGTCCTGGTAGGCCAGCAAAAGGCACCTGGTTGGCACGCTGACTGTGGGATCCCCTCTGCCTACATACCCAGGAGGACCCAGACAGAAAGAAGGCGCAGATATGGGTTGTCCTGTCCCTTCTGCTTGAGTCCATGACTGGACAGCAGCAGGCACAAGGCTTGGTTGTGTCTAAACAAGAAGCTGCAAGGCCAGCAGAAGGACCGTGGTTTGGAAGATGCTGGTGAGGTGACTTATCTGGTTGGCTGACAGGCCACAAGAAGGCCAATGGGTTGCGATGCCTACTTTAGGACTGGTTTCCACCCAGGTGGAACTTTCTTTGGTGGTAGGAAAGAGCAGGAGAGGAAAACTGCCAGAAATTGCACTTTGGAAGGTTGGCACTGGCCACAAAGAGGAAAAAATGTCTCTCAAAGTATACTGCTCTAGTGCCAGAGGTCACCCAAAGAGTGTCTGTAATCAAACCCTGGTTTTGTGTTTCAAGGAACAGCTGGTGAAGGTTGATGAGACATTGGTGAAATGATGGAAATGCCAGGGTGAGAGCAAGGTGAAGAACAGAGATGGGTGTCTGTAGGCTTCCAGGAAATAGGACAAAGTGTGGGACAGCATAGGAAAGCTTGCAGAGGAGAAGGTGGAGGTTGCTGGCAAGAATGGAAGGCCCCAAAAGCCCTGACATTTTTGTCCCTTATCTAGAGCTTATGAGGTGATGAGATGTAGTCATTGCAGTGAGGCCTCCTTGCTTCTTTGCAACCCTTGCAGAGGCAGGGAGGTGTCGTACCACTGTTCTTCTCATGGCATCACACTGCTTAGAACATCCCACAGACCCCAGGAAGAGCCTTGAGAGGGATGTGGGGGTGCAGGATCTCCCCTCCCAGTGGCTGGAGTCAGGCCTTGGCTCTTCTGCTTCACCAAAACCAACCAAGACATTTCTCAGCACAGTGCTTTGCCTGTCTGCAATCATGGTCTCCAATTATTTACCCTAACAAGTCCCTGAGGAGAATCTCTTGGTAACAGCCCTCAGTGGGGCCCATTAATACTCCAAGTCACTTCAACTTTTCCTTCTGACTTTACTTGCTCAAGAGGTTACATCACTCTTCTCTCAGTGCCTGACCTTCATAGACTCAGCACCATAATACACCATGGAACTCATTAAAATGAAGAAACTTCTAACATCTCTTCCATAGTTTTCTTCAAGCCTTCACACCTTGTGCAGCTAATTGCAGAGCTTGCATGGTGTAATTAAGGAAGATTTCAAAAAGCACCTAATACAAATCTTTTATTGCTTTAAAGGCTGAATTTTGCTGCATTTCAGTTTTGAGCATCATTCTCCTATTGGTATTCATCCAGGGTGATTTCTTTAGAGACCTGCATTGGGAGGAAAAGCAGAGTCTGAAGGTCCGATACCTCCACAACCAGCAGTGGTCTTTGTCCCTGTAGCTGCAGCCCAGCCCAGCACGTGAAATCCTTTCTAAGACAAGTCAGAGATTCCTTGGGAAAAAAAATAAATAAATAAATAAATGAAATGAAATGAAATGAAAAAAAATTAAATAACCATTGGAATCTGAGAAATTCAGCCTGAATCTTTGTAGATACCTGAACATCCATGGTCCCTCTTGGGTCTTCTGTGGAAAACTCAGGATGAAAACTAAAGAAAATATATCTTCAAGTGGCTGTAGCTGTACCCATGAGCTTGGCTACTTTTGGGAAATTGTCCCCTTCCAGCCACAGAAAACTAAATTGAGTAATGTGAAAAGACCTGCCCAGTCAATAGAGCAAAAGTCATGCTTCCTGTGCTATAGATGCAGAAGGCAAAAGAACTGCATTGTGCCTCAATGGACGTGTATCCCAGGTCATGCAACTTTACCTTAGTACTGACAAGTCCATCACTAAACCACGCTACTAAGTTCTACATCTACACATTGGCTCTCCAGCCGATGAACCAGCTCATGGATGGCAATCAGGGAGTCTCAGTTAGCGTGACGCTGCCTCAGGTGCACCACCATGATAGCCATTGGCACCTGCTGTTCTTCAACCCTCAGCAAACCCACAACAGAAGGATTCTGTGGAAGGTCAAGCAAGGTAGACAACTCTTTAATGTCCTTTGTCTCCAAGGCTGCTATGCCAAAGCCCCACCCGTGCTCTTTTGGAACTTTGAAGTAACAAATCCTGAAGAAGACTATGTCTTGGATGCACATAGCCTCTGGGCCAGTCCCAATGGGGAGCTTTTGCCATTCCTTCCCAGTTCGACTCACTTCAGCCTCCAATACAGTTAACTCTTGGGACCCACCTGTCACTTCAGAAATACAGGTGGGTTCTACCTCTTTATAGCTTGATGGCATTAAGGTACACTGTGCACCGGTGTCCAGTAGAGCCTGATACATTTGTGGGTCTGATGTGCCAGGCCATTAAATATACACAGTCCAGTAAACCCGATTGTCCCTTTCCTCCCTGCCTCCCTCTGGCTGGAAGCAGGACCCCTCTAGTCCTGCTCATAGTCTTCATTATTGTGTCTGGTGGACAGCCCACTGGAAACACACCCCACCATGGCACTGTCATACTACAGGGCAGGAGAGAGGGAGCTGACAGCCAAGAGATGCAGGAGATGGTGCCCAATTCGGTGCAGGAGATGGGGCCCAGCAGAGACAAGGAGTCAAGACGGTGCAGTGGGGGAGGCCAGGAGAAGCAGCACATGGGGTGGTGCTGCTTGTGAGGACACATTTGTGCCAGCATCCTGAGTGGGCAGCAGCTCTGTGCAGGCAAGGAGAGGCTAGGAAGTGCATGCCAAGAGCGCTCCTGACAGCAGAGAATAGGCCGTGGCCGAGGCCAAGAGGAGAGGCAGGCCCAGGGCAGGGGGCTGCAAGGGCCATGCTGAGCTCCCTGCCCCTGCAGCAGCCTCCCTGGCCCTCAGCAGACATGCTGGCTGGCACACACTGGGAGGTCCTGGTGTGCATCAGAGAGCAGCAAGGAAGGCGCTAGAGAAGGCTGGGATGAGGCAGGTGGCAGAGCCCAATGCAGGGCTGGCTGGGGTCCAGAATCACCCCATCTGGAACCTCTGGCAGAAAGTACCAAGGGAGAGGGGAGGTTGACCCCTAGGATTGAGGAGTCAGGGATAGTAAGTATCTAAGACCTACTTCAACTGGGAAAGTGATGTTGGTAGCATACAAAGGGGGTTGAGCTGCTTTGGAAGTGGTTTGTGTTGACACACAGCTCCTCTGGGCACCGACTTGCCTCTTTTGGGCTGGATGTTTCAAGGGAAGGTCTCCTCTATACATCATGTGCCTGATGCTCCATGGAGCAAGTGGGTCGCACTAATTTCACAGCAGGCTCCAATCGGAAACCCCAGTCTTGGAATTTTGGAAGTGATCAAGGACTGACCAAAGAACAGCAACTTGGAAATATTGCTACAGGAGGAGGTGACACATATTGAAAAGATGTCATTGTCTAATAAACTCCCAGAAAATGGGGAGCAGCATGCACTGGTCACTGATGGGTCTGGTTATATTGTGGGAAAGCCATCCCTATAAAACATCTATTGGGTTCAGTCAGTCCGTGACTTTGGTCTCCAACTGTCATCACATTACTTCAGGGCAGCACACGTGGTGTATGATGTTGGATTGCTTTATGCTGAAGCCAGCTCTTGTTTCATCACTGCTTGTCCAGTGTTGTCGACACTGCCCCTTACTTGATTCCATCAAAATTCATTCATTAATACATGGGCCCTTCTGCTTGGTGAACCACATCCAGTTTTCCTACACGAGTGTCACCTTCACTTTCCCTCTGTCTGCTTGTCCTCACTGCCTTCAATATTCTGCTCTAATGAGCTCCAAGGAAGCCTGTGTCAGTGCTGGCCCTTGGGGGACACTGCAGGAAACTTGCATCTGACTTGGACTTCTTGAGAGATTTCTTCGATTGTCTCTGAGTGCCTGAGGTTCATGGGCTCATCACCAAAGTCCCTGGAGGGGTGATTACAATGACTTGGGCTGGGCCTGTTCTGCTGATCTGGGCCAGGCTCCTGGGACAGAGAGAGCTCCTGGCAAGAGGGCCCTGGTGCAGAGAGAGCTCTACCCAGAAGCAGCTCCTCTGCACAACACAGCAGGGCTGGAGGCTCTGACCGCAGGTGGCACGGGGAGAGGAGAGAGGGAGAGAGGGCTTGGAGGCAGTTGGGAGTGGATTGGGAGGATGCTGAGAGCTGACTGCAGGAGAAATCTGCACAGCCCTTGACAAGGTAAGTCTCTGGCTGCAGGGCCATACAGCTGCAGGTCCTGGAAGGGTCTCCTGCTGGGTCTTGTTCCTGGGAGGGCAGTGGGCGATGCAGTAGGCTTTGAGAGTCCTGCTGGGTTGCACTGCGAGGTGAGGAAGTCTGGCAGAAGCCCCTCGGAGTGCTCTAAGCCAGGTGCCCCCAGTCAGCCCAGAACACCCAGCCCTGGCTGGCCATGCTGGGCTCTCTGTCAGCTGCCCCGTAGCTCCTGCAGTCATGGAGGTGCCCCTTGGCAGGGCCCTGTTGGAGGCAGGGTGCTGCAGGGCAGCGCTGAGCACAGCTGCATGGAATGGGGTCCATGGGCATGGGCAGGGGGACAGAAGAGGTGGGCGCAGAGCAGCAGCACCCAGCATGGACAGCTGCAGGCAGCAGAGAGAGGGGCAGGTGGCCAGAAGGAGCTGTTGCCAGAAATGCCATGGCAGGGGGCATTTGGGCACCTTGTGGCCATGCCCTGCAGTGCAGACACCTTCCCCTGGAGCAGCCCCTCCCTGGCCTCCTCTCCCCCAGCACTACAGAGGTAACTAGTAAAAAATAAAGCAAATAAAATCTTGCCTTGCTCTGCGCAGTGGTCGGAGATGTTTGCAACAGCACTGCAAATCTCAATGATCTGAGAGGTGGACTGAACTTGAGTTTCTCCTATGTTCCTTTTTCCCACGTGTTGCACAGCAGGAAGGACTCCTCTAGAGCCTGAAGCAGCTCCCAGTGCCTCCCTCAGCCAACACCAGCTGCAGCTCAAGGAAGAGAGCTGCAGAACAGTTCTTGTGCTAAGAGAGAGGCTCAGTTTGGGGGTGCTATAAGACAGCACTGAGCACAGCTGTGTGGGATGGGGTCTGTGAGCACGGGCAGGGGGAAAGAAGAGTTTGTCCAAGAACAGCAGGAGCTGAGTGTCCAAGCCTCCTCCAGACACTACAGAGTTGCAGCTGGGAATCTGGGACAACTCGGTGGTCAGATGAGTTGTTCACAAGGCTCATTCATCTGACAAGTGGACTGAACTTGAGGTTGTTCCACGTTCCTGCTTCCTTCCTGCTTCATAACAGGAACACCTCCTCTGGAGCCCACAAAACCCCTGCTCCCAGTGCCACTCTCATCCAGCACCAGCCACAGCTCAAGCAAGAGAGCTGCAGACAGGTTCTCCTGCAAAGAGAAAGGCTGGTCTGGGGGGCTATTCTAAGACTTGCAATAGGTGTTTCTTGGAGAATTCTGTTCTAACTTTGTCCTGCCTTCTTCTCTTCAACAGACAGCCATGTCCAATGTCAGCAAATGTCCAACAGCAGCTTCCCCACAGAGTTCCTCCTTCTGCCATTCGCAGACACACGCCAGCTGCAGCTCCTGCACTTCGGGCTCTTCCTGGGAATCTACCTGGCTGCCCTCCTGGGCAACGGCCTCATCCTCACTGCTGTAGCCTGCGACCACCGCCTCCACACCCCCATGTACTTCTTTCTCTTCAACCTTGCCCTCCTTGACCTAGGCTCCATCTCCACCACTGTCCCCAAAGCCATGGCTAATTCCCTGTGGGACACCAGGGCCATTTCCTTCTTTGGCTGTGTTACCCAGGTTTTTATGTTTGTCGCATTTGTCACAGCAGAGTTTTATCTTCTCATCATTATGGCCTATGACCACTACGTTGCCATCTGCAAACCCCTACACTACAGGACAATAATGACCAGCAGAACTTGTGTCAACATGATAGCAGCTGCCTGGGGCAGTACTTTTCTCTATGCTGTCCTGCACACTGCCAATACCTTTTCCCTTCCCCTCTGCCAAGGTAATGTCCTGGACCAGTTCTTCTGTGAAATTCCCCAGATCCTCAGGCTCTCCTGCTCTGATACCTACCTCAGAGAAGTTGCATTCCTCATCTTTTGCTTTTGCTCAGGTACTGCATTTTTTGCTTTTCTGTTGCTGTCCTATGTGCAGATCTTCAAAGCTGTGCTGAGGATGCCCTCACAGCAGGGACAGAACAAAGCCTTTTCCACGTGCCTCCCTCACCTGGCCATTGTCTCCCTGTTCATCAGCAATATCATGTTTGCTTATCTGAAACCCCCCTCTATTTCCTCCTCATCCCTTGATCTTTTGCTGGCAGTTCTGTACTCAGTGGTGCCTCCAGCAGTGAACCCCCTCATCTACAGCATGAGGAACAAGGAGCTCAAGGATGCTGTTAGGAAACTGATTTGGGGGATGTTTTTCAGTACTCATAAAGTTTTTTTCACTCTCCAGAAGTGAAAATTGTGCATCTCATTCCAACACTTTTTTTTCTTTTCTTCTTTGTTTGTTTTTATCATTATTAATAAAATTGCTTTTCCTTATTGTCGTTTTGACTGCTTTTGCTCCTTGCATTTTTACATAAGTGTTTGGATTCCTCTCACTACAATGAATGACTGCAACTGCTCTGTATCATATAAATGCTTTATACATGTACAAGTAACTGTGAGTCAGTGAAGGCTCTCATAACACTTTTGGTAATAAACAGGATAACTCATGTACACTGCCTGAAGGCTGGAATTTCCTAGCCAAGCCAGTGTCAAGAATAGGCCCAAAGAATTGCTCCCTACAAGAGTCTGTTCCTGTTTCGGTTCAGGATGGAATGGCTCATTGTTGCATTGTCACCTGTCAGAGACCAAGGGCTAGATTTAAGACTCACCTGTGGGTATCTGCTCACAGCAGAGGCAGCGCATGGTCACTGCATTATGTAGCCAGGGCTATTCCCACATGTGGCCCATAGGTGGTGTCCTTCAAGAGGGGAATCTGGAGCTGCCTCCAGAACCCAGGGTACCTCCAGGGACAGCGGAGCATAGCATGAGCACTGACTGCAGCCCCTCTGAAAGTGAGAGATCTCCCACTGTGTGCTCAGTCACAAGGAAAGAAGTAAACCCAGGTATTCACAGGGAAACTGCTACTCTGCAGTCTCAGAGAAGAAAGTCTCTGAGCCCAGCCCTGAGCTCTACAATATCGAAACACTCTCTAGTATCAGGCACTACACCACTGAGCCTCCTTCATTGCCTGTCCCTTCTGAAGAACTTATGGCCATTCTTAGCAGCACTTCGTGGAGGCTGACGAGGCGTAGGTGGGCTTGAGAGGTCGGCCTGTGCAAAACTCATGAAGTTCAACAAGGCAAAGTTCAAGGTCCCACATGTCCTTGGGGTAATCCCAAGGACAAATACAGGCTGGGCAGAGAATAGATTGAAAGCAGCCCTGAGGAGAAGAATGTGGGGGTGTTGGTGGAGCTCACCATGAGCCGGCAGTGTGTGCTTGCAGCCCCGAAATCCAACCGTATCCTGGGCTACATCAACAGAAGCATAGCCAGCAGGGCAGGGGAGGGGATTCTCCCCCTCTACTCTGCTCTCACGAGTCCCCACACAGAATACTTTGTTAGCTCTGGGGCTCCCAGCACAAGAAGGAAGTGGGAATATTAGAACGAGTCTAGAGGAGAGCCACAAAGATGATCACAGGGCTCAAGGTCCTCTCCTATGAAGGCAGGCTGAGAGTTGTTGGTTTTCAGCTTGCAGAAGAGAAGGCCCTGAGGAGACCTTCTAGCAGCCTTCCAATACCTAAAGGGGGCTGTCCTGGTTTCAGTTAGGACAGAGTTGGTTTTCTTCCTAGTAGCTGGTGGAATGCTGTCTTTTGGCTTGGGATGAGAGGAGTGCTGTTAACATGTTGATGTTATAATTGTTGCGGAGCAGTGCTTACACCAAGCCAAGGACGTTTCAGCTTCTCACCTTCCAAGAGGCCAAAGACTGCTCTCCCCAAGACCAGAGTTGTGAGCTTGCTATTTGCCAGCTGTGCTGCCCTCCTGCAGGATCAACTCCACCATTGTCCCTGCAGGGAACATTGTGGAACATCAGCCCCGAGATCCCTTTCTGCAGAGTTATGCTCCATCCACTTGTCCCTCAGTCTATATGTATATTCAGGAATACACAGCCTGATGTACAGAACCTGGCACTAGTTCTTGTTGAATTTTATATTGTAGGTGACAGACCAATGTTCCAATCTATCAAGATGTCTCCGTAAGGCCCCTCTACACTCAACTCCATTGTCTAAGCCTACTAATATAGTAGATGTAGGGCAGTCTACTCATGTGCCTAAGCTTTCAAACACCTTTCAGAAAGTACTGTCTCTAAATTACCGCTTCTCCATTAATCTACTCCCACTTTTGGGGAGGAGAGAGATATGTTAAAGGGGAGGTTTATATTATTTAGCTAAATGACAAGGGACAGCTTCCAGGTTAGTGACAAGGCACAAAGGGAGGCCACATTTTTAGGCAGTCTACACTGAAAAAACTCTAATACCTACATTCCCAGTCTCTGAAGTCCTAACTTAAAGGATTACTGCTAAGTCGGACATCCTCGGGCACCTCAAATGTCAAATGGCATTTGCATTTGAACAACTCACTGTTCTTCTCTATATCCTTTAATTACCGTGGGAGCTTAGCCTAGAGTATTTTGTACATATCTGAACAGAGGTGAGAGAAATCCCAAAGCGTGTGGGTTTGTGGCTGATATGGAAGGTTCTGGGTCCCATTACAGGCCTAGGACATCAAACTCAGAATGAGATGCATCAGTTGACTCCCTGTGATCACTTCCCTCAGCTTGGGAAAATGCGATCCCTTCCAGTCACATTCTGGGTGTCCTGCCTAAAAGTGGAAGATGACAAGGGAATTCTCTGATGAAACTTCTCCTGCTACAAGAAATGACACTGCTGGAAGTAAGTATCTCTCCTCAGCTGTGGGAGGGAACATCAGGGATTGCTTCAGCCTGTTTCAATGTTGACAAACCTAGAGACCCAGGGATATCTCAAGGGACACACGACAGGGCAGAGACAGTGAGGCCCTGGGCTGAAGCTGTGCTGCTGAGCTGGGCCGAGCTCCTGGGCCCAAGGGGAGCTCCTGGCAAGCGGGCAGCACTGCAGAGAGACAGCTCTGCCCAGGAGAAGCTCCTCTGCACAGCACATCAGCAGGGCTCGGGGCACTGCCTGCAGGGGACAAGGACAACTTAGAGAAGGGAGGGAGATGTTAAAGGCAGTGTGGAGTGGGGGATGCTGAGAGCTCACAGTGGGAGAAATCTTCACAGCCCTGAATAGGGTAAGTTTCTGGCTGCAGAGCAGCACAGCTGTTGTTCCTGGTGCCATCTCCAGATTTGCTGTCAAATCCCACAGCCTACGGGAGCTTTCAGGAGCACTCTGCTTTCTCTGTGGTAGAGAAGAATGACAAGGTCCAGAGCAGGGATTCTCTGCTGTAAAAAACAGAAGGACAGGACATGAGGGTTCCTTTTAGAGGGGCTGGCTGTCGGCTGTGCAGCCGTTGTGCAGGCAGGGGTGGCCAAGGCTGTGGTGCAGAGTAGGGTCCCTGCAGTGCCCCAGGGGCTGTGTGCCAGGGCAGGGCCTCTGCTGCCTGCCAGGCTCAGCACTCAGCCTGCATTGTAGCTGCCCAGGGTGCTGCAGGGAGAAGCTGAGGGTAGAAGGGAAGGAAGAAGCTGTGACAGGGCAGGGCAGGGTCCTGCTGCTGCCCAGAGGCTGCTCCCTAGATCAGGCTGCTCACATTTCCACAGCACCCCCACTGCATGTCTGGGGGAGATTCTTCACAGGGAAGATCAATATCTGCTGTATCTGAAGGGAAGGCACTCTGTGAAGTTTCTGCTTTCACTTTTCTATTTTGAAGGGCAGCTAGGGGGATAGTAATAGAGTTGTCAGGTTTGAATGAATGACTGAAGATCAGAGAACACTACACTGAAAGGTCTGTTGGTCTTTGAGGAAACTCACAATTTTGTTCCACACCCTTTCACCTAGAGAGCACCAAAACCACTGTCACTGTTTCTTGAAAGATTGTTGGATATCCTGCTCAGGATCTGCAAATAGGGAAATACTTCTGGCCAGTGTGCACCTGAGATCCATACCTGGTGCTCTTTACCAGATGCTGTAAAGTAGTACTAACTTCTGATCTCACAGAGGACCTGCCTGATCCCTGACACCCTTAGACAAAAAAAAAAAAACATGGCTCACAGGGAAGAAGCAGTGTGTCTTGCTGTGGAGGGTTCTGTGAAATATGTTAGAGGTTTTGGTCACAGAAGTCTACCTAACTTGTGTCTGTCTTTTCCACCATGGACAGCCAGACATGCCCTGAGACTGCAAATGTCCAACAGCAGCTTCCCCACCGAGTTCCTCCTCCTGCCATTCGCAGACACACGCGACTTGCAGCTCCTGCACTTCGGGCTCTTCCTGGGCATCTACCTTTCTGCCCTCCTGGGCAATGGCCTCATCCTCACAGCCATAGCCTGCAACCACCGCCTCCAAACCCCCATGTACTTCTTCCTCTTCAACCTTGCCCTCCTTGACCTGGGCACTATTACTACCACTGTTCCCAAAGCCATGGCTAATTCCCTGTGGGACACCAGGGCCATTTCGTACTTGGGTTGTGCTACCCAGATTTTTATGTTTGCTCTCTTTGTCGCAGCAGAGTTTTCTTTCCTCACCATCATGTCCTATGACCGCTATGTTGCCATCTGCAAACCCCTGCACTATGGGACAATAATGGACAGTAGAACTTGTGTCAACATGGCAGAAGCTGCCTGGGGCAGTACTTTTCTCTATGCTGTGCTGCACACTGCCAATACCTTTTCCCTTCCCCTCTGCCAAGGCAATGCCCTGGACCAGTTCTTCTGTGAAATTCCCCAGATCCTCAAGCTCTCCTGCTCAGATGCCTACCTCAGAGAACTTGGTCTTGTTGTGGTTACTTTATGTTTACTCTTTTTGTGTTTTGTTTTCATTGTGCTGTCGTATGTGCAGATCTTTAAGACTGTACTGAGGATCCCCTCACAGCAGGGACGACACAAAGCCTTTTCCACTTGCCTCCCTCACCTGGCCGTGGTCTCCCTCTTCATCAGCACTGGCACATTTGCCTACCTGAAGCCCTCCTCCATGTCCTCCTCCTCCTTGAATCTTATGCTGGCAGTTCTGTATGCAGTGGTGCCTCCTGCAGTGAACCCCCTCATCTACAGCATGAGGAACCAGGAACTCAAGGATGCAGTTAGGAAAATGATGACAGAATGTTTCTGAGAGGCATTAATCTTCCTGTTTTTGTCTACATATTACTCATAACGTAACTTGTTACAGGCCCTGATTTTCTACTTTTAATTTTATTTTTATTTATTTTGTTTTTATTATTTTTATTTTGTGTTTATTTGTTATTTCTTTGCTTCAGTTGTCATAGTGTTTTCCACAAAGATATGACATTATTCATTCCCTTCTACAGGCAAAGAAGAGCTCTGCTACACTAGGTAACACAGCAGCCATAGAGAAAGGAGGCTGGTGAAATATTTGGCATTCCTCTAGTGAAATCAGTGGATCTAGTGAATCACCCCAAAAGACTCTGGAAATGGTGTGGACTCTATGATCCATGTGATCTGTGGATTCTGTGATTCTTGTGAATCCCTTCCAACTCAGGATATTCCATGTGTGGAGAGTAGTTAGACTTGTTTGTGTCACTGATAGGCACCAACACAGGACAAAAGGGGAGTTGAACAGCTTGTTCCTGCTTTCTCTTGTATAAACTTAAAGATGGTGATCCACAATCTTGGTGTGAGAGACAGCTGAAGAAGGGAGTGTTCTAGTGGCAGGACAACCCTGTTTGGTGACAGAACAAAATATTGGCAGCTATAGTGTCTAGAGTGAAAGCTTTTGCATGATTATTTGTAAAATGAATATTGATGTTAAGAGCTCTGAATATGATAATGAGCTCAATGAAGTACATGATAAACATATGTGACTATAGTAGTCAACTCTGCACCCAAATCATGCTAAATGTCACTTCTCAGGTGGTGAGGGGATGGCAGGGTGGGGGGATGATGGTAACAGATAACAGTAGGATATGAAAGAGTGTTAGTGATAGGAGCATAAGTTAGAGATAGGGAAAAATGGAGTAAGAGTGAGGAAAAAGAAGGGGGGGGGGGGGGTGTGAGGAAGAAGAACCCGAGGACCTTGTCCTGGTTTCAGTTAGGACAGAGTCAATTTTCCTCCTAGTAGCTGGTAGAATGCAATGTTTTGGCTTAGGATGAGAAGAGTGCTGATAACACCCTGATGTTTTAATTGTTGCAGAGCAGTGCTTACACCAAGCCAAGGACGTCTCAGCTTCTTGCTTTGTCCTGCCAACGGGCAGGCTGGGGGTGCAGCAAGAGTTAGGAGGGGACAGACCCAGGACAGGTGACCCAAACTAGCCAAAGGGGTATTCCGTACCATCTGACATCATGCTAAACAATATATAGGGGTGGCTAGCCGGGGGAGGGCGGCCAGACTGCTCGGGGTTAGGCTGGGCATCGGTCAGCGGGTGGTGAGCAATTGCATTGTGCATCACTTGTTTGTACACATTATTATTAGTAGTACTATTATCATCATTATTGTTATTATTATTGATATTATAGTTATTATTATTATTGTTATTATTATTTTCCTGTCTTAATAAACTGTCTTTATCTCAACTCATGAGCTTCACTTTCCTGTGTCTCTCACCCATCCCAGAGAGAGAGAGGGGAGGGTGAGTGAACAGCTGTGTGGTGTTTAGCTGCTGGCCGGGTTAAACCACAACAGTCCTTTTGGCGCCCAACGTGAGGCATGAAGGGTTGAGATAATGACAGATCTGACCAGAGTGTGTTAAACTAAAATTGGTATAAGTATTAGACCTGCTTAATAGTCACTTGTCATAATGCTGATTGCTTTCATCTCAACTCTGCTGTAGCTGCTTTCCAAATTGAGTATTATAGCACATTATTTTCTGTATGTGCTCTCTGTCATGTTGTTTATCCTCTCCGGGCCCTGGTTTCAGATCATTATGGTACTGTGCATTGTAACAGTGGCTTATGAGACAATGAAATATCTGGTCATGACTCTAACTTGGTATTTGTACTCAGCAACGTTGTCGACTCTATACTTTGGAAATGATACCTCGGAAACTATTAGCAATCATACCTATTGCCTTTTTTCAGCAGGGAGTCAATCTGTGGAGGGGAAAGGGGAAGATATTTTTTCTTACTCGTTTACTCTCCCCTTCTCCTTCACCACCCCTGTATCCTCCTTGATCACTCTCCCTTTCTCCTTTCTCCTTCACCACCCTCTTATCCTCCGAGCTTGTTACAGTAGCTCTCCAAGATACTGAATATCCTTGGGATACTTAGACCAGCATGGTCTTGTTGTTATGCCTCCTGAATGTGCTTCAGGTTTTGCTTAAATTTAAACAACTGCTTAGGAATCTCATCCAGAGATCTGCCCGGAGGCAGTATAGTTGTGAGTGGCAGGGAGTATGGGAGGATATGGGCAGTCATTTAGAGCAGTGGGCACCTCCAGTTTTTTGTAAATTCACCCCTGAACAACTGCAAAATCCTAAAAAACTGGTAGAATGCTTGAAAGAAAGGTGTCATGACTATGGCAGTTCCTAAGTGACACAAATCATTGTAACGTGCTGGGGCCTGGCTCATGCCTATCGAGCTGCAAATGATATTACTATCAACTCAGTGACAGACCCTGTGGACACTCCGAGTCCTGTGAAAGATCCAATGGCCACTGCAACCCCTATGATGGACTCTGCAGCCGCTCCAGTCCCAGTTCCTGCAGCCACTCCAGTTCCAGTTCCTGCAGCTGCTCCAGCTCCTGTGGCTGGGTCAGAGAAACGAGCTGTAGCAGTGCAAGTTGCCCCTCTAGAGGAGGTAAAAAAATGGTATAGGGATTCAGGTCGTTTAGAACACAGAGAGTCTTCTGCCAAATCTAGGTATAGAGATGACGATGCTGGGCCATCAGGGATTCAGGAGGAGGAAGATGAGGATGCCAAAAAATCAATAGTAACTACCCAAAAGCTATACCAGCGTGAGCTATGAAATGTACGAAAAGATTTTGGTCGCTGTATAGGTGAGCAGCTTGTCACCTGGCTGCTCCGGTGCTGGGACACTGGAGCCAATTGTGTGGAATTAGAAGGCAGGGAAGCCAGGCGGCTGGGATCTCTTGCTCGAGATGCCGGCATTGACAAAGCAATTGCAGATGGAGCACAATCCACCAGCCTCTGGAGGCGTCTCCTCTCAGCTGTGAGGGAAAGGTTTCCCTTCCAGGAAGAACTTGTATGTTTACCAGGCAAGTGGACCACTATGGAGAAGGGAATCCAGTACCTGAGGGAATTAGCCATACAGGAGGTGATTTATTAGGACCCAGACCTCAGAAAAACATCCACAGATCCGGATGAAGTCAGGTGTACACGACCCATGTGGCGGAAGTTTGTATGGAGTGCACCATCATCATATGCCAGCTCATAGGCAATAATGGCCTGGAAAGATGATGAGGAACCCACAGTGGATGAAGTGGCTAAACAACTCCGGCAGTACGAAGAAAGTCTCTCCTCTTCCTTACAGGCCTGTGTCTCAGCTGTGGAGAAACTTTCAGAAGAATTCCAACAACTTAAAGAGTTTATCTACCTCCTTAACTTCCTCCCCACCTACACGAACCAGTGTCCACCAACTAAAAGAGAATACGTTGGAGAAACTTCCTGAAAAGGTCCACCAACTTGAAGAGAGTTTATTTTCTTCCCCACCTGTACAAACCAGTGTCTCACTGTAAGCATTCATCCGCACAAGGAAGACAATATGGTGGGTACACACCCCGTGCCACACTGTGGTTTTACCTACGTGACCATGGAGAGGACATGAGAAAATGAGATGGAAAATCTTCCTTTACCCTGGAAGCACGGGTATGGGAGTTGCAAAAGAAAACAATTGGGGAAAAGGGGTTCTCTGAAAAATTTGCTGCTCCAATTTCCAGCACGCAGTACTTTAGACACAGAAACAGAGATTCTGACTAGGATCAGAGGGGCACTGACTCTAGCCAGGGGGAGGAGAGGGACAACTGAGTTTATTGGACGGTGTGGATTTGGTGGCCTGGCATGTCAGATGCACAGAAGTATAAGGCTTTAGTAGATACCAGTGCACAGTGTACTATAATACCATCAAGCTATAAAGGGCCAGAACCCATCTGCATTTATGGGGTGATGGGGGGATCCCAGCAGTTAACTATATTGGAGGCTGAAGTGAGTCTGACTGGGAATGAGTGGCAAAAACATCATATTGTGACTGGCTCAGATGCTCTGTGCATCCTTGGCATAGACTATCTCAGGAGAGGATATTTCAAGGACCCAAAAGGGCTTTTGGCATAGCTGTCTTAGAGACAGAGGACATTAAACAGTTGTCTACCTTGCCTGGTCTCTCAGAGGACCCTTCTGTTGTGGGGATGCTGAGGGTCGAAGAACAGCAAGTGCTAATTGCTACCACAACTGTGCACTGGCAGCAATATCGCACCAACCAAGACTCCCTGATTCCCATCCATAAGCTAATTCGTCAATTGGAGAGCCAAGGAGTGATCAGCAAGACTCATTCACCTTTTAATAGTCCCATATGGCCAGTGCGAAAGTCTAATGGTGAGTGGAGACTAACGGTGGACTATCGTGGCCTGAACAAAGTCACGCCACCACTGAGTGCTGCAGTGCCAGACATGCTGGAACTCCAGTACAAACTGGAATCAAAAGCAGCCAAGGGGTACGCCACAATTGATATCGCTAATGCATTTTATTCCATCCCTTTAGCAGCAGAGTGCAGGCCAGTTTCCTTTCACTTGGAGGGGTGTCCAATACACCTGGAGTCGGCTACCCCAGGGGTGGAAACACAGCCCTACCATTTGCCATGGACTGATCCAGTCTGCGCTGTAACAGGGGGAAGCTCCTAAACATCCGCAGTACATCGGTGACATCATTGTCTGGGGTGGAACAGCAGAGGAAGTTTTTGAGAAAGGGAAGAAAATAGTCCAAATCCTTCTGAAAGCTGGTTTTGCCATAAAACAAAATAAAGTCAAAGGACCTGCACGAGAGATCCAGTTTTTAGGAATAAAATGGCAAGATGGACGTCGTCAAATCCCAATAGATGTGATCAACAAAATAACAGCTATGTCTCCACCAACTAACAAAAAAGAAACACAGACTTTCCTAGGTGTTGTGGGGTTTTGGAGAATGCACATCCCAAATTACAGTCTGATTGTAAACTCGCTCTACCAAGTAACCCGTAAGAAGAATGAGTTTGAATGGGGCCCTGAACAACGACAAGCCTTTGAACAAATCAAGCAGGAAATAGTCCATGCAGTAGCCCTTGGGCCAGTTCGAACAGGACCAGATGTAAAGAATGTGCTCTACACTGCATCCGGGGAGAACGGCCCCACCTGGAACCTCTGGCAGAAAGAACCTGGGGAAACTTGAGGTCGGCCCCTGGGGTTTTGGAGCTGGGGATACAGAGGATCTGAGGCCCGCTATACTCCAACGGAAAAGGAGATATTGGCAGCATATGAAGGAGTTCGATCTGCTTCGGAGGTGGTCGGTACTGAAGCGCAGCTCCTCCTAGCACCCCGATTGCCGGTACTAGGCTGGATGTTCAAGGGAAGGGTCCCCTCTACACATCATGCAACTGATGCTACATGGAGCAAGTGGGTTGCACTGATTACTCAGCGGGCTCGAATAGGAAACCCCAGTCGCCCAGGAATATTGGAAGTGATCATGGACTGGCCAGAAGGCAAATACTTTGGGGTATCATCAGAGGAGGAGGTGGGTCGTGCTGAAGAAGCCCCGCTGTACAACCAGTTGCCAGAGAATGAGAAGAAATATGCCCTGTTCACTGATGGGTCCTGTCGTATTGTGGGGAAGCATCGGAGATGGAAGGCTGCTGTATGGAGTCCTACGCGATGAGTTGCAGAAGCTGCTGAGGGAGAAGGTGAATCGAGTCAGTTTGCAGAAGTGAAAGCCATTCAGCTGGCTTTAGACATTGCTGAACGAGAAAAATGGCCAGTTCTCTATCTCTACACCAATTCATGGATGGTAGCAAATGCCCTGTGGGGATGGTTACAACAATGGAAGCAAAACAACTGGCAGCGGAGGGGCAAACCCATCTGGGCTGCTGCATTGTGGCAAGATATTGCTGCTCGGGTAGAGAACCTGGCTGTGAAAGTACGCCACGTAGATGCTCATGTGCCCAAGAATTGGGCTACTGAAGAACATCAAAACAACCAGCAGGTGGATCAGGCTGCTAAGATTGAAGTAGCTCAGGTGGACCTGGATTGGCAGCATAAAGGTGAATTATTTATAGCCCGATGGGCCCATGACACCTCAGGCTATCAAGGTAGAGATGCAACATACAGATGAGCTCGTGATCGAGGGGTGGACCTGACCATGGACGCTATAGCACAGGTTATTCATGACTGTGAAACATGTGCTGCAATCAAGCAAGCCAAACGGTCAAAGCCTCTTTGGTATGGAGGACGATGGCTGAAATATAAATATGGAGAGGCCTGGCAGATTGATCACATCACACTCCCTCAAACTCGCAATGGCAAGCGCCACGTACTTACAATGGTGGAAGCAACCACCGGATGGCTGGAAACATATCCTGTGCCTCATGCTACCGCCCGGAACACCATCCTGGGCCTTGAAAAGCAAGTCCTGTGGCGGCATGGCACCCCAGAAAGAATAGAGTCAGACAATGGGACTCACTTCCGAAACAACCTTATAGACACTTGGGCCAAAGAACATGGTATTGAATGGGTGTATCACATCCCCTATCATGCACCAGCCTCCGGGAAAGTTGAACGATACAATGGCCTGTTAAAGACTACCTTGAAAGCAATGGGCGCTGGGACGTTCAAAAACTGGGATACACATTTGGCAAAGGCCACCTGGTTAGTCAATACTAGGGGATCTACCAACCGAGCTGGACCTGCCCAATCAAACCTGTTACGTACTGTAGATGGGGATAAAGTTCCTGTAGTGCATGTAAAAAATATGCTGGGTAAAACAGTCTGGGCTACTCCTGCCTCAGGAAAAGGCAAACCTATTCGTGGAATTGTTTTCGCTCAGGGACCTGGATCCACTTGGTGGGTGATGCAAAAGAACGGAGAGGTCCGGTGTGTACCTCAAGGAGATTTAATACTGGGTGAGAATAGCCCATGAACTGAATTGTACCATGTTAAATAGTATATTATACTGTACGTTATCACTACCATGATTACTATAGGTGACTAATTAGAATGTATGGAAAAGAGTGTAACCTGAGCATGACATAAATGGTATGGAATAAGGGGTGGATAGATGTCCTGGTTTCAGTTAGAATTAATTTTCTTCCTAGTAGCTGGTGGAATGCTGTGTTTTGGCTTAGGATGAGAAGAGTGCTGATAACACCCCGATGCTTTAATTGTTGCAGAGCAGTGCTTATACTAAGCCAAGGACATCTCAGCCTTTTGCTCTGTCCTGCCAACGGGCAGGCTGGGGGTGCAGTAAGAGCTGGGAGGGGACAGACCCAGGACAGGTGACCCAAACTAGCCAAAGGGGTATTCCATACCATCTGACGTCATGCTAAACAATATATAGGGGTTGCTAGCCGGGGGAGGGGGCCGGACTGCTCGGGGTTAGGCTGGGCATCGGTCAGCGAGTGGTGAGCAATTGCATTGTGCATCACTTGTTTGTACATATTATTATTACTTTCCTATTATCACCATTGTATCATTATTATTATTATTGTTATTATTATTTTTATTATTATTATTATTATTTTCCTGTCTTATTAAACTGTCTTTATCTCAACTCACGGGCTTCACTTTCCATTTCTCTCCCCCGTCCCAGAGAGGGAGGGTGGAGGGTGAGCGAATGGCTGTGTGGTGTTTAGCTGCCCGCCGGGTTAAACCATGACATATGATAGGCAGGGACATGTTCCAATAGCTCATATGTGCTTACGAGGTCACTGTCAGCTGAAGATCTGATAGGCCATGAGCAGGCCCATGGCAGGTGAATGTTCTGTGATAACAGTGGTGCCTGAGTAGTTGACAGGCCGAGAGCAAGGATGGCCTGTGCTAGACGCTATGAGGACCCTGGTTCCTGAGAAGCTTGCGGGTCAGGAATAAGCACATGGCTAGTGTGGGTCTTTGGGAGCTTATGATGTAACGTCAGATATGGCACCCCATGCTTGATTTCTCCTGAAATCCAACAGAAACCCCAGGCACCTGTCTACTGGTGCATCACACTACTTCATTGGGAACAGAAACCAAACAGGTGTCTATGTGGTGCTCAGGTCAGTGGTGCCTGTGGAGCTGACAGACCAGCAGCAGGCCCACAGCTCTCGTAAGAGCTTGTGACGTCACTGTTGCCTGAGAAGATGACAGGCAGGAAGGAGACCCATGCCTGGGGAATGTACTTGTGATGCCACTCTTGGCTGAGTAGCCGACAGGGCAGGAGCAGGTGCACGGCCAGATAAGTTCTTGGGAGGTCACTGGAGCCTGACTACTTCCATGGAGAGTATGCATCAGCTGCACGGATATCAGAGAATCACAGAGTCATAGAATGGTTTGGGTTGTAAGAACCCTAATGACCATCTAGTCCACACCCCCTGCTACAGGTAGGGACACCTTCCATTAGGCTACACGTGCTTATGAGGTTGTTGAGGGATTTCTTGAAACAGCAAAAATCCCATGGCTTGCTGTAGCTGAGCAAACCAAGCTACCAGGGCAAATATGAGAAGTTCCCATGACAGTGTTCCCACATCGCCCAATTGAGGAATTCAGAAAAATATTGTTACCAGTAGCTGGCTTCAAGGACAAGGTCTATGTGACTGCTAAACACAAGGGGTTGTTTTCTTGCAGGTGGGGTTGTTTTCTTGTAGTTGTTTGTCTGAGTGCTTTTGACCAATAACCTTGTGTGAAACACTGTCCACCCCTGTTAAGTTCTCTATAAAAGTTAGGCTATTCAGGCAATAAAATGGAGCATGATCTGACTCTACTGTGTGTCTGTCGTGCTTTCGACCGTGCTTCCTGCAACATATGGCGCCCGAACAGGCTGAGACCTGAACAGGGCCTGAACAGGACATCGCAGCGGGAGACCTGAACAGGACCTGAACAGACATCGCACCGGAGCAGGACATCGCAGCACCGGAGCAGACATCGCAGCCGAGCACGGACATCGCAGCGGCGCCGGGGCAAACATCGCAGCACAGCGGGACACCAGCGCAGCGGGACACCAGCGGCGCCGGCACATCCGAACGCAGGTAGACCAGGAGACCAGCGGCGCCGGGACTGGCGGCGCCGGGACCAGCGGCGCCGCGATCTCGCCGTGCCGTCGGGACTTCGGAGCGCCCATCTGACCGGCGCTTGAGCAGACCGGACACCGGCCCGGAAACACGGTACACAGGCCTCACGGTGAGACGCGGTACTCCCGCTGAGAGACGCGGAAAACGGTGGGAAACGGGGTTTTGCGGCGAGACGTGGAATTGCGGAGGGCCGCGGGTAAACGGAGTCGCGGCGGGACGTGGAATTGCGGAGGGCCGCGGGAAATAGAGTTGCGGCGAGATGTGGAATTGCGGAGGGCCGCAGGAAATAGAGTTGCAGCGAGACGTGGAATTGCGGAGGGCCGTGGGAAACGGAGTTGCGGCGAGACGTGGAATTGCGGAGGGCCGCGGGAAACGGAGTTGCGGCGAGACGTGGAATTGCGGAGGGCCGCGGGAAACGGAGTTGCGGCGGGACGTGGAATTGCGGAGGGCCACGGGAAATAGAGTTGCGGCGAGACGTGGAATTGCGGAGGGCCGCGGGAAATAGAGTTGCGGCGAGACGTGGAATTGCGGAGGGCCGCGGGAAACGGAGTTGCGGCGGGACATGGAATTGCGGAGGGCCGCGGGAAATTGACGTGATCACGGTGTGATGCGGGACATCCGAGATCGAGCTGCTACGGGAGACCAGAGGCATCAGTGGACAACGGCAGCCGACTCTCACCGTGTGGCGAGTCGGCACAGAGCAGAGGGGCGGACATCAGGACCCTGCAGCCTGTCTGACGTAACCATGGAGGCAGCAGCAGCGGCTGTGCTGCTTCTCTTTGGCATTCTTTTTATAATAGGTTTATCTTGCAATGCAAAAAGGACTATTCGTCCCCAGATCGGTGTTATAACTATGTTTCTGGATAACATTCCGTGGGGTTGCCTCATTCTATGGACTATTAATGACGATTTAGCTCTATTGCAGGGCAGGAGTGCAGAGACGCAGATTACACTGCCAAATGACCACCGGCAGGCTCGTTCACAAACAGCGTCTAGGATTGCAGCTGGCACTGCCTGCAGCCGTATAGCAGACGTTACACTCTCTTTCCTAACTAGTAATCATGTGTCTTATCCATTTGTGGTGAATGGTCAGTGGCAAAAAGAAAAGGGGGAGAGTAAGGGGCGGCAAAGACAGAAACGGTACCAGGAGGATGCCACTGACACTACTAGCATGGGTAATAGGAGTAGTATAAGTGACATAGGTGCAGGGCGGCGGCAGGCACTGCCGCGCTGTGGGGCATTCTGCCTGCTGCTTGCCCTCACCTGCCTGTGCACTGCTGCCGACAGTGCTAGAGCAAAATGTGAAGACTGCTCAGATGGCAGTGATGAGAGTGCTTGTGTGAAGAAGACGTGTGCTGAATCTGACTTTGTGTGCAACAGTGGTCAGTGTGTGCCAAATAGATGGCCGTGTGATGGGGATCCGGACTGTGAAAATGGGTCTGATGAGAGTGCTGAGCTGTGTCATATGAGAACATGTCGGGTAAATGAAATCAGCTGTGGTCCTCAGTCAGTCCAGTGTATCCCAGTGTCCTGGAAATGTGATGGTGAAAAAGACTGTAACAGAGATCCTGATTGCAAGGATGGAAGTGATGAAATTAACTGCCCTTCTCAGACCTGCAGGCCAGACCAGTTCAGATGTGAAGATGGGAACTGTGTCCATGGGAGTAGGCAGTGCAGTGGTGTGAGAGACTGTCTGGATGGCACTGATGAAGCAAACTGTAACGATGTTATTCAGTGCTCAGGACCTGGCAAATTCAAGTGCAGAAGTGGAGAATGCATAGATACCAATAAAGTGTGTAACCAGCAGAGAGACTGCAAGGACTGGGGTGATGAGCCCCTGAAGGAATGCAACATAAATGAATGTGACTGTCCAGCTGGGTTTGACTTTGTAGAAAAGAGAAACTGTGGAATTGATGAATGTCAAAACCCTGGTATCTGTAGTCAAATCTGTATCAACCTGAAAGGTGGCTACAAATGTGAACGTAGCCGTGGCTATCAGGTGAATCCTGCTACAGGAACTGGGAAAGGGCCATACTGGTACAAAAACACAAATAACACCTGTGATTACAATGACGCTGCTAAGCAGGGTTTAGGGGTTTGTAGCATGGAGACAAGGGGTAACAACTACAGTGTTTGGAACAATTGTGCAGCTTTGGCCTTACCTCCTGATGTGCTTCTGATTTGTGGGGATGGGGCCTGGCATGGTATCCCTGCAAATGCTATCAGATGTCCATGTTACTTAGATAAACTCATTGTATTTGCTCCTAGCTCGTTACAGTTGCGTGAGATCACCAGACATAAATGGGCATTGCTTGCATCGGATTGCAATGATAATGTTGAATTGTGTGGGGTTGCAGCTAGAGCGGCATTAGCAATTTCAGTGCCTGGAGTGGCATCTGTGGCCGCACGTAACAACTTAGAAAAATTGGAATGCTGGGCCAAGAGGCAAGCCTATGCCACGACAGAGATACTTGAGGAGATGTTACCAGATCAAAATAGTCTGCGACATCTGCTTTTACAGGATCAAGCTGCTATTGACATCTTGCTTTTGGCCCAAAGGAATGGGTGTGAGGACTTTAAGGGAATGTACTGTTTAAACCTTTCTGATCATAATGAGTCAATTCACAAATCCATTACTTTCCTGAAAGAGCATATGAGAAAGATTCAGTATGGTATCAATCCTTTCAATCAATGGTTCACTGACTTGTTTGAAACAAGGTGTAGATGGTTGCTGGGTTTAGTCACAAGGGGATTAAGAATTTGGTTTATGGTGGTGGTAATCATCGTTGTGTGTTGTAAGTATAGCTAAAGAGTCACTTGTAAAACTGCTGTGTCGGGCTTGGTTTGCTCAAAAGAAGAAGGGGGAATTGTTGAGGGATTTCTTGAAACAGCAAAAATCCCATGGCTTGCTGTAGCTGAGCAAACCAAGCTACCAGGGCAACTATGAGAAGTTCCCATGACAGTGTTCCCACATCGCCCAATTGAGGAATTCAGAAAAATATTGTTACCAGTAGCTGGCTTCAAGGACAAGGTCTATGTGACTGCTAAACACAAGGGGTTGTTTTCTTGCAGGTGGGGTTGTTTTCTTGTAGTTGTTTGTCTGAGTGCTTTTGACCAATAACCTTGTGTGAAACACTGTCCACCCCTGTTAAGTTCTCTATAAAAGTTAGGCTATTCGGGCAATAAAATGGAGCATGATCTGACTCTACTGTGTGTCTGTTGTGCTTTTGACCGTGCTTCCTGCAACAATGAGGTCATGGTCAGCTGAGGAGTTGATAGGCCAGGAGCAGTCCCCTGGCCTGTGGGTGTCATTTGGATGCCAGTGGTGCCTGTGTAACTAACTGGCTGAGAGCAAACATGGCCTGTGCTAGATGCTGGGAGGACCCTGGTGCCTGAGAAGCCAGGAGGCCAGGAATAAGCACATGGCTGGTGTGGGTCTGTGGGGAGGTCATTGGTGATCAATTAGCTGATAGGTCAGGGCAAGGCCCACGGATTGTACAGGTACTTGTGAGGTCACTGGTACCTGACGAGGTGTCAGGCCTGGAACAGGCCAAGAACTTGTGTAGGTGTTTGTGAGGTCATTGCTGCCTGAACACAGGCCAGGAGCAGGCCCATGGCAGGTGAATATGCTATGGCATCACCTGGAGCTGTGTTGGGTAGAATCATGAAATAGCCCGAGTTGGAAAGAATCAAGGGTCAGTGAGTCAAACTCCAGCCACCAGACAACAAAATAAATTATATATGTATCTAAAAAACTATACAAACTGTAAATATATATTAAAAATTTTAAAATATATAATGTATATATTCATAAAAACCAAACCTTTTACATATGTATAATACATGTATAATTAATGTAATGAAAAATAAAATAAAATAAAATAAAATAAAATAAAATATATAATATAATTAATATAATATATTACACTGTAATATAACATAATACTGTATAATATACTGGAATAATTTATGTAATATAAATATATATCAAATAAAAATATAATCTATAATATAATATCGGTAATTATATATTATATAATATGAACTATATAATAATACATACAATATGTAAGAATAATGTTTAATCTAATAAAATAAATAAAAATATAATATAATAATGTATAAGTAATATATATATTGTATATATTCAGAAAAATGTGTGTTCTATTAAAAATATAATATATATATGCGTCTGTGTATTTATATATATATATACATATATACATATATATATACATATACATATACATATACATATACATATATATATATATATATATATATATATATATATATATAGTAAACTATACGTCTGAGAGTATTGTCCCAAAACTTCTTGGACTCTGCCAGGCTTGGAGCTATGAGGAGGCTGGGAGGCACCGCAGGGCCATGCCTGGGCACGGGGCCAGGAGGAAACCACCGTCTTCCTGCCCGGGCGCCATGTCACGTGGGCTGCGGTTTGTGCACCTGCAGTGGCAGGCAGGCTCCAGCTCCCGACCCGCCGCGGGGAATAACGGCCCCTGGGTGACACGCTGAGAGCCAGGGAGACGCCTGAGGCTCTGGGCTGCAGCTCTGCTGCCAGGGCAGGCCCTGGACCAGCTCTGGCTGCTGCCGGGACCCCACAGGAGGCTCCCTGGGGAGGGACGGGACAGCCAGCACCCCCATCATGGGGCTCTGGCCCTGCCCAAGGGCCTTTCCCAGCTGCTGCTGCCAGCACAGAGGGGGCTGTAGCAGGGGCAGGGGCTGGTCCCTTCCCAGCCTGACACAGCCCTGCTGCAGGGCCAGTCCCCTGGATCCCATGGCACAAGGACAGCCGGACAATCGCACCTTGGGCTCTTGGATGCTACAGCTCAGGAGATGCTCCGTGCTCCCACAGCAGGCTGCAAGGGGTGTCAGAGCCATCTGCCCCCACACCCAGCCCTACCCCACGATCATCTCCCACCGCAGTGACGTGAGACCCGCAGCGGAGCCGTCCCTCATATATGGTCATGAAGAGCACTGGAGAAGTTCATTGGAGAGCTGGGCTGCGTCGGAGGGGAGATAAGTGCCGATAACGTCTAAAAAGGTGCTTGCTGCTTCGATTGGCTCCTCCTGCAGCTGGGGCAGCATCTGCACAGATATATTGCCCTCCCACCACATCCACTGACTCGTGGGTCCCCAGGAGCTCCAGCAGCAGGGCCGTGCTGTCAGGGCAGGAGCCTCAGGATGGGGACAGAGGGACTCCTGTCCCCTTGGGTGCTGTGGCTGTTCCTCTGGGTGCAGCCATGCAGAGGTAAGTGCCAGCTTCTCTGTTCCGTAGCCTGGGGCCAGTGGGCAGCAGTGGGTTCATTGGGATCCCTCTGGGAGTGGGGTTGCTTTGCAGGTACCACTGAAATGAGGGGTAGAATGTTCTCAGTCCCTCAGCCTGTGCCTGTCATGGATGGGAGAGTGTAATCCATTTCCACAGCTCCCATGTTTTTGGCAGCCCATGTCCAGTTGCATTTCTAGACACCTTGTCCTCAGGTACCCTTTTGGGACCCCTTGTTCCCCAGCACCAAACCTCTCGAGCTGGAGGAGGCCCAGGTGCTGACAGCCAATGCCTGGGGTGTCCTGGAGATGTTGCGTGCTGCTCCCTGGCCCTGGGTTCTGGGTAGACCCTGATCCTAGGAGGGGAGGTTGTACCCCCAAACAAAAGGTGACTGGGGCTTCTGCACCAAAGGTGGCAGAGAGGTATCCTTCCTGGGAGGCCTGGCCAAGGTTAGAAGCTGGGCTGACAGCAGGAATGAGGAGAGGACACAGGTTGGGGGGGTACCTTGAGATTGACTCAGTGCCCCCTGTACAGACAGGGAGCCCTAGGTGTTTTGGTGCATTTTGGAGGAGCCTGGGGCAGGTGGGCCAGGGGAAAGTATTGGTCAAGGAACATGGGGCTGTTCAAGGGGTGCTGGACTGGGGAGGAACAGGAGCCTTGTGCAGGGCTGGGGGAGGTATGCAAGTGGGCATGGGCAGGGGCAGGGAGCCACTGGGGTGGGAGAAGGTGCTGGGGGCTGTGGGGCAGCAGATGGCTGAGGAGGACTGGAGCTGGGCACTCCCAGCCCAGCGCAGCGCATGGGGACATCCCACTGCCCCAGGGACAGCCCATGGGAGCAGGGTTCCCACCTTGGGGTCTGTGACTGTGCCTGATCCAGGGACAATCTGAGACCCTCACTGTGGGGATCAAAGCTCTCCTGACCGTTCCCCTGTTGATGTTTGAAGGGGCTGCGGAGGTGAGGCTGGCGGATGGCGGCAGTCGCTGTGCTGGAAGAGTGGAGGTGAAACAACAGGGCCAGTGGGGGACCGTGTGTGGAGCTTTGTGGGACAAGAAAGATGCTGCAGTGGTTTGCAAGCACCTGGGCTGTGGGGATGCTCTTGAAGCTCCTCAGTACGGACACTTTGGGCCAGGATCTGGGCCCATTTGGATGGTTGGTGTTGATTGTCGTGGCACCGAGTCTGCCCTGTCTGACTGCAGTCACATAGGACGCGGTGAATCCTACTGTTCTCACGATTTGGATGCTGGAGTGATATGTTCAGGTAATCGCTCAGCCCATTCCCCATGTTTTGGGGATTGGAAAGGGGAAAAGGGTAACACCTCATAGGTCAGGGCACTGATAAGCATGGTCTGTCACTGTTGTTGTCCCACATCCCAAGGCAAAGCCCAGTGGAGCCCAGCCCAGATACCCAAACCCAGACTTGTCCTTGAGCTGGAGAAGTCAACCCTGGGGAGGTGCCTGGGGCTGGGAGAGGAAAGCCCTCACCCTTCCCACTGTGCTGCCTGGTTCCCATCTTTCTCTTCCATTCGCCCAGGCCCTGTCTGGCAGGCTGGTCCCTATGCCAGAGGAATCTAGAGCAGCTCCCCCAGCCACCAGCAGCCTCAGGGAAGGGCGTGCAATGGCCCAGGACTTTTGGGTTGTACCCCCAGCAGACAAGAGAACATCAGCCAAAGCAGAGGGGCTGCTCAGAGGGCAGGAGCACTGGGCTTGCACAGAGGAGCAGGGTGGCAAGTGGCACCTTGTTTCTGTCCCGGGGTCACACTATGAGAGCCAGCCCCCAGGGACACGGCCCCTCCAGGCCGTGCTGACCCACTGCTCAGCCTCTCCTGCCTGCCCTGTGCCCCAGGGGCTGTGCCAGCACCTCCTGGCTCTCCTCTCTGCCTGCCCTCATACCGGGAGCTCTCTGCCTGCTCTCCTGCCCTCTGTCTGGCTGGTGGCTGGGGACGTGCATGCCTGGCACCACACTATCCCTCCCTCAGGACATCCCCCCTTTACCTGCTCCCCAGATGTGCCCCATGTAACAGCAGCTCCCCAAGAGCCCCAGCACCCCCTGGGAAAAAGGGGCTTTTTGGCAGATCCAAGGATTTCTTCTAACTGGTCTGAGACCAGAACCTGGCCTGGGGCAGAGCAGGCTACAGCAGCCCCCAGTGCCTGGGCCCATTTCCGTGGGTCCACGTGCTGCAGGTGTTGCAGTGCTGGGTCTGGAGCTGGGCAACCCAGGGGATCCAAGAAACAGTTTATTTGAGCAGTGACCGCTGCTGGGGGTTGGGAGAGAGGGCAGCCCATGGGTGCTGGGCTGGATTCTGAGGATCAGCAGGGGGGCTCTGATGTGTTTGTGCCATCAGCACCCATGGAGAGTTACTGGGCTGGCCATGGGGCTCTGCATGTGGTCACCTCAGGGATGAGGTGGGAGGTGGGCACAGAAATGCCAGAGGACTTTGGGAACTCACAGGTCTTCTTGGTTGCTCCAGGATTTGTCCGGCTGGTCGGAGGGGACAGCCCCTGCTCAGGAAGTGTGGAGGTCTACGACAGGGACCAGTGGAAAGCTGTCTGTCACTCCCACTTTGGTGCCAAAGCTGCCGAGGTGGTGTGCAGGGAGCTGCAGTGTGGCACAGCCCTGTCTGTCCATGGGGCAGCTCAGCTGGGAGAAGGGGCCGGTCCTGTCTGGGACAGAGAGCTGCAGTGTGTGGGGAATGAATCCATCCTCTCCTTCTGCCCCACGGGGGCCCCCAAGGACAAGGCCTGCACCCACAGCAATGGCACTCATGTCACCTGCACACGTAAGGATTTGGGGTGGGATGATGGCCACTGGGGTTGTGGTGGTGGAAGGAGAGCACGGCAGGAACTTGGCTGTGCTGGGTGGGGGACAGGTGGGGTGAGGTGGTAGTCTGCAGCCCTAAAATTAGAGTGTTGCAGGAGGAGAAAGGCACGCCGTCCCTCTGGTCTCTCCTGCAGCTCCTGTGGGAGCAAGAACACAAATGTGACCTCTCTCACCCTCCTTTGTCCCCAGAGTACACAGGATTCAGGCTGGTGAATGGCCGCAGAGCGTGTGAGGGCAGGGTGGAGGTGGAGGTGCTGGGGACGTGGGGAACCCTCTGTGCCTCCCGCTGGGACCTCTCGGACGCCCACGTTCTCTGTCGGCACCTCGGCTGTGGCTTTGCTGAGTCCATTCCTGGAGGAGGGCATTTTGGGAGAGGAACCGGCCCCGTCTGGAGAGACTCGTTCCACTGTGACGGGACTGAAGGCCACCTGGGGCAGTGCCCGGTGACTGCCCTGGGGGCCTCGCCGTGCTCCCAGGAGAACGCTGCTGCTGTCATTTGCTCAGGTGAGTGCTGGGCAGTGCTGCAAAGTCCATTTGCTCCTGGTGTGTGACACGGCCACACAAATTTGGGGAGCTCATGGCAGAGCCTGGCTGAATGTCTGCTCTCACCAGGCCTAACTCACCCCATGCCCCTGCGGTTGGTGGGCGGAGGGAGCTGGTGCGACGGGCGCGTGGAGGTCTTCCAGCACGGGACGTGGGGCAGAGTCCTGGATGAGCAGTGGGACATGCAGGAGGCCAGCGTGGTGTGCTGGCAGCTGCAGTGCGGAGAGGCCGAGGCAGCCTACACCCCCGTGAGGGCCGAGCGAGGACGAGGACCTGTGGGGCTGCGTGGGATGCAGTGTGCAGGGCACGAGGCTGACCTGAGCTTCTGCAACACCTCCCTGCCCAAGAGCACACCGGCAGCAGGGATCATGGAGGATGTGGGGGTCGTGTGCCGGGGTGAGTGGTGCTGCACGTCCCCCAGTTGAAGGTCCAGGAGGGCAGCCAGCCCCTGACGGCCGGGGTTCTCCCCGCTGCAGGGAGCCGGCGGGTGCGGCTGGTGGACGGGGCCGGGCGCTGTGCCGGGAGAGTGGAGATCTACTACCAGGGACGCTGGGGCACCGTCTGTGACGACGCCTGGGACCTGGCCGACGCCGCCGTCGTTTGCCGCCAGCTGGGCTGCGGAGGGGCCCTGGAGGCAGCCGGCTCTGCTCGGTTTGGGGAGGGCTCCGGGCAGATCTGGCTGGATGGCGTCAACTGCTCTGGGGCTGAAGCTGCTCTCTGGGACTGCCCTGCCGAGGCCTGGGGGCAGCACGACTGCAGGCACAAGGAGGACGCAGGAGTCATCTGTTCAGGTCTGTGTTTGGAGTGTGTTTCTGGGAACTGGGGCCAGTAAGGCCAGGGTGAGGGTAGAGCCAGGTAGGGCCAAGGGCATCTGTGGCTGCCATCCAAGGATGTCCCTGGGGCCTTTCCTCCTTCCAGAGTTCACGGCCCTGAGGCTGGAGAACAGCGACGGCTGCTCCGGGCGCCTGCAGGTTTTCTACAATGGGACGTGGGGCAGCGTTTGCTCCAACTCCATGACCACCGAGACGGTGTCACTGGTGTGCAAGGAGCTGGGCTGCGGGAATGAAGGGGAACTGGAAACAGATTCTAGCTATGCTGAGCTGTCTGGCACTGCATGGCTGGATCGCGTGGAGTGTGGGAAGAGCAGCAGCTCCTTCTGGCAGTGTCCCTCTGCTTCCTGGGATCCGCAGTCGTGTGATGACCGTCGAGAAGAGGCCAATATCACCTGCAATGGTAAATCTGAGCCATCAAGGCACCAGGTCCTGTTCCCCACTGGGTATGGTGAAATGTAGAGAAGGAACCCAGAGGGGCTTTGACTTCCTGCATTAGACCCTGTTGCTACTGGTGCACAAAGGTGACTTCAGCTCTCAGAGCCGCCCATGTCCACCAGCAGCAGTCAACAGCCGGGCTGCCAGCAGCTCCCTGGGGGATGCAGAGGCAACACCAGGCAAGGTCTGAGAGGAGACCATGCAGGGCTTTCAGGAGTCCCCCCTCCTGGGACAGCCTCCCGCTACTCTATGAACCAGGGACCTTGTGGGGCCAAGCACTCAGGTCCCCCCTGCAGTGCCGTGTGTGTCCCCTGAGTGAACAGGGTTCTGCTGCTGCCCTGACCCAGGCAGCATGGGGACGTGTGAGCAGAGGTCAGCTCTGTGCTCTTCTGCACGACCCCCAGAACAACCCTTTTCAGCCCAACTTCTCTTTCCTTTGGGACATGGACAGAAAGGCCGCAGGTGGCTGCATGCCCCAACTCCACCAGCTGCACAGGTAGGGAGCTGCCCCTGCGCGTGCCCCCTCACCTGGCAGGGCTGTCCCAGCTGTCCCGATGCCACGGGAGATGTCTGCCTCCCCAGACAGGGAGAAGATCCGTGCTGTGGGAGGCAAGGACGGCTGCTCGGGCAGAGTGGAGATCTGGCACCGCGGCACCTGGGGGACGCTGTGTGACAATGCCTGGGACATGCGGGATGCCGAGGTGGCGTGCAGGCAGCTGGGCTGTGGCCCCGCGCTCTATGCCCTGGGCCAGGCTGCTGCTGGAGAGGGGACGGGCCCCATGTGGCTGATGGAGTGCAGGGGGACGGAGCTGTCTCTGCAGGACTGTTGGGCCCAGCCAGGGGACAGCGGTGCCTGCCAGCATAAGGCAGATGCGGCTGTGCATTGCTCAGGTGAGCAGTGGGGCTGGGAGACATGGCTGGGGGCTTGGCAAGGAGCTGGCTTGGGCGTTTGCCCTGCTGGATCCTGGCATGGCCCCAGTGCTGGCCCGAGCAAGGGTGTTCCTGCAGAGTGGGAGGCTGGTGGTGGGTGGGGAGCAGCCTCTGTGGGGCTGGATGTGCCAGCACATCTCCTGGGCTGCCTGCACTGTCCTGTGAGCAGCCCAGAGCAGGGGTGCTGGGCCCTGTCCCTTCCACCCTGCCCAACCCCACAGGAGGGACAATTCAGGTGGCACATGCTGGGGTCATTTGCCAGGGAGGCTGCCTGGTGCCACAGCCCCAGCCTCTTATCCCAGCTCTCCTTCTCCTCTCCTGCAGCTGCACCCAGGACAGCAACATCCCCCCCACAATCAGGTAAGCTGTCCTTCCCCAGGGCTGGGTCTGTCCATGTCCACGCTGTAACACACAGCCAGGAGAAAGGGCTCCTTGCTGGGCTGTGAGACTCCCAGGAAATCAAGGGAGCTGGGAGAAGTCTGCGATGTACCCAGCAGGGTGGGAGCTGCCCCATCACCCAGCTCTGTCCCTCCCAGCCCCTGCTGCCTTTTGTGGTCAGCGCTAACTTGTCCCACCCCCAACCTCTCCCTTGTCTGATGCTGCCCTTGCCATGTTCCTGCCCATGCAGATCCCCCACGGGGCCGTCCGACCACCACCAGAGAGGGACTCTCAGTGTCTGTCGTCATCTGCATCATCCTGGGGGCCCTCCTCTGCCTGCTCCTGGCCCTCCTGGCTGGGCAGGTGCGAAGCGCCAGGGCTCGGCGCAGAGGTGGGTCCTTCCCCAGTGGTCCTGGGGGGGAGATGCCTCCTGGCAGGGCTGGGGGTGCTGGGGGTGTTGGTGTCCTGGGACACAGAAACAGAGCCGTGTGTTGCCTCCTGCCCCATGTGCTGCCCCACTGACTGACAGACCATGGGGCACCAACATCAAGGGGTGGAGAGAGCCCAGAGCCTGAGGCATCAGTTCTGGGGTGAGAAGAGAAATGTGAGATCTGGGCTGGGTGAGACGGGGAGGATGCACTGCTGGCAGTGATGTGGGTGGCTCTGGCAGGAGGAGCATGGGGCAGCGGAGTCCATCACCGTGGTGTCAGCCACCTCCCAGCAGGGCACAGGCTGTGCTATTGCTGTGTGGGGCAGAGATGGAGCAGCTCCATGGGGAGGGGAAATGAGGGAACTGGTGCAGGGTCTGCACTGGGACATGACCTGGGGGCCAAAGGGGCACAAGGGCTGTCTCCAAATGCGAGACTGACTCTGCCACAGACCATCTCCATGGGAATGCTGCCCTCCCTGGGGATGTGGTTGCAGTGCCAACACAACACAGAGGGGCTGTGCTGTGGGGACAGCCCTGTGCTGGCCCCGATAATGGGTCTGGGGGAGCCCAGTGGGGTCCTGTCCCTCTCTGCCCATTCCCAGACCAGCCCTGCCTCTGTCCTCAGGCTCCAGGAGAGCTGGGGAGCCCTTCCCTGAGGCCGTGTACGAGGAGATCGCTTACAGCCTGGCATGGGAGAAGCAGGCGAGGTTCAGTCTCTCAGGTGGGTGCAGGTAACCTGCGGGGGCACATCTGCTGTGTCCATTCTCCCTGTCTCAGACCAGGGCTGTGCCCTGCAACTCATGCCCATGGTCCCTGAAATGGTTGGGCCATGGGGTCTGTGGGAGAGCATCCAGGTGTTGGCCCCCACAGAGGAGCTTCCTCCACACCAGCTCTGCCCATCCCAGATGGGACAGCCCCTCTCTGCTTGTCCCTGAACCAAGGACTAAGTGAAGGGCTTTCCTAGGGCATCTGTTGGAGTCCCTCTGAGAATTGTCTCTTTGCAAGGAACTGGTCTCCTCCCCATGCACCCCCAGCTCTGTGGGTACCCATCCCCAGCAGTGCTGACCACCAGTCAGGGCAGCAGGGCTCATCCCACAGGACCCATTGCAGCTCTCTGCAGCCTCCTTTTCAGAGGGGTCCCTGAGCCAGCTGCAGCCCTACCCCAGGCACAAGAGGAGGAGGATGGTCTGGGGCCACACCCAGGGATAAGAGGTGGGAGGGCGGTGGAAGGCCTCCATGTCTCCTCTCTGCAGACAGACCAGACAGACAGCAGTGCCACCGAGTGTTATCATCAGAGCTGGAAGCATGAAGGCTCTGCTTTGTCCCTGACACCAGCAGCATGTCAGCCCTGTGTCCCACACACCCTCCCATCCTCTGGTCTGCAGAACATCTCTTCTCATTGCCACCACCTTCCCTCTCCTTTCAGATGTCCCTGTCCTGCCCGGAGGTTACCCAGCAGATGGCTATGATGATGCTGGGGAGGTTTCTGACCCTGGGGAGGATCCTGTCCCTGGGCAGGGGGACTGGGAAGTGCCCAGGACACCAGAGGAAGGAGATGGGCTGAGGCATGCAGTCACAGGTGAGAGGGCAATGCAGCACTGCCACTTCCTAGGTGCCAACCCCGGGCCTAGGAGAATCCATGCCATATTGAAAGCTTGACCATCCATGGAGAACCTGTCCTGGGATATTTTGTGGGGGCTGGGAGAATGGGCTGAGTGTCTCAGGCTGGTGAGGACGAGGAAGGTGATAAACAGCCCCGAGGGGCACCCCACAGGCTCAAACACAGAAGCCTGCCTTGATGCTTACAGGGGGAAGCCTGCACTCCTGGAGAAGTGCTGGGGTACCTGGAGCTGATGGAGACACCTCATCACCTTTCCTGGGGAGCACGGGCTATGACGATGTTGAAGAGGTGTCTCTGGCATGTCCCCATGAGGACACCCAGGATGTGACACCAGAGCCCCGTGCACAAGAGTTCCAGAGCCCCAGGCCAGCAGAGCCCAGCCCTGCTGAGCAGCTGGGTGCAGCCGGGAGGGAGGAGAGCTCAGTGCCACTGGGAGAGCCGTGAGTGCCAGGGAATGGTCTCCCTTTTCCAGCAGTCAGCAGACACACATGGGTATTTTCCTTCTTGGTAGTCCCCTGTTTTTATGCTGTGTGTTGGTATTTCCTCATATTAAAACCCTCTGGGGGCTTTGCCCCAGATCCAGTCTTCCCTGACCATGTATCTGGGCGTCTCCCTGAGGCTGATGGAGGGGAGAAGAGCACAAAGATGCAGTGGTTGGGAAGGGGCACATCTTAGAGCCAGCATAATCGGGGTCTGGCTTTGGGGCTGACAGAGCCCCTGGTCCCTGGACACTATTCCTACTGACAGACATTTCCGTCCTGCCAGCCACAGGCAGTTTCCAGACAAAGTGGATCTCTGGGAAGCCCCATGAGACACTCCCTTGCAGTGCCCACCTTCTGTTGCCTTGGGCTCCCATGGAGCCTAAGGAAGCCTGCCCAGCACCCATGGGCAGAGATACCTCATTTGCAAGAGGTGAACGGGGAGATGCCTTGGACCCTTGGGCAGGACTTGGCACCAGCTCCTGCTGGTGGGTCCCCACAGCCCTCCAGGTCTTCCCCAGCAGGCTCCTCTGCTGCAGGCTGGGAGGTGCTTTTGGTGGTGGGATGGTGGGCTGGAACACCTCTTGGAGCATCTATTTAATCCCTTTGGGTCAGCTGTCCTGGCTGTTTATAGTCTTCTCTGGGTGAAGAACTGGCTGGAGGGCCTTGCCCAGTGGGTTGTGGTTAGTGGAGTTAAGTCCGGTTGGCGTCCCGTTACAAGTGGTGTCACCCAGGGGTAGGTACTGAGGCCTATCTTGTTTAATACCTTTATTGATGACCTAGATGAGGGGTTGAGTGTACCCTCAGTAAGTTTGCAGAGGATACCAAGTTGGGAGGTAATGTTGATCTGCCTGAGGCTAAGGTGGTCCTTCAGAGGGATTGGGATAGGCTGGGCTGAGGCTAATGGGATGGGGTTTAACAAGGCTAAGCACCAGATCCTGCACTTTGGCCACAACAACCCCATGCAATGCTATAGGCTTGGGACAGAGTGGCTGTGAAGAGGAAAGGGACGTGGGAGTGATGATCGATGTTTGGCTGAACATGAGCCGGCAACGTGCCCAGGTGGAAAGAAGGCCAATGGTATCCTGGCCTGTGTTAGAAATAGTGTAGCCAGCGGGAGCAGCGAGGTGATCAGCCCTCTGTACTCAGCTCTGGTGAAGCCACACCTGGAGTACTGTGTTCAGTTTTGGGCCCCTCACTACACGTCAGACATCGATGTGCTGGAGAGTGTCCAGAGAAGGTCAACAAAACTGGTGAGGGGTCTGGAGCATAAGTCCTATGACGAGAAGCTGAGGGAGATGGGGTCGTTTAGTCTGCAGAAGAGGAGGCTCAGGGGAAACTTCATTGCACTCTACAACTTTCTGAAGTGAGGCTGTGATGAGGAGGGGTTCGTCCTCTTCTCTCAGATAACTGAGGCCAACTGGATCACTTTTCCATGTCCTGGTTTTGGGCAGAACCCCCACCCAAGGATCTCCCTCCCCCTGCTTAGGGAAGGGTTTCAGCTGAGTCAAACCAGGCATCTCATACTTTGTTTACAGTTCAGAGGCTAGAAAGGGGCTTAGCTGCCTGTCCCATGCCTCACAGAAGCCCACAGGAGCTGGGATTCCTTTTGCCTCGGTTCAGGTGGGCACAAACCAGGCAGCATGTAAGCTGCTTGTCTCATTGCAATTGGATTACTTTGAATGCAGACAGAGGCAGGAGGGAGCTGTTCGGATGCAGACAGCAGGTGATATTAGAGATGGCAGAGTGACATCTGAGTGACATTTGAAGTGCCAGTTTAGGTTGGATATTAGGAAAAACTTTACCAAAAGGGTTGTTAGGCATTGGGATGGGCTGCCCAGGGAAGTGGTTGAGTCACCATTCCTGGAGGTCTTGAAAGGTCGTTCAGAGGTAGAGCTTAGTGATATGGTTTAGTGGAGGACTTGTCAGTGTTAGGTTGGAGGTAGGACTCGTTGATCTTGGAGGTCTCTTCCAACCTAAATGATTCTGTGATTCTGTGATCATCTGGTCCAACCATCATCTGGTCCCCCACAGAGTCCAGAAAGAGCCCTGAGTGAGACATGGGGGTGCAGGATTTCTCCTCCAGTCTGAGGTAAGGCCTTGGCCTTTCTGCTTTTGTCTGACCAAAACAAACCCAGACTTTTCTCAGCACAGTGCTTTGCCTATCTGGAATCATGGCCTCCAATTATCTGCCCAAACAAGTCCCTGAGGAGAATCTCTTGGTAACGGCCCTCAGTGGGGCCCATTAATACTCCAAGTCACTTCAACTTTTCCTTCTGACTTTACTTGCTCAAGCAATTGCATCATTCTCCTCTCAGTACTTGAGGTTCACAGACTGAGCACCAAAATCCACCAAGGAACTCATTACAATCCAGAAACACCTAAGGAACCATATGTCTTCCATAGTTTTATTCAAGTCTTCAAGACTTGGACAGATAATTGGAGAGCTTTCATAGTGTAGTTAAGGAGGAAGATTTCAAAAAGCACCTAAATCGGGTGCCACTACCATTTTGAAGCCACTTGCCGAGGCGATTGGCTCCGAGGCAGAAATGTTCTGCAGCGGAACGTGGGATCAGACAGGCAGGGCTAAGTATTCCGGCATTGAGCCCACTTGAGGGAACTGTCAGGACCCGGCAGCCCTCATGAGGGAGGTGAAAGAGGCGAGAACAAGGCATAGGCGGAGCCAGCAGCGCCCCCTCCCTAGATGTTCAGAAGCTGCCCCTAGGGAGTGCAAGTGACCAGGGCGTGGCACGTCAGAAGGGAGTGGCGCAGCAGTCAGTGCGGCAGTTCGTGTGGCAGGCATGGTGAGCAGGGAGGGCAGAGTGTTCCCCCCCACCCATAGGAACACCTCCTCTAACGGCAGTCTACCGCTAGCTAGGCTGCAATAGTCTCCACCAGGCACCGTGATCTCTCTAGGAAGTCTGTACACATCCAGACTTACTACCCGCTCAAAAATGGAGCAGTTCAGGTCTCTGGATGCAGGGAGTGTCTAAGCCTTTTGCTACCATCTGACCTGATCTGCCTGGTGGCAGAACTCAAGGAGGAGGTGGAGAGGTTGAGGGATATCAGGGAGTGTGGGCAGGAGATAGACTTGGGGAGCAATGCCCTGCAGGGCCTGAAGAACAGGTAGTGGTGTTAGACACTCCAAATGGGGGTGGACCCCCTGCCCTGTTGCTGTTGGGCAGAGGGAGGAGTTGAGGAGGAATGGAAACAGGTCCCTGCTCGACATCGCAGGTGATGCCCCCCACTATGGGCCCCACCTTCCCAGGTGCCCTTACGCAACAGGTTTGAGGCCCGGGAGCCTGAGAGACCAGTAGGTGAGGAAGAGGTAGAAAGTCTACCCATGAGGATGCCTAAGGCGAGGAAGTCGACTCCACGCCTCAGGACTGCCTCCACCAAGAAAGACAGAAGGGTGATTGTTGTGGGCGACTCCCTTCTCAGGGGAACAGAGGACCCTATTTGTCGGCCTGACCCTACCCGTAGGGAAGTCTTCTGCCTCGCAGGGGCCAGGGTCAGGGACATTGCCAGAAAACTTCCCAACCTGGTTCACCCCTCTGACTATTATCTTCTTTTGATAGTCCAGGCTGGCAGTGATGACATTGAAGAAAGAAGCCTGAAGACCATCAAACGGGACTTTAGGGGGCTGAGACGATTAGTGGATGGAGCGGGTGTACAGGTGGTGTTTTTGTCTATCCCTACAGGGGTACAGAGAGGACAGGGAAAGCCCACCTGATAAACACGTGGCTCAGAGGCTGGTGCCAAGACAGAAATTTTGGTGTTTTTTTGAACATGGGGTGCTTTACTTGGCACCCAGCCTAATGGCTGCAGACAGGTCCCTATCTTTTAGGGGGAAATGGATTCTGGGCCAGGAGCTGGCGGGGCTCATTGAGAGGGCTTTAAACTAGGTAAGAAGGGGGATGGGGCTGAAACAAGCCTTGTTGGAGTTGTGCCAGGGGAAACAATGGCAAGGCTGGGAGAGAAGGCAACGGCCCAAATGAACTGCATCTACACTAATGCATGCAGCATGGGTAACAAACAAAAGGAGCTGGAAGCCATCGTGCGGCAGGCAGGCTATGACTTGGTTGCCATCATGGAAACGTGATGGGACCACTCTCATGACTGGAGTGCTGCAATGTCTGGCTATAGGCTCTTCAGAAGGGAGAGGCAGCATGGAAGGGGTGGTGGTATGGCTCTCTATATCAGAGAGAGTTTTGATGTTGTGGAACTTGAGGCTGGGAATGATAAGGTTGAGTCCCTATGGGTTAGGATCAGTGGGAAGGCCAACAAGGGAAGCATCCTGGTTGGGGTCTGTTATAGACCGCCAAACCAGGATGAGGAGACTGATGAAGAGTCTACAGGCAGCTGGCAGAAGTTGCGAAATCAACAGTGCTTGTTCTTGTGGGGGACTTCAACTTCCCAGATATATCCTGGAAGTGCAATACAGCCCAGAGAAAGCAGTCTAGGAGGTTTCTGGAGAGCGTGGAAGATAGCTTCCTGACGCAGCTGGTTAGTGAGCCTACCAGGGGTGGTGCCCCGCTAGACTTTCTGTTCACAAACAGAGAAGAACTGGTGGGAGATGTGGTGTTTGGAAACTGTCTTGGGCAGAGTGACCATGAAATGGTAGAGTTCTTCATTCTCAAAAGAGTCAGGAAGGGGACCAGTAAAACTGCTGTATTGGACTTCCAGAGGGCTGACCTTGAGCTGTTCAGGACACTGGTTGTCAGAGTCCCTTGGGAGGTGGTTCTGAAGGGCAGAGGAGTCCAGGAAGGCTGGGCGCTCTTCAAGAATGAAATCTTAATGGCACAGGAGTGGTCTGTCCCCGTGTGCCCAAAGATGAGCCAGCATGGAAGAAGACCAGCCTGGCTGAACAGAGAGTTGTGGCTTGATTTTAGGAGAAAAAAAGAAGGTTTATAATCTTGGGGATTATATAAAGGGAATGGGGAGCAGAATGTGGTCCTCACTATCCATGAGAAAGTGGTTGGTGACCTGCTATGGTACTTGCTCGATGGGGCCAGATAGGATTCACCTGGGGGTACTTAAAGAACTGGCAGAGGAGCTGGCCAAGACACTTTCCGTCATTTATCAACAGTCCTGGCTATTGGGGGAGGTCCCAGTTGACTGGCGGCTAGCAAATGTGATGCCCATCTACAAGAAGGGCCGGAGAGTCGACTCGGGGAACTATAGGCCTGTCAGTTTGACACTTTTGTTGCTCTCTCTCATACTGAGGCACAAGAGACTTGACAATCCACAGCCAAGGCTGATACTGCATGGGCCTTTCAGGTACTTGGGCAGAGGGCATCACACAAGCACCATGCCAGCCAGGTGCCTTCTGATGGCCTGTGAGAGACGCCAGTAGATGTGAGCCTAAAAGCCCACCTGCCAGCCAGGAGGCAAGAGTTGACCTGGCAGTTACTTCAGAAAGATGGGACCTCCCAGTCCCTTGCCCAGCCATGCTCCTGCTGCTGGCCTCTCAGATCCAGAGGCAGAAGTGACCTGACAGTCCCCACCAAAACCAATTGCTTCCTTCTGGATTCAGAGTTTCTAAGGCACAATTGACACCCTCTATGAACATCCACTCTCTTTGAGGCCCAGCACCTAGCAAGATAAAAGCAAGGTCATTGTCATCCTCCAAGGCCATACATATCCAGATGGCCTTTCAGCTTCTCTGATGGACAGGAGACAATGTGAAAGCTCTGTTAGGTACTAGGGCAAGACTGACCTTGAAATAAGTATTTATGTTATCTGCATGTCAGTGGCTCCTCAGTTTCTCATGACAGCTAAAACGACACCCTCATAGACCAGCCATGTGCCTGAAGGTGGCACATCAGGCCCTCAGGCAGAAGTGCCAGCCACCTGCACAGCCATGGGCCTCCTGCTGCCTCCTGAGATCCTGAGGCACAGCTGACCTCAGCAGAGCATCCCCACCTATATACTCCATGCGTTTTATGACCTTACCAAGATCCATGTCACCTCCCCTGCCTCCTCCAAGGTCTTTCTCTTAGCCAGGCATCTCTTCTCTGCCCCAGTTCTACCCGCCTTATTCTTCTCCCAACTTTCCCCTGACTTCCCCAAATGTGTCACCCTGTTGGGGGCAGCTTTCTGAGGGCCTTTATGACCTCAGAGGCTCTGCCTCCCTGCTGTGGGCCAGCCAGGTTCTGGGACAGAATTGACCTCACAACCAGCATCCACAGTGTTACAAGGAGCTGTTGTGCTCAGGAGGCCTCTTCCCAGCCCACCCAGGAGCAGTGTGTGCAGGGGATGCCCTGCACAATCTCTCAGGTACTGTGCAGGCCAACCAGCTCATGCTTCAGAAGGCCTGCCACACATCTAGACTCACATTTCCTCATGCAGCCTTTAGAGAACAAGGGCCCAGCCCAGCCCCTGCTCTGCAGCTCCTCCCTGTCTCTCCCAGGAGGCCAGCCCAGCCCAGACCCTCCCTAGCTCTCCACACCTCTCTCTCCTCTCCCCAGTCTAACCCAGCCCAGCCCAGAAGAGCAGCCCAGGCTGGGCTGGCCCCAAGGCAGCAAATGCAGAAGCAGAGGGCAGTGTCAGTGTCTCCGCTGCTACCATCTTCAGGAGATCCCATACCCTTCCAAGGTGAAACCATTTAAAAAAATATAATAGAGAAAATTTACATGAAATCTAAAGCAGGAAACCTTCACTTTGAGATTGGTGAGGCACTGGAAAAGGTTCTTCTGAGAAGTAGTACCCTGCTCAATAGTAGTGTTCAAGGCCAGGGAGGATGGGACCTGTAGCAACCTGGTCATGTGGAAGGTGCCCCTGACCATGGCAGTGGGGCTGGAACAAGATGGTCTTTAAGGTCCCCTCCAAATTATGCCATTCTATATTTCTATGACACTGAAGACCCCAAACTGGTTGTGTAGCTTGTATAGAGAGAAAGATTTCAATTTCTGTGAAAAATTTCCCCCCCCCTGAATAACAAGTGCTTGGAAGGGATGGGATGCTGCCTGCCTGTCACTTTGTGGGTATCCGGTCTCAAAATAGGACAAGAAAATATAATTCTCAAGCCAAACTCTTCTTTTGAATTAGGAAAAAGAGGGCACTGGAAGTGTCCATCCCCAGGTGACAGAAGGAAAAGCAGTGATTACATCAGTATGATTCAAAGTCAATTCCCCTGGTGGGGGTATGATTCAAAGGTGATTCCGCTGATGGCCCAGGGACTTGTCAAGAGCTCCCTGTGCTGCTGAGCTAGGCCGGGCTCCTGGGTCCAAGGGGAGCTCCTGGCAAGCGGGCAGCACTGCAGAGAGACAGCTCTGCCCAGGAGTAGCTCCTCTGCACAGTGCAGCAGGGCTCGGGGCACTGCCTGCAGGGGACAAGGGCAGTGAGAGAAGGGAGGGAGATGTTAAAGGCAGAGTGGAGGGGGGATGCTGAGAGCTCACTGCAGGAGAAATCTTCACAGTCCTGAACAGGGTAAGTCTAAGGCTGCAGGGCAACACAGCTGTTGTTCCTGGTGCCATCTCCAGATTTGCTGGCAAATCCTGTAGCTTATGGGAGCTTTCAGAAGGACTCTCAGAGTTTGGATAAGAGAAGCGAGGTGGGGGTTGGCCTGTTCTCCCATGTGCCTGGTGACAGGACGAGGGGGAATGGGCTAAAGTTACGCCAGGGGAGTTTTAGGTTAGATGTTAGGAAGAATTTCTTTACTGAAAGGGTTGTGAGGCATTGGAACGGGCTGCCCAGGGAGGTGGTGGAGTCACCATCCCTGGAAGTCTTCAAAAGACGTTTAGATGTAGAGCTTAGGGATATGGTTTAGTGGGGACTGTTAGTTTTAGGTCAGAGGTTGGACTCGATGATCTTGAGGTCTCTTCCAACCTAGAAAATTCTGTGATTCTGTGAAGAACAACAGGCTCTGGAACAGTGATTATCTGCCATAAACAACTCAAGGACAGGACATGATGGTTCTTTCTCACAGGGCTGGCCACAGGTACAGGCAGGGTGACGGCAGGGGTGTCCAGGGCTGTGGTGCAGAGCAGGGTCCCTGCTGTACCCCAGGGGCTGTGTGCTGGAGCAGGGCCTCTGCTGCCTGCCAGGCTCAGCACTCAGCCTGCCTGGGGAGCTGTCCAGGGTGTTACAGGGAGAAGCTGTGGGTGGAAGGACCCCCTGGCAGGGCAGGGCAGGGTCCTGTGGGTGCCCAGAGGCTGATGCCTGGGGCAGGCAGCTCACAGCTGCTCAGCACCCACAGGGTATCTCTGGTGATGGTTTTAAACAACATAGACCGATTCCTGTACTAACTCCAGGGAAAGTACTCTTGAGAGTCTGTGCTTTCACTTTCCTGCTCTGAAGAGCAGTCAGGGAAATGATAGTGGAGTTGTCAGGTTGTGTCAATGAGGCTGTTAGAGCATTACATTCAAAGAGATCTTTAGGTCTATGTGGAACCTCACAATTTTCCTCCACACTGTTTAACCTATATACTGCATTGTTTCCCAATGTATTGTTGGATGTCCTGCTCAGCACCTAAAATACAGAGACACCTCTGGCCAGTGGGCACCTGAGATCCATCTCCACTGGTTTTCAGCAGATGCTGTAGGGCACTACTGAGTCTGGATGAGCCTACAGAAAATCTATCTGGTCTCTCTGCACTCTTAGGAAGTAAAACTGAGATCCTGAGGCAGGAGCACATCTTCTTCAAAGGGAAGTAATAGTTTCTCTTCCTGGGGAGGCTTCGGTAAAACAATATATATGTTATACAATATATTATTCCTATATTCTTACACAATATAAGAATATATAAGTTTGGGTTTTCCTCAGAGAAATCTCTCTAAATTGTTCCTTGTCTTTTCCACCATTGACAGCCATCTATGCTCTGAGGCAGCAAATATCCAACAGCAGCTTCCCCAATGAGTTCCTCCTCCTGCCATTTGCAGACACTCGGGAGCTGCAGCTCCTGCACTTCGGGCTCTTCCTGGGCATCTACCTGGCTGCCCTCCTGGGCAACGGCCTCATCCTCACAGCCGTAGCCTGCGACCACCACCTCCACACCCCCATATACATCTTCCTCTTCAACCTCGCCTTCCTAGACCTGGGCATTATTACCACCACTGTCCCCAAAGCCATGGCCAATTCCCTGTGGGACACCAGGGCCTGCCCCTACTCAGGATGTGCTGCTCATTTTTTTTTTTTCTTTTTATTTTTCATCTCAGCAGAGTTTTATATTCTCACCATAATGGCCTATGACCGCTACGTTGCCATCTGCAAACCCCTGCACTACAGGACAATAATGACCAGCAGAACTTGTGTCAAAATGGCAGCAGCTGCCTGGGGTAGTGGGTTTCTCTATGCTGGGCTGCACACTGCCAATAGCTTTTCCCTCCCCCTCTGCCAAGGCAATGCCCTTGACCAGTTCTTCTGTGAAATTTCCCAGATCCTCAAGCTCTCCTGCTCAGATGTCTACATCAGAGAAGTTGGGCTTCTTATGTTTAGTGTCACTGTAGCATCTGGGTATTTTGTTTTCCTTCTGATGTCCTATGTGCAGATCTTCAGGGTCATGCTGAAGATGGCAACACATCAGGGCATGTACAAAGACTTTTCCACTTGTCTCCCTCACCTGGCCGTGGTCTCTTTGTTTCTCAGCACTGCCTTTTTTGCCTACCTGAAGCCCCCCTCCTGGTTCTCCGCATCCCTGAACCTTTTGCTGGCTGTTCTATACTCAGTAATGCCCCCAGCCATGAACCCCCTCATCTACAGTATGAGGAACAAGGAGCTCGAGGATGCAATTTGGAAACTATTTTGGGGGATGTTTTTCAGTACTAATAAAGACCCCTTCCATCGCCACTAATGAATCCCAGTGCTTCCCATTCTAGGCTTGTGTCTTTGTTGTTCTCATTATATTTTCCCATTGTCAATTTGACTGCTTGTGCTTCTTGTGTTCCTACATAAATATTTGGATTCCCCCTCTGCTATGAATGAATAAACCTGTTCTGTCCCATATGGAAGCTGTATAAATGTGCCTCTAACACTGTGAGTGAGTCTGTGAAGACGCTCTCATAGCATCTCTGTAATAACATAGAATCACCCCAGTACAATGCCTCAAGCTTGGGCTTTCCTTTCCAAACCACTGTCAAGAATAGGCTCAAAGAATTATTTGCTCCCCACAAGGGTCTGTTCCTACTTAGGTTCAGGAGAGAATGTCGCATTGTTGCATTCTGACTCAGGGGTCAAGGGGCTGGACTGTAGAATTAGTGTGCGTGACAATCCAGTGTTCTGAGTCCTTGCTGGTGTTTAGAATCCCTGCTCCTCAAGGTTACCTGGTGAGTGATCTACCTGTAAAGCTATCACTGCTCAGAGAAGATGATGGTAGTGAACACCTCCAGAGGTCCCTTCTGACTCAGGGAAGAAAGGGCTAGACTGTGGAGTTAGAGTGCATGACAATGCTGTGTTTTGAGGCCTCACTGCTGATTGTAATCCCTGCTCCTCAAGGTTACACAGTGAGTGGTGTCATTCTCAAAATGAGTCTCTGCCCTTGGGAACCTGGAGTACAGCTGGTGCAATGATACTACAGAAAAGTTCTCAGAGACATTGCAAGACATTCCAGAATGACTGAATCACAAATTGGTTGGAGTTGGAAAAAGTCTTTCCCCATATTATTTGTTCCCTTTAAGTACTGGAAAGCAAGAAGGTTCCCCCCAGAGTCTGCTCTTCTCTAGGCTCAACAAACCCAGCTGGCTCAGCCTGCCTTCACAGGAGAGGTGTTCCACTCCACTGATTATTGCTGTGGCTCTGCTCTGGTCCCACTCACTAAGTCCTATGTCCAAAATCTTATGTGTCTGTTGAGCTGGTGGGGTCTCACATGAGCAGAGAAGAGAGGGAGAATCACCTCCCTCAACCTGCTGGTCACCGTGCTTTAGATGCAGCCCAGGATACTGTAGGCTTTTGGGGTTGCAGGTGGACATTCCTGACTCATGTTGAGCTTCTCTTCAACCAGAACCCTCAGGTCCTTCTCATCAGGGCTACTCCTCATCACGGCAGTAGCTTTCTCAAAGCCATGGTGCACACTGCCTGTACATTGTCCATTCCCCTTTGCCAAGGCAATGCCCTGGACCAGTTTTTCTGTGAAATTCCCCAGATCCTCAAGCTCTCCTGCTCAGATGTCTACCTCAAGGAAGTTGGGCTTGTTCTGATTAGCCTCTCTTTAGCTTCAGGGTGTTTTATTTTTATTCTTTTCTCCTACGTGCAGATCATCAGATCAGTGCTGAGGATACCATCCAAGCAGGGACAGCACAAAGCTTTTTCCACTTGCTTCCCTCATCTGGCTGTGGTCTCCATCTTTTCCAGAACTGCCGTATTTGCCTACCTGAAGCCCCCTTCCATCTCCTCCCCATCCCTGAACCCAGTGGTGACAGTGCTGTACTCAGTGGTGCCTCCAGCAGTGAACTCCATCATCTACAGCATGAGGAACGAGGAGCTCGAGGATGCACTGAAGAAGCTCAGTCAATCAGTAGTCCTTCAGCAGCAATAAGCTGCCCATGTCTCTTCACAAGGGATTTCCAATTTGTCTCAGGAAACTGCTGGTCTTTGTGCTTTTTCTCTGTGATAATCTTGTTTTTCTTCCTTCACTCCACTTCTGCAGAGTGGCCTAAACCCACTCTTTTTTACCCAGAGACCCTTGTATCTGTATCTATTGTTAAAGTATAGCTGGCTACCCCTGTCACGTCTCTTTAATAAAAGGGTATTTCCTCAGTGCTGGTGCCTGGACCAGCTGGTTTTCAGTGCTGGTGCTGGTTCTTCTTCCAATGTTGTGGTCAGGAACAGTCTGAAGGAATTGTTTTATTATCAGGTGGAGGTCATTGCTCTATGAAATTGCTATCCATGGCTGTATGTCCAGGTGTTGGACGATGAGGAGTAGTGTCCTTCAGGGTCTGTCTTGGGACCAGCACAGTTTAATATTATTATCAGAAGACGTAGACAGTGGGATCAAGTGCACCCTCAGCAACTTTGCCAATGACACCAAGCTGAGTGGTGCTGTTGATACAACAAAAGGAAGGGATGATATCTGTTTGGACCTGAGCAAGCTTGAGAAGTGGGCCCATGTGAATCTAAACAGGTTCAACAAGTCCAAGTGCAAGGCGCTACACCTGGGCCAGGGCAATCCCAGACATGAGGACAGACTGGGAGAAGAAGTCCTTGAGAGCAGCCCTGCTGAGAAGGATTTGTGGGTTCTGGTGGACAAAAAGTTTGACATGAGCCAGCAGTGCATACTTGCAGCCCAGAAGCCAACTGCACCCCAGGCTCCATCAACAGAGGAGTGTCCAGCAGGATGAGGGAGCCGACTGTGCCCCTCTCCTCTGCCCTTGTGAAGCCTCATTTGGAGTGTAGGGTCCCCAACACGAAAAGGAAGTTAATCTGTTAGAGTGGGTCCAGAGGAGGTCCACATAGCTGATCAGAGGACTGGAGCACATCACCTGTGAAGAAAGGCTGAGAGAGCTGGGGCTTTTCAGCCTGAAGAAAAGAAGGGTCATGGGAGACCTCAATGCAGCTTTTCAGTGTTTAAAGGAATCTTATAAATAAGATAGAGTAACTTTTTCTTGGGCCAATAATGACAGGACAATGGAGAATGGCTTTAAACCAGGCCCCTCACTCTGCAGAGCATCACCACCAGCTCTGGGCACCTCAGGGACCACAGGAAGGGGACAGGAGTGGTAGGTCCTGTCCTGCCAGAGGAAAACTCAGATATTGTCTGAGTTGTGTGGCCATGCTGGGTGAGGACTCACAGCAGGGGATTTGTGGTGCAGAGCCAGAGCTCGTGGACAGGAGTAACATGCAAGTGCAGGAGGCAGGTGGTCACTCTGGGCCATTGGTGGAATGATTGGCATGGGAAGGTGGCCCAGGACATTCGTCATCCCCAGCCTCTAGCGATGGCTGTTCCTAGTACTGGCTGCTCACTCTGATTTATGGCTGGGGTTTGCTGCCAGGCCACCCCCATCCTCACCTTCAGCTCCCTGCCTGTGTGGGGGAATGGCCAACCCTGTCCAACCTCTTCCCTGGACCAGACACCTTCAGACGCCAGAGCAGGGATGTCTGTGAAACCCCGCATGGGACATGGTCAGGTAGAGGCAGGCATCAGGTGCAGGGGGAAGGGGAGAGCTATAGATAAAGGGAAGCAAGGGTTGCAGTGGGAATCGTGCTTGGGGACCATTACCCACCCTGACCACAGCCTTCCCTGTACTGTTCCTGAACAGTGGGGCCATGGGACCATGTGTGGGACAGAAAGGACAGGCTGGTGCAGGGATAGAGCCCAAGTTAGGGAGAAGCGTCTATCTGCTCAGAGTGACCTGGACAGGATGAATCATAGGGCAGAGGCCAATGGGATGAGGTTCAACTTGGCTAAGTGCATCCTCATGCAACGCTACAGGCTTGTGGCAGAGTGTCCGGAAAGCTGTGCAGAGGAAAAAGTTCTGGAGGTGTTTGTTGATGCTCACCTGACCATGAGCCAGCAGTCTGCTCAGGTGGCCAAGAAGGCCAAGGGCATCCTGCCTTGTGTCAGGAATAGTGCAGCCAGCAGGACCAGGGAGGTGATTATCCCCCTGTACTCTGCTCCGCTGAGGCTGCACCTTGAGTACTGTGTTCCGTTTTGGGCCCCTCACTACAAGAAGGACATTGAGGCCCTGAAACATATCCAGAGAAGGGCTACAAAGCTGGTGAAGGGTCTGGAACAAATTCTAATGAGGAGCAGCTGAGAGAACTGGGACTGTTTAGTCTGCAGAAGAGGAGGCTCAGGGGAGACCTAATTGCTCTCTCCAGCTACCAAAAGAAAGTTATGGGGAGTTGGGGGTCAGCCTCTTCTTGCAGATAACTACTGATAGGATTAGAGGGAATGGCCTCAGGGTGCTCCAGGGAGGTTTAGTTTGGAAATTAGAAGACACTTTCTTCTCAGAAAGAGTAGTCAGGCATTGGAATGGGTTGCCTAGGGAAGCGGTGGTGTCACCGTCCCTGGGGGGTTTTTAAGGAGAGGTTGGACCTGGCACTTAGGGGCATGATTTAGTGGGTGACATTGGTAGTAGGGGCATGGTTGGACCAGATGACCTTGGAGGTCTCTCCCACCCTAATGATTCTATGATTCTATTTTGCCCAGTTGCTGTATGAGCTTCAGGGAGTTAGAAACTTGCCCCATCTCCCAGAACTGTCATGAACTCCTTTACAGTATTTATCTTTCTGTGGTCTGTTTTTCTAAGACTTTTCTTGTGCAAATAGCCCAAACGGAAAGTAGATCCCCTTAGATGCAGCATGGTCATGGAAGCATTTCTTCTGCACTATGGGCCTGTGTCTTGGTTGTGGAGAAACTTTCCCAAGAGGTCCACCAACTCAAAGAGCATATACCTTCCTCCCTCTATGTGTATAACCAGTACCTCAGCTTTTAGGAGTAAACATGCCTCTGCTCAAGAAAGGGGATATGGTGGGTCCACACAACATACCACTCTGTAGTTTTACCTACAATTGCTGCTCCAATTTCCATGAATATTCTGACCAGGACTAGAGGTGCTCTGCCTCCAGTCAGGTGGAGGGACAACTGAGGTTATTGGACAGTGTGGGTTCGATGGCCTGACACATCAGATCCACAGAAGTATGAGGCTCTAGTGAACACCAGTGCAAGGTGTACTGCAATGTCATCCAGCTATAAATGGCCAGAACTCATTTTTATCTCTGGAGTGACAGGGGAATCCTGACAGTTAACTGTATTGGAGGCTGAAGTGCAGCCTCTTTAAGACAGTGAGATTAAACAGCTGTTTGCCTTGCCCGGTCTCTTGGAGGACCCTTCTGTTGTGGGGTTGCTGAGGGTCAAAGAGCAGCAGATGTTGATCACTACCCCACTGGTGCACAGGGAGTGATATTGCACTGACTAACACTCCCTGATTCACATTCATGAGCTGATTTATTGACTGGAGAGACAAGAAGTGATCAGCAAGACTTGCTCACACTTTATTAGTCACATATGGCTAGTGTGAATTCTTGACATAAGTGGAGACTAACAGTGGACTATCATGGCCTGAATGAAATCATGCCACTACTGAGTGCTGCAGCGTTGGATGTGGTAGAACTCCAATATGAACTAGAATCAAAGCCATACAAGAGGTATACCACGACTGATATCACTAATGTGTTTTTCTCAATCCCTTTAGCAGCAGAGTGCAGTCCACAATGACACAGGACACGGGTGAATGCAGGCAGGTACACTCAGCATTCACACAACCACAAACAGCAGCAGCATTATCCTGATTGCTTCTCTGGCAGAGCAAGATGGAGGCCCATTATTGGGAAACACAAAGTTCTTGTGTGCAGAAACGCGTATTCATGTGCATGTGTGCAAGGTAGAACCCTCCAGCAGCTGGGATCAGATACTCAGCCTGCCTGTGACAAGTTCCTGGCTCCCAGTCTGCCCAGCTGAAGACGGTTGGACATATGAGCCCCTGTGGGTGCAGCCCCACTCGAGCTGCTGGCACACACCACCCCAATCTCACACACACTCACAAAGACACAGGCACACACACATTAAGTCCACACACTCCTATCTCTCCTGTTGCTGACTACAATGACACATGGGCCCTCTGATGCCCTGGTTCTAGTCCAGCTGCTGCACTTACCCCTATGTGCTATCACCAGGTGACCTACAGCCCTTGGCAGCAATCCCATTAGTCCAAATGGTGATGTGGAGAGCTGCTGCCAGTGACACATCTGGATGGGTTTCTGCCTGGACACTGGGGTGACAGCCCTCCCAAGGCCGTCCTGGAAGGAGCTGGGACAAGATCTTGGTTCCACAGGAGCCAGTGACTTGGATTCCCACCTGCCATTGTGCTTTGTGCTCCTCTGGGCTCATGGAGATGGGCTTTTGTTAAGCTGAGGACTCTCCTGTGATGGGCCTGGAAGCAGCCAGGGCAGGGCATGAACTGAATTACTCTTCCTGCCATCACTTCCTTGGCCCTTCATTTTGTGTACAGATGTGCTTTTTATCACACAGCCTAACACAATCCAGCAAGAACATAATCCTCTGGAGGCATCTGCATGTGGAAGTCACATATGTATGATTGTGGTATTACATAAGATATGACAGCAGAGAACTCAAATTGCTCTTCAGAAATACATCACGATTAGGGAAAAAGCTGTGCTGTTGCACGGGCCATGGCTTCCTTCAGGGCCAGCATCACAGCCTTGTTTCTAAGACTGTAGATGAATGGGTTTAAGAATGGGTACAGGACAGTGTTGAGCAAAGCTACAATGCTGTTGGTCTCCAAAGAAACATATCCTGACGAGGGTGTGTAAAGAGCAATGCAGCTTCCATAGACAATGGCCAAGGTGGTGAGGTGGGAAGAGCACGTAGCAAAAGCTTTTCTCCTTGCAGAGGCTGCTGGCATTTGTAGGATACAGAAGAAGATGCTTGTGTAAGATGCCAGAGTTAGACACAAGGAAGACAGCACAATAAACAATATGAAAACCGATTCTGTTTTCCAAAGCAGGGTGACATCAGAACAAGACAGTTGGAATAAGGGGGTGGAGTCACAAAAAAAATGCTGGACCTTGTTTGAACCACAGAAAGTGAGCTTGGAGAGCAGCACCAGGTGGTAAATCAAGAATGTGAAGCCCATGACCCAAACAGCAGCAACCAGCTGGATACAGAGCTGATGCTTCATGATGGCAGCATAGCGCAAAGGCTGGCAGAGGGCAACGTAACGGTCAAAGGACATGACAACAAGGAGAGAAAACTCTACAGCACCCAGGGCAAAATAGAAGGAGGACTGGGCAAAGCATCTGCCTACTGAGATAGTTCTCCTGCCAGAGCTCAGAATCACCAACAGTTTGGTGCTTGTGGAGGATGTAAACCAGATTTCCAGGAATGCCAGATTGCCAATGAAATAGTACATGGGGGTTTGCAGGCGGTTATCCACACACACCAGGAAAATGATGGCTGCATTCCCCATCACCGTTGTCAGGTACATGAGTAGAAGGACCAGGCAGAGAAATAGCCGTAGCCTTTGATCAAGCCCTGAGAAGCCCATGAGGATGAATTCAGAAATGACAGTTCCATTGTCTGTTCCCATACCCAAGTTCCATTCATCCTGCTGACGTAGGAACATGGCAAAAACAAGTCCAATAATTTCATGGTCTGGACAGAAGGCTATCTCCTTCCTTCTCTCTTGCCTTGTTTGCAGACTTCCTATACAACACACACACACAGATTCTTTTGCACATTCCTCACACCCTGACTTTTCTGTTTCACATATCATGCAGAATCCTCAGAGAATTTCTTGTCTTCTTTCCACCTTTGTCCATCAGCTACAAATGATTCTCGCTACAAAAACACAGGGCTAAGAACGGATTGTTACTCTGTTATACTCTATTCCTGTGAAATTCCACTCAGAAGAATTGCAAGCATCCATCATACCAGTGTTTCCAAAGGGAATTTCATGTCCTGCATAAATGCTTTCTATTATGTAAAAGCTAAATCATCAGTTCAAATATGTACATTGGAATTTATTATCTCTCCTCTTCAGTATCCACCCTTTTTGGACTAGCAACCACTGGGGATCCCTTGCTTGATTTCAAATTAAGCAAATTTCAAGTACCTCTTTTGTAATGCCCTGCTTTCTTCTACATCATCTTCCTTTGTTTCTTTAGGAAAGATGGAATACAAGTAGCAAGTGTAGCTTGCCTTTTTCAGTACTCTAAATTGAAGTCAAAATTCATTATGGTCCCACCAGGTCAGTGGAAACAGATCTGTCACAGAGTCACAACCGACCTCATTCTGTGTGGAAATGCAGTTGTTTCCAAATAGTTGCTATTCTCTCGTACAATCAAATGGCCTCACTTAACTGCCTTACTTTTCTGAGAGGTGGAACAAATTTTGTCATCTTTGAAAGCTTAAGGACAGTCCTTGAAGTAGAAAGAGGAAGCACCTAGAAAAAACAAAGTGCCAAGTATTACCATGCAGGTGTATATTTCAGTTGTCTAAAAGTTATATCATTCAGGTTGAGCAATTTAACTTACTCCTATCCTGTCAATGCTGAGAGAGAGAAGAGCATCTGAAAGAGATTCCTCACCTTTATCTTGCATTACAGTTCTAGGCTGTGATGACCCAGCCACGAGCACTTTCTCTTGTCTCCATTGACTGTTGGGGGAGCCTCGGGAGAACAAGTTCTCACAGGCACCAGGAGTGAAGTAGGTGAAACTCATTACTCAAGTCTCAGGTGTCTAATGGTTTTGATAAATTATTCTCTTCTGTAAATCAAACTACTCTTCTAAGAGAAAATAAATAAATAAATAAATAAATAAAGAGAGAGAGAGAGAGAGAGGGAGAGAGAGAGAAACTTGTTTAATAAAACAGACATTTTCTCCTTCACCTTTCCCTATGTTTTTAGACAGAAAGGATCAGAGAAATGACTGCAAAAAGAGAACACCTCAAAATGCAAGGGTGGAAGAGCAGAAGACAGGTTGGAGGCAGAAAAGTAGTTTCTCAGTGGGCTGTATTGTCCCCTCAGGACCTGTCCCAGGGTAGAATGGGTACACTTAGGCAGGAAAATGGGAAGCTCAGAAGTGGGGAGTACAACCATGTTTATGTGGACATTTCAGCCTAGGATTTGGGCTGGTCTTAGACTCCAAATGCCCTGCTGAGGCACTGTGCACTGTGCACTGGCTTCCTCTGGTAAACTTGTTCAGATTAATCCATTGGCTGTAATTGTTTTAGCTGAAGATTGGCCCGGTCACCAACAGCAATATGTTGTGGTTTAGACCTGACAGGCAGCTAAGCACTGAGGGGATCTGGTCAAGGACCTTTTCCCCTACAACGAGGGTAAATAATCATGGGAGGCAGTGATGGGAAACAAGTCTGGTCAGTCACATTAATCATAAGATCACAAAAACATAGAAAGACTTGGTTTCAAAGCTACCTAAAACATCACCTAGTTCCAACTGCCCTGCCATAGGCAGGGACACCTTGCACCAGACCAGGTTGCTCAAACCCCATTAAACCTGGCCTTCATGAATTCCAGGAATGGGGCACCCACAACTTCTCTGGTCAATCTGTTACAGTACCTCACCACCCTCAGAGAAATCAATTTCTTCTGAATATCCAGTCTAAAACTACCCTCTCTTAGTTTAAAAGCTACCTCTGTCTTGAATGGAAATGCAGGACAGGGAGACCCACTGGGCACAGTTGTTTGTGCTGCTGCTGCTAAGGACAAGAGATATGCATCCCAGTCTGCCTCAGGAGCCTCACACTGGTGCACAGGCTTCACGTCCAAGCCTGATACATGAACTCCTCATTCAGGTGGAGCTAGTCAAGGAAGAGGAACACTTTTTTGTAAGCACCCAGGAAAGAAGTGCACAGCATCTGTCCCAGTCCATGTATTTTCTACCTCCTGCAGCTACTGAAATGGGGGACAGTCACCTTAAAAGCCTATGTCATGCTTTTCCGATCCATGCAGAATTTTCAGATAACCAAAGGTATCAGAACTGACCCCAGAAAACAATGTCCGGGTTATCCCATCTATTTTTATTCACAGGCTCTCATCTGCATGGTATCTCTCCTTCAGCTGGACCCCTTCCTTCACATCTAATTCTTTTGCTCCCAGTGGGCTGCATCATCTCAGTACTTTGGCAACTTGGTTGGCCATGTTGCACCTGGGCTATTGCTCATGGTGGGGGTTAAGAGCATTTCTTTTCCTCTTCAGGTCTCACACCTGGCTTTCTCATCTGGAAGAAATCTCAGCTGACGAGCTACAGACTTCAGAAAAATTTTGTCTCTGCGAAACTCCAGAGAAATATCCTCATCAATTAAAGTGTTCATCGAGCAAGGATCTGTGTGGGTTGTATTTGTTGAAAGTTGAGAAGCAGACAGTCTTGGAATTGCGATCATTGGTGGGCTAAAGCAGCCCTGTGTTTCAATTCTCCTCTGTGCTGAGGAAGGATGCTGCCAGCTGACACTGAGCAAACCAGAACCTTGGTAAGGAAGCCTCTGAGACACGGGTAGAGAAAGGAGTAAAAGTCTTATTTATTCACCCCTGAATTTTGATTGAAGGCACTTGATTTGATTAAGGTACTCATTAAAGGTGCTGTTTATATTTTTTGTGTGTGAAGGTATTGTTTGATATGTAACAATAAAGATGCATGATATTGTTCAATATACAAGAAAAAAATGGTAATATATATATGGTAATAAACATAGGCTAAACGTAGTAATATATGTATCACGTATAGTCCTTTATGTTATAGGATGTTCTAAGGAAAGTAGGAGGGATTTGGGACAAGGGAACTACAAGGTGCAACTGCAGACTTGAGTGGAGAAGTCTGATGTCAGGAGTGATGCAAGTCCTAGGGGATCAATGAGAGAAATGGTGTGATCTGGGGAGGTGAGGAGAAAGGTTGTCTCTACAGGGTCAAACTTCTCCTACCTGTCCAGATCTCCTTAAGAGGCTGTTAGGCCTTTCTGTGTCTTAATAAGCCCCAAAGTGTAGTTGCTGCTAAGTCTATCAACTTCAGCTCCTGAGAGCAGACTGATGAAATCTCTCAGAAAGTCAAAGTCAGAAGCCAAACCCCAGAGTTCTTCAAAGCATTGATTGGTTGCAATGAGGGCCATTTCTGAAAAAGCCCCATGGACACCTTAGAGCACTGTGGTGGCAATTGGAGGCCATGATCAGAGGTAGGCCAAGGCCCTGTGCAGGTGGCTCTGAGGCTGAGAAAATGCTGGCATCCTTCACACAGGCATCCACACCCATCAGCTTTCATGGGTCCTGTCAGCTGACCAGACACAAGGAACCTCACCATGGTCTTCCAGGCTATGTGACCTTCCTGATGGACTTTCAGCTCCTCAGATAGACACAACCGAGCCACATGACCGTCTCTCTCCAGTCATGTACTCAGGCACAAGACATTTGACAACCCACTGCCAAGGCTGCTTCTGAATGGGCCTTTCAGGTACTTGGGCAGAGGGCATCACACAAGCACCAGGTGCCTTCTGCTGGTCTGTGAGAGACACTGCGAGATGTGAGCCTAAAAGTCCATCTGGCAGCCCAGAGGTGAGGGTTGACCTGGCAGCTACTTCAGAAAGATAGGACCTCCCAGTCCCTTGCCCAGCCATGCTCCTTATGCTGGCCTCTCAACTCCAGAGGCAGAAGCGAGCTCACAGTCCCCACCAAAACCAATTGCTTCCTGCTGGAGTCAGAGTTTCTAAGGCACAATTGATACCCTATAAGAACATCCAAGCCCGGCACCCTCCTTGACACCTGGCACCTAGCAAGATAAAGGCAAGGTCGTTTTCATCTTCCAAGGCCATGCACCTCCTGATGGCCTTTCAGCTTCTCTGATGGACAGAAGACCCCTGTGTGCAAGCTCTGTTAGGTACTAGGTCAGGACTGAGCTTGAAATAAATATTTACACTAGCTTCATGTCAGCATCTCCTCAGTTACTTATGACAGCTAAAATGATAAAAGTATACACCAGCCATGTTGCTGAAGGTCGCACATGATATCCTCAGTCAGAAGTGCCCTGACATCCACCTGCACAGCCATGGGCCTTCTGCTGCCACTAGAGATCCCTAGGCACAGCTGACATAAGCAGTTCATCCCCACCAGTCTCTGGTTAGGGTTTTATTATGTGCTTTGTTATGGGACAAGGGTTGGTGTTAAGGCTGGCAATTTAATGCTAGTGATTAAGGGCTAGGGATGAGTGCGATCAATTGGATAAGACTAATGGTAACAGGTGATGTGTTTGGGGGTTTAAGATAAAGGTAGGATTTGAAGTTTGGGATTAGAGCAGTGGATTCTTTCCATGGTGAAGCATAGTAATTAGGGTAGCACTAGGTTTTAATGTTCCTGGTTAGAAATATTATGAGGGCATAACATTAATATTTTCCCGGTGAGTATTGCAGAACCATCAGCCTTACCTGAACCATTTGCCACTTCTTCAAAATCTTTCCTTCCCATTAGCCAAGCTAATCTTCTCTCCCACAAATCTCCTAGCTTTATTCTCCCAGATTTCCCTTGACCTCCCTAAATGTGTCACCCTGTTGGGGGCAGCTTTCTGATGGCCTTTTATGACCTCAGAGGCTCTTCCTTCCTGCTGTTGGCCAGCCAGGTTCTGGGACAGAAGTGACCTCACAGCTAGCATCCACAGGGCTACAAGGAGCTGTTGTACTCAGGAAGCCTCTTCCCAGCCCACCCAGGAACACTCAGTGCAGGGGATGCCCTGCACAATCCCTCAGGTACTCTGCCTGCCAACCAGCTCATGCTTCAGAAGGCTTCCCACATGTCCAGACTCATGTTTCCCGATGCTGCCTTTAGCAAGTCCAGGACATACTGAAAGAAATTACCACCTCTTTGTGGAAAAGTGAATTAAGAACTGCATACATATAGTTTAGGAAAAAGTCGAGAACTCTTCAGTGAAGGAGTTGGTGTGAAAGTCATAGAATCATCGAATCATAGAACGGCCATGTGTTGAAAAGGACCTTAAAGATCATCTAGGTTCAGCACTGCTGCTCTGGGCAGGGTTGGCAACCACTAGAGCAGGCTGCCCAGAGCCGCATCCAGCCTGGCCTTGAATGCCTTCAGGGATGGGGCATCCACAGCCTCCCTGGGCAACCTGTTCCAGTGCCTCACCACCCTCTGAGTGAAAAACTTTCTCTTACTTTCTAACCTAAATCTCCCTTGCCTTAGTTTAAGGCATTCCCTCTTGTCCTATCACTATCAACACATGTAAACAGGTGTTCCCCCTCCTGTTTATATGCACCCTTTATGTACTGGAAGGCTACAATGAGGTCTCCCCAGAGCTTTCTCTTCTCCAAGCTAAACAAGCCCAGTTTCCTCAACTTTCTGCATAGGAGAGGTCCTCCAGCCCTCTGATCATCTTTGTGGCCATCCTCTGGACGCCTTCCAAGAGCTCCACATCTTTCTTGTGCTGGGGGTCCCAGGCCTGCACACAGTATTCCAGGTGGGGTCTGACAAGAGCAGAGTAGATGGGGACAATCACCTCCCTCTCCCTGCTGGATGCCCCTTTTTTCATGCAGCCCAGGACATACTTGGCCTTCTGGGCTGCAAGCACGCACTTCTGGCTCATGCCCTTCTTCTCGTCCATCAGGACCCCCAGGTCCTTCTATGCAGGTCTGCTCTGAAGTTCTTCTCTCAGTCGATATAAATACTGGGGATTGCCCCAGCCCAAGTATAACACCTTGCACTTGGCCTTCTTGAACCTCATTAGGTTCTCATGGGCTCACTTCTCCAGTCTGTCCAGGTCCCTCTTGGATGGCATCCCTTCCTTCTACTGTTTCGACCACACCACTCAGCTTGATGTCATCTGCAAACTTGCTGAGGGTGCACTCGATTCCATCATCTATGTAATTGATAAAGATGTTGAAAAACATTGGGCCCAAGGCTGGCCCCTGAGGGGCACCACTTGTGACTGCATTGCTTTATTCAGCCGTTTTTTTCATGATGCATTGCTTTATTCAGCTGGTTTTCAATAGGACCATACCTCCAAATGGGAATTGACCTTGAGACTCTGTCTGTCCCACTGGATATGATGGCACCCTTAAGAAACAGCTGATGGCACTTGGGCTCATTCAAGTTCATCTCACCACACCCACACCATAGGCTGTCTCAGATGGACAAGACAAACATGGGCTTCAGATGTAGTCATTTAGTGTTCGTAGCTGGAGGAACAAACCACCTGTGTGAGCTAGGGCAAGAGCCTAGTGCTCGCGATGGTGGTTGTGAGGGGCTGCTCTGGGACAATTGTCCTGGGGCAGCATCTGCCAGGGTGTCCAGAGAACAAGGGCCCAGCCCAACCTCTGCACTTCTGGTCCTCTCTTTTCCTACCAGGTGGCCAGCCTAGTCCAGACCCTCGCCAGTTCTCCAAAATTCCCTGACCTTTTCACAGCCCAGCCCATCCCAGCAGAACAGCTCAGGCTGGGATGGCTCCAAAGCAGCAAATGGAGAACGGGAGATCAATGGTTGACTCTCTTCTACTGCAATTTCCTCTCCCTCCTTTCCACCCTGCCTCCAAACCTTTTCCCTCCCACAGGGAGCCTGCAGCCCCCCAGCCCAGCCTCCCTCCCCAGCACAGCGCAGCACCACACTGCTGGCCCTGGGGATCCTCAGGCAGCACCACTGCACACACACAGAGCCCTGCTCTGCTCCCAGAACACCCCATGTCCCACACAGCCTTGCCCCAGCCCAGCACGTCTGGGCTGACCTGAGGAGTCATTCCTGCAGCCCCTGCCCATGCTGCCCACATTCCCTGAGCTGGCAGTGCTGCTCTGAAGAGTAAGGGGGTTGTGTTCCGTGGAGCCATGCGGGAATTCTGCAGGGCCGTGCTGGTCAGGCTGGGAAAGCAGAGCTAACTCGAGGGGGACACTGCCACTGACTGCCTCCCACACGAGTGGTTCTTTGGCCATGGAGGATGTGCACAGGTACCTGGCCTTCTTCAGAGTCAGAGATTAATAGAAGAGAAATAAAGAAAGCATGGAGCCTCGTCCAAGTCCGTCCCTTTGAAATATCCATGAGACCAGCTTTGGGAGAAGAGCTGAGCCTTCAGGCACTGCCCTCAGCCGATCCCCCTTTATGCTGGAGATGCTGGTATGGAGCCAGCTGTGTTAGAGAAGTGCCCCTGGCCTGCACTGCGTTTGGACACATGACTGCCACACAGCAGCACAGTGAGCAAGTGACAAGAGCAATCAGTCCTCACAATAACACAAAGACTCCGAATGAGAGTGTGGAAGGGGAGCAACTCAGGAAAGACCAAGCCCTGGGACTCTCTGGCAGTGTTGCTGTGCCAGGACTCTTTTCCTCTTCGACCTCTGAACACAGCCAAGTCCCCCTGCAGCTCCACCACATGTCTCTAAGGAAGGATCTCAAGCAAGCAAGTCTCAGCAGGGTCTTTTCTTTTATTTAAATACATCTCAAACACACCTTACTTATACCAAGTCTTGGAGACACCCAAGGTAGATACTGAAGTGGAATGGTTTGAAAAACATTTCTTTGTGGACAACTATATTAGAAGTAAAGAAAAACAAAGAAAAAGAATTATATCTGGTCCTGTATTGAGTTATATTATGACTGATATACCAAAGAAGGCAGGCATTTAATTGGTTCTGAAAAACCTCCAGTCATCAGTTTCCAAACCGCATCCTTGAGCTCCTTGTTCCTCATGCTGTAGATGAGGGGATTCACTGCTGGAGGCAACACCGAATACAGAACTGCCAGCAAAAGATTCAGGGATGAGGAGGACATGGAGGGGGGCTTCATGTAGGCTAAAAGGGCAGTGCTGAGAAACAGGGAGACCACAGCCACGTGAGGGAGGCACGTGGAAAAGGCTTTGTGCCGGCCCTGCTGCAAGGGGATCCTAGTCACGACCCTGAAGATCTGTACATAGGAGAAAAGAATGAAAAAAAAACACCCAAAAAATAAGCAGGAACTGAACACAACAAAGCCAATCTCTCTGGGGTAGGCACCTGAGCAGGAGAGCTTGAGGATCTCAGGAATCTCACAGAAGAACTGGTCCAAGACATTACCTTGGCAGAGGGGGAGGGAAAAGGTATTGGCAGTGTGCAGCACAGCATTGAAAACACCACTGCCGCAGGCAGCTGCTGCCATTTTGGCACAGGTTCTGCTGTCCATTATTGTCCTGTAGTGCAGGGGTTTGCAGATGGCCATATAGCGGTCATGAGCCATGATGGTGAGAAGATAAAACTCTGCTGTGAGAAAGAAAGCAAACATAAACACCTGGGTAGCACAACCTGCATTGGAAATGGTCGTGGTATCCCACAGGGAATTGGCCATGGCTTTGGGGACAGTGGTGGTAATAGAGCCCAGGTCGAGGAGTGCGAGGTTGAGGAGGAAAAAGTACATGGGGGTGTGGAGGCAGTGGTCGCAGGCTATGGCTGTGAGGATGAGGCCGTTGCCCAGGAGGGCAGCCAGGTAGATGCCCAAGAAGAGCCCGAAGTGCAGGAGCTGCAGCTCGTGTGTGTCTGCAAATGGCAGGAGGATGAACTCAGTGGGGAAGCTGCTGTTGGACATTTTCTGCCTCTGCACATGATTGCCTATCCGTGGAGGAAAAGACAGAGACAAGTTAGAGACTTATCCGAGCAAAACCTCTACCATTCTTCACAGAAAGCTGCTCAACAAGACACGCTGCCTCTTCCCTGTGAGACCTCTCTCTTTGTTTTTTTTTTTTTTTTTTTTTTTTTTTGAGTTTAAAGTTGTCTCAGAGATCAGGCAGATCCTCTCTGGGCTCAGCAGGAGTTTGTACTTTCCTACAGTGTCTGGTAAAGAGCACCAGAGATGTATCTCAGGTGCCCACTAGCCACAGGCATCTCCCTATTTGCAAGCAGGATATCCCACAATCCCACAAGAAACAATGAAGATATTTTTGGTGCTGTCTGTAGGCTAAGGGCTGTGAAGGGAAATTAGAAGGTTCCTCACAGACCCGCAATTCTATTTCAGTGTAACGATCTCTGAGGTTCAGTCACTGATACAAACCTGACAATTCCATTATGATCCCAGTGATTGCCCCCTTAGCAGGAAAGTGAAAGCAGAGATCCTAGAGAGTGCTTTCCCTTCAGCAAGCTCCTGCCTTGGTCTTCCCTGTCAAGAATCTCCCCCCGAGATGCCCTGGGGTGCTGTGGAGCTGTGAGCAGCCGGCCTTTAGGCAGCAACCTCTGGGCAGCAGCAAGGTCCTGCCATGTCAGGAGGCCTCCTTCACACAATCACACAATGTCCAGGGTTGGAATGGACCTCTGAAGATTATCTAGTCCAATCCCCCCACCAAGCAGGATCACCTAAAGCACATTGCACAGAATGGTACCCAGGCAGGTTTTGAATATCTTCAGAGGAGGAGATTCCACAACCTCTTTGGGCAACCCATTCCAGGGCTCTGTCACCCTCACAGTAAAGAAGTGCTCCCTCATATTCAGCTGAAGCTTCCTGTGCTTCAGTTTGTGCCCATTGTCTCTCATGCTGTCTTTGGGCACAAATGAAAATAAACTTGCTCCATGCTCTCAACACCCTCCCCTCAGATATTCATATACATTAATGAGGTTTCCCTTCATTCTTCTATTTTCAAAGCTAAACAAGCACAGCTCTTTCACCCAGTCCTCATACAACAGGAGCTACAGTCATCTAATAATCTCATTTTAGTAGCCCTCTTCTGAACTTGTCCCAGTAGTTCTATGTCTCTGTTGTACGGGGAGTGCTGAACTGGACACAGTACTGGAGGTATAAACTTCCACCCACCGCTTCTCCCCTCAGCGCCCTGGGCAGCTCTCCAGGCAGGCTGAGTGCTGAGCCTGGCAGGCAGCAGAGGCCCTGCCCCAGCACACAGCACCTGGGGCACAGCAGGGACCCTGTTCTGCACCACAGCCCTGGACACCCCTGCCTGCACCGTGGCTACACAGCCTACAGCCAGCCCCATATGAAACAGAACCCTCGTGTCCTGTCCCTCTGACAGCTTTGGCAGCTAGTCCCTGCCCTGGAACTTGTCATTTTCTTCTCCAAAGAAACTCTGAGAGTCCTCCTGAAAGCTCCTACAGGCTGTGGGATTTGCCAGCAAATCTGAAGATTGCACCAGGAACAAAAGCTGTGTTGCCCTGCAGCCAGAGACTTACCCTGTTCAGGGTTGTGAAGATTTCTCCTGCAGTGAGCTCTCAACATCCCCCCTCCACACTGCTTTTAACATCTCCCTCCCTTCTCTCAGCTGCCCTTGTCCCCTGCAGGCAGTGCCCCCAGCCCTGCTGTGCTGTGCAGAGGAGCTGCTCCTGGGCAGAGCTGTCTCTCTGCAGTGCTGCCCGCTTGCCAGGAGCTCCCCTTGGACCCAGGAGCCCAGCCCAGCTCAGCAACACAGGGAGCTCTTGAGAAGTCCCTGGGCCTCCAGGGGAACAGACTTGGAATCTGACTGAAGCAGTCACTGATGTTCCTTCCCTGCACTGGGGAAGGAAACTGATTTCCAGCACTGTCATTTCTCATATCAGAAAAAATATGAGGTCCAAGAAGCACCTTTTCAAGTCCTGGTTTTAGGCAAGGCACCCACACAAGGACAGGGAGAGATCTGCCTTCCCCCTGCTGAGGGAAGTGTTCCTTCTGAATCAAGCAAGGCATCTCCTTTTTTTTTTTTTTTTTTTTTTTTTTTTTTTTTTTTTTGCTGTCCAGAGGCTAGAGGGGGCTTAGATGCCTCTCCCATGCCTCATGGAATTCCACAGCCATTTCCTCTTGCCGTGGTTTAGATGGGCGCACACCAGACATCTGCATGTCAGCTGCATGTCTCAGCTCCCAGCACATCGAATGGAGGTGGAGGGCAGGAGGGAGCTGCTGAGATGCAGACACCAGGTGACATTGGAGGTGCCAGAGTGACATTGAGTGACATTTGTGGTGTCAGATTTCTCTGGGTCATAAACAGAGGTGATATGAGGAAACTGCTACCAGCTGTAGCCCAATGGCAAAGAAGTAAAGGCAGGATCTATTCAACCTCTAAAGACTTTATTGCTCCCAAGTCCATTTAGATATGAAATGTACATGTGAAATATGCCAATATAAGTATGTTTGGGAGATACAATATCTCCATTTAAGTTATTGGGAGGACATGCATATTTGGAAATATCTATATAAATTTATATTTGCATAGAAGGAGTGTCCTCATCTTGCTGGGACATGTCCCAGACCTATGAAAAAAATCATGAGATCTTCTAGACAATCTACAAAATTCTGAAAATGAAGACTTCTTACACACCGGCAACAACACAACATGTTTTTATTTATTTCACAGAATTACTGAATGGTTGAAGGGCCCTCCAGAGATCATCTATTCCATCGCCCCTGCTCCAGCAGGCTCACCTACAGCATGTTACACAGGATCACATCCAGGTGGATTTTGAGTATCTCCAAAGAAGGAGACTCCACAGCCTCCTCGGGCAGTCTGTTGCAGTGCTCTCTCACCTGAACTGTAAAGAAGTTCTTCCTCATATGACAATGAAATCTCCTGTCATTCAATTTACACCCATTACCCCTTGTCCTATCACTCACCACCACTGAGAAGAGCTTGGCCCCATCCACTTTACATTGTCTCATCAAGTATTTCTAAAGGCTGATAAGATCCCTTCTCAATCTCATTGTGAGATACGTTCATCTGATTCCTGTCAGTACGGAACAATGCTAGGGCCACATGGTATGATGAATGTGACCGTCTGTCTTACATACCCTTGTATAACCACAAGTCTAAGACAAACAGAGTGGTTAATGGATATAGTTCTTGTACCTTGCAAAAGAATGTTTTAACAATTTGTGTCAATAGAGAGCGGTTCTGTCTGTCTCTGGGTCCTGTACTGGCAATTTAATTCTTCCACAGATGTGGTTTCTTCCCTTTCCTCCCCGTGTCCCAGTCTCCCCCTCATTATAGTCAATTTATCAAATCTTCAGAAATATTCCTCAAATCCATGAGCCTATTTGCTTTTGTTACTGATTCCGAACTCTTATTCCTAACAGTTACAGCCTTCTTGCCTTCTTTGTGGTTGATTTAGCACTGCTATAGATGTGACTGGAGTGTCCCTGTGAATGGCCTGTGAGGAATGTTTTAACAACTTGTGAAGTGTCAATAGAGAGCTATTTGTATTTGTATGTTCTTTCTTTGAAGTCTCTGATGTCTGGGGGTTTCAGAACAACTGCTAACAACTAGTAACTGTTATGACTTCTGAATGGGACACTATGCAAGCCCCTGATATCTGGCCAGGTGGCTGAAAGAAGCTGAAGGACGGCTAGAAGACAAAACTTGCAGGGAACGCTGTGTAAGCTTTTGACATGCTGCCAAGGAGTACAAAGGGGAAGGACAAGAAAAAAAAAACTGAGAGGAAGACTACGAGCCTTCAGCATGAAAGACCCCCAGAGACCCCCAGAGGGACCACCGGAGACTGATGTGCATGCTCCAGTAGGAGGGTTTGGATCCCGGAAGCTAATTATAATAACCCGTTTTTTTTAGAAGTAGTAATGAATATATATCAGCCTAGGAGCATAAAAATCAACTACTTGATATAACTGGTGTGGGTCTAGATGGAGCAGAGACTCCCGACCCACCCAGCGCTGTTTGCTTACCTCTATTCTTTTAATAAATTGTAAACTTTGATTTTAATCCTATTTTGGGACTGAGCGATTTATAACATCGTCTTCTCTAGGCTAAACTGACCAAGCTTATTTAGACTTTCCTCACAGGACAGATGTTACAATACCTTAATCATCTTCGTGGTTCTACACTGGACCCTGTCTAGAAGTTCTATATTCCTCTTGTACTGGGGAACCCAGAACTGGACAAAATACTCCACTTGTGGCCTCAACAGGGTTGAGCAGAGGGGGAGGATCACCTCCCTCGACCTGCTGTCCACACTTCTCTTGATGCAAGCTAGGACCTCATTGGCCTTCTTGGCCACAAGGGCACATTGCTGGCTCACGGTTAACTTCTCCACCATGACTCCCATGTCCCTCTCCACAAAGCTGCACTCCAGCAGGTCAGCCCCCGACCTGTACTGGTGCCTGAGGTTGTTCCTCCCCAGATGCAGGACCCCGCACTAGCTCCTGTTGAACCTCAGTGAGGTTCCTCTCTGACCAGCTCTCCAGCCTGTCCAGGTCCCTCTGAGTGGCCGCACAGGCCTCTGATGCGCCAGCCACTTTGACAAGCTTTGTATTGTCCACCAACTTGCTGAGGGTGCACTCTGCCCTTTCATCTAGGTCACTGATTATAAGTTGAATAGCACTGGACCCAGTACTGACCCTTGGGGGCACTGTTGAGCACAACACAGAGCTCTGCCATTCAGCCAGTTCTCGATCCACCCCACTGTGCGCTCATGGAACCCACAATCCAAGAGCTTGCCCAGGAGGATGTTATGGAATACAGTGTCTAAAGTCTTGCTGAAGTCAAGGTAGACAACATCCACTGCTCTCCCCTCATCCAGCCAGCCATTAGTCTCAATGTAGAAGGCTATCAGGTTGGTCAAACACAACTTCCCCTTGATGAATTCATGTTGACTGCTTCTGATCACCTTCTTTTCCTCCATGTGCTTATCCAAGACCTTTTGAAGATGATAGAGAGAGGCTTAGCAAAAATGTTTGACAGTTCCCTCAGTACCCTCGGTTGCATCCCATTGGGGCCCATAGATTTCTGGGTGTCCAACTTGCCTGAATAACCTCTAACCCAATCCCCTTCAACTTGGGGAAAGTCTTCTACCCTCCAGGTTTTCCCTGTTGTTTCCAGGCTCAGTAGTGCTTGGGTTCCAGCCTTAGCAGTGAAGACCAAAGCAATGAAGGCATTCAGTAACTCTGCCTTCTCTGTATCCACCATCACCAAGGTACCCACCTTCCCTCAGTCTTCCTTTTGCTGCTGATGTATTTGAAGAATCCATGCTTGTTATCCTTGATGTCTGTCGTTAAATTTCATTCTAACTGGGCCTTGGCCTTCCTCATTGCACCCCTGCATTCTCTGACAATGTTCCTAAATTCCACCCAAGTTGCCTGTGCCTTCTTCCACATCATGTACGCTTTCTTCTTCTGTTTAAGTTTTCCCAAGAGCTCCTTGCCCATCCACGCAGTTGTCCTACCCCCTTGCTTGACTTCTTTCTGGTAAGGATGCACCAACCCTGAGCTTGGAGGAAGTGGTGCTTAAATTAGCCAGCTCTCCTGCGCTCCCTTTCCTTCTCAGGCCCTGGCCCAGTAGATTTTTCCAATTAGGTCCCTGAAGAGGTCAATGTTAACTCTTTTGAAATCCAGGGTTGTAGTCCTTCTTTTGCCCTGATCCCTCCTCTCAGGATCTTGAACTCCAGCATCTCATAAGCACTGCAGCCAAGACTGCCCTCAACCTTCGTGTTTCCAATTAGACCATCTCTTTTTGTTAGCACCAGGTCCAACAGCACCCTTCTCTTTGTTGGCTTACTTTCTTCCTGCATCAAGAAGTTATCTGCAGTGGTCTGTAGCAACCACCTGGACCATGTTTTCTGAGCTGTGTTGTCTCCTCAGCAAATATTTGCATGGATAAAGTCCCCCATAAGAAGCAGGGCCTGGGAACGTGAGGCAACTTGCAGCTGCTTGTAGAAGGCCTCATCCACTTCCTCTTCTTGATCTGGTGGCCTGTAATAAACACCCACCACACCATCACCCCAGTTGGCCTGCCCTTTAATCCTCACCCATAGGCTCTCGACTTGCACTTTGTCCCCTCCTAGGCAGAGCTGCATAGATTCCAGTTGCTCACTCACAAAAAGAGCAACTACACCACCTTTCCTTCCTGGCTTGCCCTCACTAAAATCACAGAGCTGTCCATGGCCACATTCTGGTCATGGGAGATGTCCCGCCATCTTTCAGTCATTGCAATGAGATCATAACCCTGCAACTGCACTCACACCTCCAGTTCCCCTTATTCCCCATGCTGTATGCACTTACACAGAAATATTTGAGTTGGGCTCCCAATGCATCTGCCTTTCTGGATGGGGCAACTTTAACTCATCCATGTGGGCCTATGGTAGCTCTCCTGTTAAGCTCTGTTCTCTCTCTAGGCTCTGGGCATCCTTTGTAGGCTCTAATTTTCATCTGGAGTGAGTGAGATGACATGTCATCCCATACCTTATCCCCAGCATCCCGGATGATATCTCCCTCCTCCGTCGATACAAACTGGAGTCAAAGGCAGCCTACTGCTATGCCACGATTGATATCCCTAAAGGATTTTTCTCCACTCCTTTGCCAACAGCATGCAGGACACAGTTTGCTTTAATTTGGAGTGGAGTCCAGTTCACCTGGAATCAACTGCCCCAGGGATGGAAACCCAGCCCTATTATTTGCCATGGACTGATTCAGACTGCCCTGGAGCAGGGGGAAGCTCCTGAACACCAGCAGTACATTGATAGCACTCTAACAGCACAAATCACACTTGTAAAATCTGTCTCTCCCATGTTCAGCAAAGAGCAGTCAGTGATGACTTCAGTCTGCTTAAAACACCACACCCCAGCAGAGACTCTGCTGCCTTCAGGAGCTGTCAGCCCTGAGGCCCTGGGGACACCTCGAGGGAGCCCAATGGCACAGAGCAAGTGATGCCATGGTCAGGTGCTGTGCTGCTGAGCTGGGCCAAGCTCCTGGGCCCAAGGAGAGCTCCTGTCAAGCGGGCAGCACTGCAGAGAGACAGCTCTGCCCAGGAGCAGCTCCTCTGCACAGCACAGCAGGGCTGGGAGCTCTGACTGCAGGTGGCACAGGGAGAGGAGAGAAGGAGAGAGGGCTTGGAGGCAGTGAGGAGCGCAACAACAGAGGGCAGCGTGTGGCAGGACAGATCTGCAGGCTCTTGGCACTGTGAGTCTCTGGCAGCAGGGCAATGCAGATGCCGTTCCCAACGAGGTCATCTACAGCTGGCACATCTTATGGCTGATAGCATCTCTCAGGATGGTTTTCTCTGTTTCTCCAGTGAGGAGCAGAAGGTGCTCTAGAGAACAACATTTATAACGGGGTCTTTCCAGTGGAAGACTGGGGCTTGGCTTGAAAGGAAAGGCTTTTCTGGATTCTGCGCATTCAGATTCCTGCAGTGGAGGGGAATCTGAGTGAATCTGAGCACACAGTTTGTGAGATGGGGTCTGCAGGACATGGACAGGGAGGAAACGTAGACACAGAACCAGCTCCCAGCAGGGACATGTGCAGGCAGTGAGAGGGAGCTGCTGCCAGAAATGCTGTGTGAGGGAGGGCTCAGGCACCTCCCTGCCATTCCCTGCAGGGCAGGTGCCTTCCCTGGGCCACCCCCTGCTCTCCTGTCCCACCAGCACAGCCTCTGCAGGAGCTGACTCCTCATCAGTCAGAGCTGCAGCAGAGAAGGGTCTGCTGAGTGTCCGTCTGTCCCTCCCTGGCCTTGCCTCCCCTGGCAGCAGCACGCTGGCATTCCTGCTGGCTTCTCCACCTGGCCGTGATGCTGCTGTTCTTGTTTCCAGGCTGGTAGGGGATGGAGCTTTCAGATGCACATAGAGTGAGCCCTCAGTGTGCTTGGCTGGTTAGGGGGTACAGGGACAGGGACAGGGTCTGGAGATGTGCCCTTTGAACCTGGATTCCTTTACTCCCAGCATTGTCATGTTTTTGTACGCACTGGAACAGGCACCACAGGGAAGTGCTCACAGACTGACAGAATTCAACAAACATTTGGACAACCCCCTCAGGCATATGGATAGATTTTTGGGTGTTCATGTACCAATTCGGGGGTGGGATTTGGTTATCCATGTGGGTCCTTTCCATGTCAGGATATTCATTCTATGCCTATATGATCCTCTGAGTGCAATTGTCTTGCACCACAAAGTGTCAAATGAGGCACAGGTCAAATGAGACCAGTCTTGTCTGTTCTATCTGAAGGACATTGCACTGAAGGCACCATCCCCTTGTGTCTGAGGATCCACAAGGTTTCACTTGAACTGCCCGGGATTTATGCCTTAGAAAAAGTCCTCAGGAGTGGGGTGGGCAGCTAGACAGAAAACAAGAAATAAATCCCCACAGCCTTGCTGTGCAGTTGGGTGAATTATCAGTAACAATAAGGAAATACAAAATAACAATACAAACAACACAAAAGTTTGTTATCATGAGGTGTGTGGATAGTTAGGGTCTGGCGGCCGGAAGATGTCGCGCTGTACGGAAAGGTGGAGCCCCTCCCTTGATGGACAGTAGCGTGTGGTATGTGATGTAAGCAAGCAGAAGTGACGCTATGGGCCTCGGGTATATAACCCCATGTGACTCGACAATAAACGCCATTTGCCATCCACCACATTGGTGTCTGTGAGCCGATGGACCGAGCGGCCTGGGGTTGGTCGCCGTGCCGTTCCTGAACCCGGTCGCCACTGTCCTCTGAAGGCAACAAGTGGTGCCAAAACCCAGGAAAACTCCTGGATTCAGGTGAACGGTGGCCGGAGCGGCGGGACCAGCCCAGCGGGGAGGACGCTCCCGGACCAACAAGGAAGATGGAAACCCTTGTGAAGGTTGTATCAAAATTACGGAAGCTATGGGGTGGCTCAGCTGAGGAAGCCAGGGGTGCCAATGGGGAACCAGAGCCTGAGGAAATCTGGGAGAGACCACCGCCATTTGCGCCCCAGTACGGCGCTGAACTAGAAGACGAAGAGTCGGGTGAAGAAGCCTCCAGCGGGAACGGGGATGAAGTGCTAGGTTTTACTAACACGTGGAAATGGGAGAAAGAGAACTGTTGCGGGGGCGACCGGGGAGGAGGTAGAAGCGCGAGAGAGGGTCAGAGAGCCAATCGGAACGGCCATCTGAAAAAACGCTCTTGTGGGGCAAACGCCTTGCCGAGAAGGTGGTGGGGCGAGCCACGAGGGAGAGAGCAGCCCACCCGCAGGGGTGGTGGGCGGGGCCGGAGCGGGGAGCAGCCCGCTCGCAGGGGTAGTGGGCGGGGCCCGAACTCGATGGGAGGGTACCGGAACTCGGAGGCGACCAGTCAGCTGAGCTCCGACTCTGGATCAGATACTGATTTAAATTCGCAGGAGGAGGAGGAAATGGGGACAGATAGCAAAAATATCCCCATCCGAAATAAAGCTGCACCGTGAGGGGGAGAAATTCCTCTCACAGATTGGAGGAAAATTAAGATTGCGTGTGCCGTCTGGGCTCTATCGGCCATGCTAGTGTTCCCGGTCTGGGTGACAGATGGGGGGCAGAGGGTCCACTCACCAATAAACCCTAAGGATGTGCAAGCGATTGTTAAAGCCATTGGGGATAAAGGGCTTCATTCTGCAATAGTCTCCACCCTCATAGATGGTGTTTTCAGGGGAGACGACATGCTCCCGTTTGATATAAAACGAACTTGTAGACTGATCTTTGACGGGGGGGGATGATCATTTTTAAACAAGAATGGGAGGACAACTGTATGAGACTACTGGCCTAAATAACTGGGGCGGATCACCCACTATATGGCTCTAGCCCGCAGCGGCTAATGGGTATGGACCCAACAGTGATCACCCCCAGGAGCAAGCCCAGGGCCTGCGAGCCCATGAAGTTATGGCAACTCGTGCGGCCAGAGAAGCTCCAAACAGCCAATGCCCCAACTTCCAGTGGAAAATGCTGCCTCAAGGAATGATCAACTCGCCTACTATCTGCCAGATCACGGTGGATCGGGTGCTGGCGCCAGTTCGGCGCAGTGACCCACCCGCGACTCAGAATAAAACTAATGAAAACTGAGTTTCTGTTCACAGGAACGGATCATTGGACACCCCCGTAATCTGTATACCCCGCTGACAAGAGAAGACAGTAAGTCAGCAAGCGTCCTGTGTAAGCTTGAGAGTTCGACACTGACAAAACCCAGACAACAGCGAAGCAGCCTCCGTGGGTGGGGGGCTGCGATGCCTTTGTGTGATCTTATCTTTGGACCTTGTATACTAAATAAGCTTGTGTTGTTTGTTAAAAGTTGGTTAGAGAAAGTTTACATTATGTTGGTAGAATACCAACAACTACTTTAAGAGTGTATTTACTCAGGGTTACCAGTTACCTCCTAGTTTTCTCCTGGTTATTGTGCCTTATGTTTTTTAGTTAAGTTATGATTGTTATATTTTAGCTAATTTGGTTGTGCATAGGGAGGGGGGAAATGTGGGTAGTTAGGGTCTGGCGGCCGGAAGATGTCGTGCTGTACAGAAAGGTGGAGCCCCTCCCTTGATGGACAGTAGCGTGTGGTATGTGATGTAAGCAAGCAGAAGTGACGCTATGGGCCTCGGGTATATAACCCCATGTGACTCGACAATAAACGCCATTTGCCATCCACCACATTGGTGTCTGTGAGCCGATGGACCGAGCGGCCTGGGGTTGGTCGCCGTGCCATTCCTGAACCAGGTCGCCACTGCCCCCTGAAGGCAACAGGTTATCCAGTGCCTCAGCCAGCCTGGTCTTGAACACCTCCAGGAACAGGGCATCCACAGCCTCTCTGGGCAACCTATTCTAGTGCCTCACCACCCTCTGAGTGAAGAATTTCATCCTAACCTCTAATCTAATCCTCCCCTCTTTTAGTTTAAACCATTCCCCCCTCATCCTGTCATTATCTGATTGAGCAAAGACTCTCTCCATTTTTGTATGAGCCCTCTTTAAGTACTGAAAGGCAACAATGAGGTCCCCCCACCGCCTTCTCTTCTGTAGGCAGAACAGCCCAAGCTCTCTCTGCCTTTCTTCATAAAAGAGATGCTGCAGCCCTCTGTTCAACTTCATGACCCTCCTCTGGACCTGATAACACCTCAACATTCTTCTTCTGCTGGGGGCCCCAGACCTGGACACAGTGTTCCAAGTGGACCCTCAAAAGAACAGAGTAGAGGGGGACAATCACCTCCCTCGACCTGATAGCCAGTCCTCTTTTGATGAAGCCCAGGATGCAGATGGCCTTCTGGCATGCAAGCACACACTGTCGGCTTGTGTCAAGCTTGTCATTGGCCTCTGCTCTTCTCAGGAAAGGGGATATGGTGGGTACACACCACGTGCCACCCCATGGTTTTACCTGCATGGCCATGGAGAGGACATGAGAAAATGGGATGGGAAATCTGCCTTGACCCTAGAGGCATGATTATGTGAGTTGTAGGGAAAAACAATGGCCAAAGGGGGGCCTGCTAAGAAAACAGCTGCTCCTGTTTCCACTACAGTCCCTGAGACACATTGACAACTACTATGAATAGGGCTAGAGGGCCCTGCTTCCAGCCAGATGGAGGGAAGGAACAACCATGTTTATTGGCCTGTATGGATTTGATGGCCTGGAATCAGAAAATCATAGAATATCCCAAGTTGGAAGGGACACACAAGGATCCATCCACCAATAGTTTCACGTCCTTTTTGTACTGTGGTGCTTAGAACTGCACATAGTACTATAATCACTTAGGATTATAATCCTAATTTGGGACTGAGTGAATTTATAACAGGTGACCTACAGCCCTTGGCAGTAATCCCCTTAGTCCAAATGGTGATGCGAAGAGCTGCTGCCATTGATTCATCTGGATGGGTTTCCTGCCTGGACACTGGGATGACAGCCCTTCCACGGTAGCCCTGGAAGGAGCTGGGACAAGATCTTGTTTCCTCACGAGCCTGTGACTTGGGTTCCCACTTGCCAATGTGCTCTGTGCTCTTCTGGGCTCATGCAGATGGGCTCTTGTTGAGCTGTGGACTCTCCTGTGATGGGTCTGCAACCAGCCAGGACAGGGCATGAACTGAATTACTCTTCCTGCTATTACTTGCCTGGGCCTTCACTTTGTGTGCAGATGTGCTTCTTATCACACAGCCTAACACAATCCAGCAAGAGCATAAACCTCTGGAGACATCTACTTGTGGAGCTCACATGCCTACGAAGGTGGTATTATGTAAGATATGACAGCAGAGAACTCAAATTGTTCTTCAGAAATGCTTCACAATTAGGGGAAAATTTGTGCTGTTGCATGGGTAATGTGTCTGGGGTTTGACTTCAAGGTAGGATTTGAGTTTCAGGATTAGAGCAGTGGATGCCTTTCAGGGTGAGAGAGAGCATTTAGGATAGCACTAGATTTTCGGGTTACTAGTTAGAAATATTACCAGGACATAACATGAATATTTTCCCAGTGAGTGTCGCATAAGCATCAGCCTTTCTTGAACCCCTCTTACCTCTTCAAAATCTTTCCTTTCTCTTAGCCAAACCCCTCTTCTCTCCCCCCAGATCTCCCACCTTTATTCACCCAGCTTTCCCCTGACCTCCCCAGTTGTGTCACCCTGTTGGGGTCAGCTTTCTGATGGCCTTTATGACCTCAGAGGCTCTTCCTTCCTGCTGTTGGCCAGGCAGGGGTTGGGACACAAATGACCTCACAGCCAGCATCCACAGGGCTACAAGGAGCTGTTGTGCTCAGGCCTCTTCCCAGCCCACCCAGGAGCACCAGCGGGTATTCCAGTGCACCTCAGGTACTCTGCCTGCCAACTAGCTTAGGCATCAGAAGGTCTCCCACACAACCAAACTCATCAGCTTCAGACACATCAGACCCCAAAGCATCAAATGGAGAAGTGGAGGTCTGTGGCAGTGCCTCTGCTGCTGCCATCTGCAAATTACCTCACCTCCTCACCTTCCTCTTGTGGAAGGGACCCACAAGGATCACCAAGTCCAAATCATTTCCAATGTCAAGGAATGTTTTTGTGTGGTTTACTAGATCCAGTCTATGAAATTTTACCAGAGGTGTAATAAATAACGTACCAGACTGCTTTTCCTATGCGTGCTGTGTTCCCTGGAGTTACAGAGCTCTCCTTTGCCTGTTCCATCCCAGATCTTGCACAGTACCTCTGCGTGGCTGCACCTTGGACATGCTCATGCTCTGTGGGCTACATGCCCTTCTGACTCCTTGACACACACTGTCCCTGATGATCCCCTGGGCTCTTCTGGCAACTTCCACTTCCCTCTAGAAATATGCCTGCCTGCCTTCACACCTACTGCATGCTGTGGACACAGGCTGGTAGAGTCACCATATCCATGCAGGCAACACCAGAATAAGCCCTCCCTGCCTAAAAGCTGATCCTGGGTGATCAACTGATCTTATCCTCATAAGCCCACAAGGAATCAAACAAATCAAGGAGACTCCTTGAATTCCATTCTTTTGCAATATCCATGACATCAGTTTTGGGAGAAGAGCTGAGCCTTCAAGCACTGCCCCGAGCAGGTGCCCTTTTATGCTGGAGATGCTGATACGGAGCCATCTGTGTTAGAGAAGTGCCCCTGGCCTGTCCCTGCCCGTGGACAGGAAAAAAAAAAGACCTGGAGCTCCCTGGCAGTGTTCCTGTGCCAGGCCTCTTTCCCCCTCCACCTCTGTACACAGCCAAGTGTTCCTGCAGATCCACCACAGGTGTCTGAGGAAGGATCTCAGACAAGCAAGTCACTGCAGGTCCTTCCTTTTATTTAAGTATATCTCAAACACACTTTAAATACACCTTGTTTCCACCAAATCTTAGAGTCACTCAAGACAGGTGGGTGTTTACATGGAAGAAGATGAACAAATCATTTCTTTTTGGACAATATTACCACAAGAAATGAAAAGCAAAATGAGAAAAAAAAATAAAAATACATCTCACCTGTAATGAGTTATATTATGAGTAATGTGAGAAGAAAGATAGACAATTTATCACTTCTGAAAAACAGTCATGAGTTTCCACACTGCATCCTTAAGCTCCTTGTTCCTCATGCTGTAGATGAGGGGATTCACTGCTGGAGGCACCACTGAGTACAGAACTGCCAGCAAAAGATTCAGCGAGGAGGAGGACCTGGAGGGGGGCTTCAAGTAGGCAAAAAAGACAGTACTGAGAAACAGGGTGACCACGGCCAGGTGAGGGAGGCAAGTGGAAAAGGCTTTGTGCCAGCCATGCTCTGGGGCAATCCTTAGGACAGCCCTGAAGATCAGCACATAGGACAGCACAAGGAAAACAAACCCCCCTGATGCTAAAACAGCACTAGCCACAACAAGCCCAACTTCTCTTTGGTAGGCATCTGAGCAGGAGAGCTTGAGGATCTGGGAAATTTCACAGAAGAACTGGTCCAGGGCATTACCTTGGCAGAGGGGGAGGGAAAAAGTATTGGCAGTGTGCAGCACAGAATAGAGAAAAGTACTGCCCCAGGCAGCTGCTACTATATTGACACAAGTTCTGCTGTCCATTATTGTCCCGTAGTGCAGGGGTTTGCAGATGGCAACGTAGCGGTCATAGGCCATGATGGTGAGAAGATAAAACTCTGCTGAGATGAAAAAGACTAACAGAAAGGCTTGACTAGCACAACCTTCATAGGAAATAGCCCTGGTTTCCCACAGGGAATTAGCCATGGCTTTGGGAACAGTGGTGGTAATAGTGCCCAGGTCAATGAGGGCGAGGTTGAGGAGGAAGAAGTACATGGGGGTGTGGATGCAGTGGTCGCAGGCTATGGCTGTGAGGATGAGTCCATTGCCCAGGAGGGCAGCCAGGTAGATGCCCAGAAAGAGCGCGAAGTGCAGGAGCTGTAGCTTGCGTGTGTCTGAGAATGGCAGGAGGAGGAACTTGTTGGGGAAGGTGCTGTTGGACATTTGCTGCCTCAGGGCATGCACGTCTGCACTACGAGAAGATAAAAGTGACAAGTAAGGCAGACTTCTCTGAGCAAAACCCACTCCTCCTTCACAGAAATTATTATTCCATGTGCTGCATGAAGAATGAGGCACCTCATTCAACAGCCCTCACAACTGAATGACAGTGTGCCTGACGGTGTAAAATGGAGTCTGGGCACCTTGTTCACCAGCAGTCCAGTTCAGAACAGAAGTTTACACCCACCTTAATCCTAGACAAAGAAGTAGGAGAAGCACAAACAGGTGGAGAAATAAGAGGGCATACCACAATGCTTACCAAGCTTACCAAGGTTGCATGCCAACTATGAGAGTGACATAGCAGGACAGGTACTCTTAGCCTCATCATTGTGTATCACCTTGCAAGACACAGGCTCCTCTCTTCTTATGGAGGTCCAGCCGAGGAGGAGGTGGCTCATGCCCTAAAGCCCCTCAAGGCAGAGGCTGTTCTGGCTGTCAGAGGAGATCAGGGGGTTGCTGCAGAAAATGCCTGCACTGCAGCCCTGGCAGGGAATGCCTGAATCCCCCCTCCTTTGGTGTTTCTGGCAGCAGCTCCCTCTCCCTCCCTGCCCAGGTCTCTGCTGCCTGGAGCTTTCCCTGCTGGCAGCTGCTTCCCTATTCCCACATCTCCTCCCTGCCATTGCTCGCAGACCTTCATCACCTGTGTGCTCTCCTCTGCACACACCTCCTGTCCCAGAGAACTGCCCAGGGACATCTCCCCATGTTCAGTGGATATAGAGCAGCTCTGTTCTAACAAGACTAAACAAGAACTGGGCTCTCCCCGGGTAGGCTGAGTGCTGAGCCTGGCAGGTGGCAGAGGCCCTGCCCTGGCACACAGCCCCTGGGGCACAGCAGGGACCCTACTCTGCACCACAGCCCTGGGCACCTCTGCCTGCACCCCAGCTGCACAGCCAGCAGCAGGCCCTGTGAGAAGGAGCCCTTCATGTCTTGACCCCTTGACAGCTTTGGAAGGTAATCCTTGCTATGGACCTTGTTGTTCTCTTCTTATCCAAAAAACTCCTCCTGAGTCTTGAGTCCTCCATAAAGATCCCATAGGTTGTAGGATTTTCTAGCAAATCTGAAGATGGCACCAGGAACAAGAGCTGCATGGCCCTGCAGCCAGAGACTTACCCTGTTCAGGGTTGTGAAGATTTCTCCCACAGTGAGCTCTCAGCATCCCCCCTCCACACTGCCTTTAACATCTCCCTCCCTTCTCTCAACTGCCCTTGTTCCCTGCAGGCAGTACCCCCAGCCCTGCTGCTGCGCTGTGCAGAGGAGCTGCTTGTGGGCAGAGCTGTCTCTCTGCAGTGCTGCCTGCTTGCCAAGAGCTCCCCTTGGGCCCAGGAGCCCGGCCCAGCTCAGCAGCACAGGTTGCTCTTGACAAGTCCCTGGGCCTCCTGGGGAATCAGCTGTGAATCAAACTGTTGCAATTACTGTTCTTCCTTGTGTTAGCTAGAGACAGACACCTATTTCCAGTGCTATCTTTTCTCCTAAATGAAATAGGAGTTCCTTATGGGAATCATCTTTTCCTGTCCTGTTAATAGTTAGGACACCGACAAATTGCATTCCATTTCTTTCAAGAATATGTAAATATTCGAGAGAAGCAATATTTTTCACAACAAATGAAATCCCTCTGTGTACACAGACTACACAACCCAGCAGGCTCATAGAGTCATAGAATGTTTGGGGTTGGAAAGAAATCACACACAATCACAGAACTGTAGGGGTTGGAAGGGACCTCGAAAGATCATCAGGTCCAACCCCCCTGCCAAATATGTTCATCAGAGCAGGCTGCCCAGGTAGGCATCCAGACAGGCCTTGAATATCTCCAGAGAAGGAGACTCCACAACCTCCCTAGGCAGCCTGTTCCAATGCTCCACCACCCTCACCGTGAAGAAGTTCTTTTGCATGTCAGTGAGGAACTTCCTGTGCTCTAACTTGCAGCCATTGCCCCTTGTCCTATCCCCACAAACCACTGAGAAGAGGTTGGCTACATCTTTCTGTCCCCCATCCCTCAGATATTTATATACACTGAGGAGATCCCCTCTCAATCTTCTCTTCTCCAGGCTGAACAGACCCAGGTCTTTTAGCCTTTCCTCATAGGGAAGATGCTCCAGGCCCTATATCATCTTTGTGGCCCTCCACTGGACTCTTTCCAGGAGATCCCTGTCTTTCTTGTAGCGGGGAGCCCAGAACTGGACACAGTACTCTAGGTGAGGCCTGACCAGGGCAGAGTAGAGGGGGAGGATCACCACCCTCGACCTGCTGGCCACGCTCATTTTAATGCACGCCAGGATCCCATTAGCCCTCTTGGCCACAAGGGCACAGTGCTGGCTCATGGTCAACCTGTCGTCCACCAGGACCCCCAGGTCCTTCTCCTCAAAGCTCCTCTCCATCAGGTTGTCCCCCAGCTTGTACTGATACTTTGGGTTGTTCCTTCCCAGGTGCAGGACTCTACACTTGCTCTTATTAAATCTCATTTGGTTTCTTCCTGCCCATCTCTCCAGCCGGTCCAGGTCTTGCTGAATGGCAGCACAGCCTTCTGGCGTGTCAGCCACTCCTCCCAGCTTTGTGTCATCGGCGTACTTGCTGAGGGCAGACATTATTCCCTCATCAAGGTCATTGATGAAGATGTTGAACAAGACCGGACCCAGCACCGACCCCTGGGGAACACCGCTAGTCACAGGCCTCCAGCCAGACTCTGCTCTTCTGATCACCACCCTGAAGAAGACTAAGGCAAAGAAGACACTGAGTGCCTCCAGCCCCATCAATGTCTGCTCTTATGCAGTCACTGTCCCCTTTCAACAGCAGCCCTGCTTTTGTCTTGTCCAGCCTTGGGCTCTAATGCAGTCACTGAAGCTTGGATTTTTACTCTTGACTTTCCTTGCAGCTACAAGTTCCAGGTGAGCACTGCCTTTCCCCCAGTTGTAACTGCATAACAAAGGAATCATCCATTAATTCCTTGTTAATTCCTTCTTTGCTGTCACCTCCTGGCAGAGGTTTCATGGCCCCTGTCTGCGCTCTATCCCTGCACCAGCCTGTCCCTTCTGTCCCACACATGGTCCCATGGCCCCACTGTTCAGGCACAGCACATGGAAGGGTGTGGTCAGGGTGGGCAATGGTCCCCCAGCATGATCCTCGCTGCAGCCCTTGCTTCCCTTTCTCTATAGCTCTCCCCTTCCCCCCGCACCTGATGCCTGCCTTGCCCTGACCATGTCCCATGGGGGTTTCACAGACATCCCTGCTCTGGCGTCTGAAGGTGTCTGGTCCAGGGAAGAGGTTGGACAGGGTTGGCCATTCCCCCACACAGGCAGGGAGCTGAAGGTGAGGATGGGGGTGGCCTGGCAGCAAACCCCAGCCATAAATCAGAGTGAGCAGCCAGTACTAGGAACAGCCATCGCTAGAGGCTGGGGATGACGAATGTCCTGGGCCACCTTCCCATGCCAATCATTCCAACAATGGTCCAGAGTGACCACCTGCCTCCTGCACGTGCATGTTACCCCTGTCCACGAGCTCTGGCTCTGCACCACAAATGCCCTGCTGTGAGTCCTCACCCAGCATGGCCACACAACTCAGACAACATCTGAGTTTTCCTCTGGCAGAACAGGACCTGTCACTCCTGTCCCCTCCCTGTGCTCCCTGAGGTGCCCAGAGCTGGTGCTGATGCTCTGCAGAGTGAGGGGCCTGGTTTAAAGCCATTTCCTCTTGTCCTGTCAATAATGGCCTGAGGAAAAAGTTGTTCTCCATCTTTTTTTATAAGCCCCTTTAAACATTGGAAAGCTGTAGTGAAGTCACCCCAGAGCCTTCTCTTCTCCAGGCTGAACAGCCCCAGCTCTCTCAGCCTTTCTTCACAGGAGATGTGCTCCAGTCCTCTGATTAGCTATGTGGACCTCCTCTGGACACATGCTTACCGACTAACATCCTTCTCGTCTTGGGGACCCCGCACTCCAAATGAGGCCTCACAAGGGCAGAGCAGAGGGGCACAATCATCCCTCATCCTGCTGGACACTCTTCTGTTGATGGAGCCGTAGTGCAGGGCTTTGCAGATGGCAACATAGCGGTCATAAGCCATGATAATGAGAAGGTAAAACTCTGCTGAAATGAAAAAGAAAAAGAATAAAATATGAGCAGTACATCCATAGGAGGAAACGGCCCTGGTGTCCCACAGGGAATTGGCCACAGCTTTGGGAACAGTGGTGGAGATGGAGCCCAGGTTGAGGAGGGCAAGATTGAGGAGGAAGAAGTACATGGGGGTGTGGTGGCAGTTGTCACAGGCTATGGCTGTGACTCTGAGGGTGGTCAAACACTAAAACAGGCTTCCTTGAGACCCAGTTTTTGTTAACAAGCCTGTCTGTATTCAAGAAGCATTTGGACGTTGCCCTCATTAACATGTTGTAACTTTTGTTTAGCCCTGGAGAGATCTCTTCTCTTCTCTTCTCTTCTCTTCTCTTCTCTTCTCTTCTCTTCTCTTCTCTTCTCTTCTCTTCTCTTCTCTTCTCTTCTCTTCTCTTCTCTTCTCTTCTCTTCTCTTCTCTTCTCTGCTCTGCTCTGCTCTGCTCTGCTCTGCTCTGCTCTGCTCTGCTCTGCTCTGCTCTGCTCTGCTCTCCTCTCCTCTCCTCTCCTCTCCTCTCCTCTCCTCTCCTCTCCTCTCCTCTCCTCTCCTCTCCTCTCCTCTCCTCTCCTCTCCTCTCCTCTCCTCTCCTCTCCTCTCCTCTCCTCTCCTCATTCTGCTTCCTTTCACTTCATCACTACACACATGGGCAGGTTCTCTTTATGTACTAGAAACCTACAATAATTTCTCACGGAGTCTTGTCTTCTCAATACTAAGCAATCTGAACTCTCCCAGCCTCTCTTTACAGAAGGTGTGTTGGTTGTCCATGGCATGCTTTTGGTAATGGGGTAGTGGGCTGCACGGAGGGCTGAATGGTGGGGAACAGCAATTTGATCTCTTTACGTTAGCTTTTCTGACTGTGTCCCATCACAATATCTTGCACGCTCTCAACCCACGTGTCATGGAGGGCAGTATGAGAAACAGAAACCCTTGATGCTCTGCTTATGTGGCTCATCAGTAAGTGAATGTCTAATATCTAATCTAAAACTTTTCTCTTTTAGTTTTATAGCCGTTACCTCTTTTCCTGTCACTACATTACCTGATAAAATGTCCCTCCCAGCTTTTCTGTAGGCCCGTATTAGGTAATGGAAGGTTGCTGTAAGGTCTCCCTGGAGCCTTCTGTTTTCCATCTTGACAAACCCCAATTCTCCCAGCCTCTCTACATAACAGACCTGCTCCAGCCCTCTGAAAGATTTTGTAGCCTTGCTCTGGACCTGCTCTACTAAGTTGATGTGTCTATTATGCTGAGCTGAGACAGAAATAAAAAGATAGGCATTTATTGAGCTATTGAAGAAACACTAAAAAAGTCTGTATTTTTCTTTTATTCATGGTGTGAGGAATATTGAGAAATATTACATCCTCCTTTGCAACTAATGGTTACACTTGATGAAACATGGTTTTCTTGCAAATGGCTGAACTTCTGCTTGTCAATGACAAGTAGAGAATAACGAGTTCTTTTTATTACATTTTATTTTTTATTTTATTTTATTTTATTTTATTTTATTTTATTTTATTTTATTTTATTTTATTTTATTTTATTTTATTTTATTATTTCATTTCATTTCATTTCATTTCATTTCATTTCATTTCATTTCATCTCATCTCATTTCATTTCATTATTGTCTTTTCATTTTACTTTGCATGTGTTCAGAGCTCTTGCTTTACTTATTAAACTCTCTTAATCTCAGCCCACAAGCTTTCTCACTTTTAGACCCACTGGGCGGGGGGACCAAACTAGCTGCTGTGTGGTGCTTAGCTACTTCCAGGTTAGTCCATTACAAAACCTTACTGAAGTCAGAGGAGATCTATAACCACTGCTCGGCCTTCTTCTGCCAGGTCAGTCATTTCAGCATGGACATTGGACTGTGCACTTAGTCACATGGTCTGAACTTTTGGGTAGACCTGTGCGGTGTCAAGAGTTGGACTTGATGATCCTTAAGGGTCCCTTCCAACTCAGGATATTCTATGATTCTATGATTCTATGATTTCATGTCCAAATTGGTCAAGCGTGGCCCCCCCTATATGAAGATGTCCCAGCTGCTCCAGATGATTTTCTTGCCTTTCCTGAGCCTGAAAATGGGTTCCAGGATGAACTGCTCCATCGTCTTCACAGGGATGGAGTGGAGCCTGAACACCCTGTACTTCCCTGGGCTCTCATCCTTGCCCTTCTTGCAGCTAGGAAGTACATATGCCTTCCTCCAGTCTTGGGGTGCTTCTCCTGGTCAGCAGGACTGATCCCAGGTGACCAAGAGAGTGACCTTGCAAGCTCCCTCTGCTCTCATGGGTGAATCCCATCAGTTCCCATAGACTTGTGTATCCCATTTGGTCTAGTATGCCCTGACCTGACCCACTCCCACCAAGTGTACATCTTCCTTGCCCCAGACTTTCCCCTTTCTTTGTGACCTGGGATTCTCAAAGGGCAGCCTTGCCTGTACTGATTGAGGTGAAGAAGGAACTCAGCACCTCTTGTCTTTTCCCTGTCCTGTGTCAACAGATCCTGGGCCTCATTCAGCAGTGGATCCACATATTCCAGAACCTTTCTTTTGTCACTTATGTACTTCCAGAAGCCCTTCTTACTGCCACAGACATCCGTGGACAAACTCCATTAGAGTCAGGTTTTAGCTTTCCGATATTGATCCCTACATGCCCACACAAGGCCTCTGTATTCCTCTCATGTTATCTGTTCCAGTGTTGCTATGCTTCTCTTCTGGGTTGGAGTTTGGCCTGGATCTCCTGGTTCATCCATGCAGGCCTCTTGCCATTTTTGCCTGATTTCATCTTTCCTGGGATGTACTGTTATTGATTTTGTAGGAGGTTATCCTGGAATATTAACAATCTTTGTTGGACTGCTCTTTTCTCCAGGATCTTATCCCACAGTGTTCTTCCGAGCAGATATTGAAGAGGCCAAAGACTGCTCTCCCAAAGACAGAGTTGTGAGCTTGCTATTTGTCAGCTATGCTGCCCTCCTGCAGGATCAACTCGACCATGGTCACTGCAGGGAACATTGTTAACTCATCCTGAGCTTACCATGAACCACAGCCCCCAGATCTCTTTCTGCAGGGTTATGTTCCATCCACTCATCCCCCAATCTATATGTATGTTCAGGAATACACTGTCTGATGTGCAGCATCTGGCATTAGTTCTTGTTAAATTTCAAATGGTAGGTGACTGACCACCATTCCAATCTATCAAGATGTCTCAGTAAGGCCCCTTTAGTAGATGTAGGACACTCCACTCATGTGCCTGTGCTCTCAAACTCCTTTCTCTCTCCTCCATCCTTTACTTATCCCTTTATGTATCTGTCAAAGAACAGACCAACCATTTTCAGAGTGTGCCTCTCAGCAGTACCTTGAGATTCTTGGAGAGCTGCACAATCTCCACCAATGGTCCACAGGGGATGCAGAGATAGACCGAAAGCAAACCCATTTCTTGCTAGAGCTGCTCATCCCAGCTCTGTTTCTCCTTGTCATTGCAGACAGCAGGCAGAGTTTGGCATGGTCCAACAGCTGAGATGTGACAGCCCAAAGATGTACCGACACCCTCAGCCAGGAGCACAGATCAGAACAAGCTGCAGCCTGTGATTTCTGACATCCATGGAGTCATTGCCAAGGCATGGTGGGACAGGACATGCAGCTATGGGATCCTTCAGTGGGTGGATACAGACTTCAGGACAGACAGGCTGGAATGATCCAGAGTTAGATTTCCTGCTTGGATATATGGAGCTCCTTTATGTGACATTGTGAAAAGTTCCGTGAGCCCTTGTGGGTGCCAATCAGAGAAGGGGGCAGAGAAGGGATAGCATGGTGGGAGAAAAAGAACCTGCAGCCAGGGCGACCAAGTGGACATAGTCATTGTTAAGCACCCCAGAGAAGTCTCTGGATGTATGAGTGTGGGTCTCCCTGAAGGCTTTTTATCATTCCTGCCATTTTCCAGAAGGGGAACAGAGCTCTGTGGAAACAGTACAGGTACTTTCTAGAGCGTCTTGAAATAGCTTCTAGGTCCAGATGCCAGGTGGGCCAACAGAGTAAACACAAACCTGGATCTGATACCTGCATGACAGAAAGAGCTGGTCAGGGATGTGATGATCCGTGTCAGCCCTGGCAGTCACTATCCTGAAATTGTGGGGTCCCACATCCCAAGGGGTGTGAGGAAGAAGAATAAAAGACTTTTAGTGAGGATTCCAGGTGAGCAGCATACAAGTACAGAACAGTGGTTGGACACCTCACTAGTTCCCCAGGGAAGTAGTCAGTGCACCAAGCCTGTCAGAGTTTAAAAAGCGTTTGGACTGTGCACTCAGTCACATGGTCTAAAATTTTAGGTAGACCCGTGTGGTGCCAGGAGTTGGATGTGATCCTTGTGGGTCCCTTCCAACTTGAGATATTCTATGATTCTATGATTTGAACTACTCACCACTCTTCTGTATCTCCTGTAATTACCATGAGAGCTTAATCTAGAGTATTTTTTACATATCTGAACAGAGTTTAGAGAAATCGGAAATTGTGTGGATTTGTGACTGATATGGAAGGTTCTGGGCTCCATTACAGGCCTAGGACATCAAACTCAGTATGAGATGCATCAATTGGCTCTCTGTGATCACTTCCCTCAGCTTGGGAAAATGTGATTCATGCCAGCCATAGGCTGGGTGTCCTGCCTAAAAGTGAAAGAGGACAAGCTGATTCTTTGATGAAACTTCTCATGATAGGAAAAATGACACTGCTGGCACTAAGTGTCACTCCTCAGCTAAGGGAGGAAACATCAGGGATTGCATCAGTCTGATTCAAAGTTGATTTCCCCTGGAGGCCCAGGGACTTGTCAAGAGCTCCCTGTGCTGCTGAGCTGGGCCGGGCTCCTGGGCCCAAGGAGAGCTCCTGGCAAACGGGCAGCACTGAAGAGAGACAGCTCTGCCCAGGATCAGCTCCTCTGCACAGCACAGCAGCAGGGCTGGGGGCACTGCCTGCAGGGGACAAGGGCAGCTGAGAGAAGGGAGGGAGATGTTAAAGGCAGTGTGGAGGAGGGATGCTGAGAGCTCACTGTTGAAGTCTTCACAGCCCTGAACAGGGTAAGTCTCTGGCTGCAGGGCAGCACAGCTGTTGTTCCTGGTGCCATCTCCAGATTTGCTGGAACATCCTACAGCCTATGGGATTTTTCACAAGAACACTCGCAGTTTCTTTGTATAAGAGGAGAGTGAAAAGCTCCAGAGCAGGGATTACCTTCCAAAGCTGTCAGAGGGACAGGACATGAGGGTTCCTTCCCGCAAGGCTGGCTGCAGGCTGTGCAGCCAGGGTACAGGCAGGGGTGGCCAGGGCTGTGGTGCAGAGCAGGGTCCCCACTGTGCCCCAGGGGCTGTGTGCTGGGGCAGGGCTTCTGCCGCCTGCCAGGCTCAGCACTCAGCCTGCCCCGGGAGCTGCCTGAGGCACTGTGGGGAGAAGATTTTGGTGGAAGGAAACCCCCCTAGCAGGGCAGGACAGGGCAGGTGGTTCCTGCAGGTGCTAAGAGGCTGCTTCCTGGGGCAGCCTGCTCAGAGCTCCACAGCACCCACAGGACATCTTCAGGGGAGATTCTTGAAAGGGAAGAACAACACCTGCCATACCTGAAGGAAAGGCACTCTCTGAGGTCTCTGCTTTCAACTTCTTGCTTTGGAGGGCAGTCAGGGGATGACAATGCTGTTGTCAGGATTATACAAGGGAATGAAACTAATAGAGCATTATGCTGAAAGGAACCTCTAGGTATGAGGAACCTCACAATTTCACTCCACCCTCTTTAGCTTACAGAGAGCACCAACACAACCTTCCTTGTTTTTTGTGGGATTGTTGGAACTCCTTCTCAGCACTTGTAAAGAGGGAGATGCCTCTGGCCAGCGGATGCCTGAGATCCATTCCTGGTGCTCTTTACCATATACTGTTTGGCAGTACTAACACTTGCTGAGTCTAAAGAGGATCTGCATGGTCTCTGTGGCAGCTTTAGGTCGAGAGATGTAGAGCTCTAGGCAGGAGCAAGTCTTCTTCAGATGAAGATGCAGTGAGAATGCAGTCTTGGTGAGGAGGATTTCTGTGAAATAAGGTTTAGTTTTTGCTCAGAAAAGTCTCTCTCACTTGTCACTCTCTATTCCTCCATGGACAGGCAACCATGCCCAGATGCAACAAATGTCCAACAGCAGCTTCCCCACAGAGTTCCTCCTCCTGCCATTTGCAGACACGCGTGAGCTGCAGCTCCTTCACTTTGGGCTCTTCCTGGGCATCTACCTGGCTGCCCTCCTGGGCAACGGCCTCATCCTCACAGCCATAACCTGCGACCACCGCCTCCACACCCCCATGTACTTCTTCCTCTTCAACCTTGCCCTCCTTGACCTGGGCTGCATCTCTACCACTGTTCCCAAATCCATGGCCAACTCCCTCTGGGACACCAGGACCATCTCCTTACCGGGATGTGCTGCACAGGTCTTTATGTTTGCTGTTTTTATTCCAGCAGAGTTTTATCTTCTCACCATCATGGCCTATGACCGCTATGTTGCCATCTGCAAACCCCTGCACTACAGGACCATCATATGTGGTAAAACCTGTGTTTACATGGCAGCAGCTGCCTGGGGTAGTGGGTTTCTCAATGCTATGCTGCACACTGCCAATACATTTTCGCTACCATTCTGCCAAGGCAATGCTGTGGACCAGTTCTTCTGTGAAATTCCCCAGATCCTCAAGCTCTCCTGCTCAGATGCCTACCTCAGAGAAGTTGGGCTTATTGTTTTTACTGCATGTTCACTTTTAGTGTGTTTTCTCTTCATTCTTTACTCCTACGTGCAGATCTTCAGGGCTGTGCTGAGGATATCTTCTGAACCTGGACGGCACAAAGCCTTTTCCACTTGCCTTCCTCACCTTGCCATAGTCTCCCTGTATATCAGCACTGGCACATTTGCCTACTTGAGACCCCCATCCATGTCCTCCTCATCCCTGAATATTTTACTGGCCGTTCTGTACTCAGTGTTGACTCCAGCAGTGAACCCCCTCATCTACAGCATGAGGAATCAGGTGCTGAAGGATGCTGTGTGGAAAGTGATGTCTGGGTGTTTTTCAGAAGCAATATAGTTACTGTCCTCTGCATATCACTGATAATGCAACTCATTACAGACCGAGATACAGTTTTCATTTTGTTTTCCTTTTATTTTTACTCTTACTTTGTTTTACTGAAGATGTCTACTAAAGATGATAAAATGATACAGATGTCCAGAGAGAAATATGATCATTATTTGTGTTCCACAGACAAAGGAGAGCTCTGCAACACAAGGCAATGGGAAAGGGACTGGGAAAATTATTAATTATTCAACCAGTGAAATAGTTTGGATCATGTGAATCAACCCAAAACTTCTCCTCACATTGGAAATCAGTTGGACTTGATAATGCTTGTGGGTCCCTTCAAAGAATTTATTCAATGAGTCTTTGACTCTGAAGAAGGTAGGCTATCTGTGTGCACCCTCCATGGTCAAAGAACCACTTGTGTGGGAGGCAGTCAGTGGCAGTGCCCCCCACCAGCTGGCTCTGCCTTCACAGCCTGACCAGCACAGCCCTGCAGAGTGCCTCACAGCCCCATGCACCACAGTCCCCTTCGCTCTGCAGGGCAGCACCGCCATCTGGGGGGCAGTGGGCAGCATGGGCAGGGGCTGCAGGAATGGCTGCTCAGGCCAGCCCAATCATGCTGGGCTGGGGCAAGTCTGTGTGGGACATGGGGTGTCCTGGGAGCAGAGCAGGGTGCTGTGTGTGTGCAGTGGTGCTGCCTGAGGAACCCCAGGGCCAGCAGTATGGTGCTGTGCTGTGCTGGGAAGTGGCACTGGCCTGGGGGGGAGTGAAGGCTGTCTGGGAAGGTGGATCAGTAGGGTTTTTCTCCTGCAGATTGCAGCAGCAAAGACACTGCCAGTGACCTCCCCTGCTTCATTTGCAGCTTTGGGGCCAGCCCAGCCTGGACTTCTCTGCTGGGCTGGGTTGGGGAGAGAAGAGGCAGGTGTGGAGAGCAGGGGAGGGAGTGGGCTGGGCTGGCCTCCTGGAAGCAACAAGGGGGAACCACAAAGCAGTCTGGGCTGCGCCTTTGTTCACTGCATATGGATATGACCAATGCTAGTCATCATGACTTTCACAGCAACTCCTCTGAACAGTTCTCAACATTTTTCTAAAATATATAGTCAGTTCTTGAATCACTTTCCTACAGAGAGGTGGCCGTTTCCTTCAGGATGCTCTGGACTTGCAAAGGCTACGTGGGGAAATGTGAGTCTGGATTTGTGCGAGGTCTTCTGAAGCATGAGCTGGTTGGCAGACAGAGTACCCAAAGGACTGTGCAGGGCATCCCCTGCACACACTGCTCCTGGGGGACCTGGAAAGAGGCCTCCTGAGCACAACAACTCCTTGTAGCCCTGTGGATCCTGGCTGTGAGGTCACTTGTGTCCCAGCACCTGGCTGGCCAACAGCAGGGAGGCACAGCCTCTGAGGTTGTAAAGGTAATCAGAAAGCTGCCCCCAAGAGGGTGACACGTATGGGAGGCCAAGGGAAATCCGGGCGAGTAAAGGTGCAAGACCTTGGTGAGAGAAGAGGGACTTGGCTAAGAGAAAGGAAAGATTTCAAAGAGGTGATAGGGGTTCAGGTAAGGCTGATGCTTCTGCAACACTCACTGGGAAAGCATTCGTGTTAGGCCTTGGCAAAATTTCTAACCAGCAACCTGAAAACCTAGTGCTAACCTAGTACTAAATGCTCTCCCTCACCCTGAAAGGAATCCACTGCTCTAAACCCCAACCTCATTTCCTACCTGGAAGTCAAACCCCAAACAAATTACTTTTTACCTTTGGTCTTAACATATTGCACTTGCTAATCACTAGTTATTAATTCCTTGAATTATATTGCCAGATATCATCCCGTAACAAGGTACATAATAAAACCCTAACCAAAAATCTAGCTTATACCCTAAACACTGACTGTCTACCCAAAGCAGAACTCACAAGCCTCCCTTTAATACCTTGCCCAGTTCCTAAACTTGGAAGGTAAAATACAATCCCTAAACTCTAAACTGAACAACCAAACCTCAAATCCCTCATTCCTGCACTCTTATGATGTGAATGAAGGGATTTGGCCCCATGAGGCTGGTCAGGGCTTGAGAGGTTCTGCAGCAATCACTTGGTCTTGGAGGAGGCAGGGGAGGTGACATAGGTCTGGGGTGACATAGGTCTGGTCAGGTCACAGGAATCAATGAAGAGATGGGTGGGGATGCTCTGCTGAGGTCAGCTGTACCTCAGGACATCAGGAGGCAGCAGGAGGCCCATGGCTGTGCAGGTGGGTGTCGGGGCACTTCTGCCGGAAGACCTGATGTGCCACCTTCAGGCTGATGGCTGGTGTAAACGTGTCATTTTAGCTGTGCAGAAGAAATTGACAAAGCAGTTCTTGGATCACTTTTCTACAGAGAGGCATCCATTTTCTTCAGGATGCCCTGGAGTTGATAAAGGCTACATGAGGAAAAATTACTCTGGACATGTGGGAGTTCTTCTGAAGCATGAGCTGGTTGGCAGGCAGAGTACCCAAAGGATTGTGCAGGGCACTCCCTGCAACCCGTGCTCATGGGAGAGCTAAGAAGAGGCCTCCTGAAGACAACAGCTCCTTGCAGCCCTGTGGATCCTGACTGTGAGGTCACTTGTGTCCCAGCACCTGGCTGGCCAACAGCAGGGAGGCAGAGCCTCTGAGGTCATAAAGGTAATCAGAAAGCTGCCCCCAACAGGGTGACACATTTGATGAGGCCAGGGGAAAGCTGGGAGAATAAAGGTGGGAGATTTAGGGGAAAGAAGAGGGGTTTGGCTAAGAGAAAGGAAGGATTAGGAGGCAGTAATAGGGGTTCAGGTAAGGCTGATGCTTCTGCAACACTCACTTGACAAATATTCACGTTATGTCCTGGTAATATTTCTAACCAGTAACCTTAACACCTACAGCTACTCTAAATCCCGCACCCTGGTAAGAATTCATTGCTCTAATCCCCATCCTCAAATCCTACCTTGAAGTCAAACCCCAGACAAGTTACCTTTTAGCATAAGTCTTAACTCTCAATAAAGCCTAGCTTTTAATCATTAGCATTAGATTGCCAGCCTTAACACCAGCCCTCACCCAGTAAAACACCATAAAAACAAATAAACAAACAAAAACCTAACCAAAAATCTAGCCCTTACACTAAACTCTGACTGGCTCCCCAAAGCAGAACACAAATCCTCCCTCTAAGACTCTGTCCTATCTCTAAACATGAAAAGCAAAAAGAACTCCTAAACCTCATCTACCAGTCTGGTCATACGATCATATAACAGACCCCCACCAAGATGTCACCCCTACAGACCTTTCCCCTGATTCCTATCCATAGACACTCTACCATTCCCAACCCCAAGTTCTTCAACATCAAAACACTCTTTAATATAAAGAGCTGCCACACCACCACCCTTCCCTTCTTATCAATCCCTTCTGAAGAGCTTGTAGCCATCCATCACAGCACTCCAGTAGTGGGAGTGATCCCACCATGCTTCCTTACAGCAACTAGGTCAGAGTTAGCCTGTTGTACAATCGCTTCCAGCTCCTCCTGTTTGTTGGCCATGCTGCATTCATTGGTGTAGATGCACTTCAGATGAGATATCTGCCTCCCCCTCAGCTTCAGCATTGTTCCCCCAGGCACTTCTCTGGCGATCCCTGTTTTATCCCCTTCCCCCATCATAGTTAATGCTCTCTCGATGAGTCCTGCTAGCTCCTGTGCTAGGATTCATTTCCCCCTTGAAACTCTTTCAATCTCTATGGTTCTACTTAGAGAAGCTCATATGGAGCTGAGTTTTGCATTTGAGACCAAAGCAGCGTTGTTAACAGACCAGTGTTTCACTTACTGCTGAACCATACCAATGGGTTCTCTATCTCTCATACTGTCCCCAAAACATGTAGGTTGGGGGTATGCAGGACAATGCCATGGCACACTGCCAGGACAGCTGACCCAAAGGGATTAAATAGATGCTCCAATAGATGTTCCAGCCCATCATCCCACTAACAAAAGCACCTCCCAGCCTGCAGCAGAGAAGCCTACTGGGAAAGAGCTGGAAGGCTGTGGGGACCCACCAGCAGGAGCTAGGAGGGCAGTCTGGGTTCCAAGCCCTGCCCAAGGGTCCCACCTTTCTACCTATTCAGCTCCTGCAAGAGAGGTATCCCTGCCTGTGGGTGCTGGGCAGGCATCCTTGGGCTCCATGGGGGCCCAAGGCAGCAGAGGGTGGGCATTGCCAGTGAATGCCTCACAGGGCTTCCCAGAGATCCACTTTGCCTGGAAACTGCCTGTGGCTCACAGGACAGAAATGTCTCTGTCAGTAGGAATAGTGTCCAGGGACCAGGGGCTCTGTCAACCCCACAGCCAGACACTGATCCTCCTGGCTCTAAGATGAGACCCTCCCCAACCGCTGTGTTTCTCAGTTCTGCTCCCCTTGATCAGCCTCAGGAAGACGTCTGGATACATGGTCAGGGAAGAACAGGATCTGGGACAGAGCCCCCAGAGAGTTTTAATATGAGGAAATACCAACACACAGCATAAAAACAAGGGAATATCAAGAGGGGAAATACCCATGTGTGTCTGCTGCCTGCTGGAAAAGGTAGACTGTTCCCTGGCACTCACGGCTCTCCCAGTGGCACTGAGCTCTCCTTCCTCTCGGCTGTACCCAGCTGCTCAGCAGGGCTGGGCTCTGCTGGCCTGGGGCTCTGGAATTCTTGTGCACGGGGCTCTGGTGTCACATCCTGGGTGTCCTCACGGGGACATGCCAGAGACACCTCTTCAACATCGTCATAGCCCGTGGTCCCCAGGACAGGGTACGAGGTGTCTCCTTCAGCTCCACAGACCCCAGCACTTCTCCGGGAGTGCAGGCTTCCCCCTGTAAGCAGCAAGGCAGGCTGCTGTGGTTGGGCTTGTGGGGTGCCCCTCAGAGCTGTTTATCACCTTCCTCATCCTCACCAGCCTGAGACATTCAGCCCATTCTCCCAGACCCTACAAAATATCCCAGGACAGGTTCTCCATATGGAGGTGGTCAGGCTTTCAATATGGCATGGATTCTCCTAGGCCAGGGGTTGGCACCTAGGAAGTGGCAGTGCTGCATTGCCCTCTCACCTGTGGCTGCATCCCTGCACCCATCTCCTTCCTCTGGTGTCCTGGGCACTTCCCAGTCCCTCTGCCCAGGGACAGTATCCTCCCCAGGGTCAGAAACCTCCCCAGCATCATCATAGCCATCTGCTGGGTAACCTCCGGGCACGACAGGGACATCTGAAAGGAGAGGGAAGGTGGTGGCAATGAGAATAGATGTCCTGCAGAGCAGAGGATGGGAGGGTGTGTGGGGACACAGGGCTGACATGCTGCTGGTGACAGGGTCACAGCAGAGCCTTCATGCTTCCAGCTCTGATGATAACACTCGGTGGCACTGCTGTCCGTCTGGTCTGTCTGCAGGGAGGAGAAATGGAGACCTTTCTTCTTCCCCCTCCCCGACCTCTTGGTGTGGCCCCAGATCATCCTCCTCCTCATGTGCCTGGGGTAGGGCTGCAGCTGGGTCAGGGACCCCTCTGAAAAGGAGGCTGCAGAGAGCTGCAGTGGGTGCTGTGGGATGAGCCCTGCTGCCCTGACTGGTGGTCAGCACTGCTGGGGATGGGCACCCACAGAGCTGGGGGTGCATGGGGAGGAGACCAGTTCCTTGGAAACAGACAGTTCTCAGAGGGACTCCAACAGCTGCCCTGGGAAAGCCCTTCACTTAGTCCTTGGTTCAGGGACAAGCAAAGAGGGGCTATCCCCTCTGGGATGGGCAGAGCTGGTGTGGAGGGAGCTCCTCTTTGGGGCTCAGCACCTGGATGCTCTCCTAAAATCCCCACAGACCAGCGATTTTGGGGACCATGGGCAGGAGCTGCAGGACACAGCCCTGGTCTGGGGCAGGAAGAATGTGCCCCTTCAGGAACATAAACCCACCTGAGAGACTGAACCTCGGCCGCTTCTCCCACGCCAGGCTGTAAGCGATCTCCTCGTACACGGCCTCAGGGAAGGGCTCCCCAGCTCTCCCAGAGCCTGGGGACAGAGGCAGTGCTGGTCTGGGCATGGGCAGAGAGGGACAGGACCCCACTGGGCTCCCCCAGCCCCATTATTGGGGCCAGCACAGGGCTGTCCCCACAGCACAGCCCCACTGTGTTGTGTTGGCACTGCAGCCACATCCCCAGGGAGGGCAGCATCCCCATAGAGATGGTCTGGGACAGAGTCAGCTTCGCACCATCCCTTTGGAGACAGCCCTTGTGCCCCTTTGGTCCCTGGGTCATGTCCCAGTGCAGACCCTGCACCAGTTCCCTCATTTCTCCTCCCCATGGAGCTGCTCCATCTCTGCCCCATCACGGCAATAGCACAGCCCGTGCCCTGTTGGGAGGTGGCTGACACCATGGTGATGGATCCTGCTGCCCCATGCTCCTCCTGCCAGTGTTGCCCAGAGCACTGCCAGCAGTGCATCCTCTCCATCTCACCCAGCCCAGCTCTCACATTTCTCTCCTCACCCCAGAACTGATGCCTCAGGGTCTGGGCTCTCTCCACCTGTTGATGTTGGTGCCCCATGGTTTGTCAGTTAGTGGGGCAGCACATGGGGCAGGAGGCAGCACACGGCTCTGTTTCTGTGCCCCAGGACACCAACACCCCCAGGACCCTGAGCCCTTCCAGGAGGCATCTCCCCCCCAGGACCACTGGGGAAGAACCCACCTCTACGCCGAGCCCTAGCACTTCGCATCTTCCCAGCCAGGAGGGCCAGGAGCAGCCACACGAGGGCCCCCAGGATGATGCAGATGACAACAGGAACCGAAAGTCTATCGTTGCTGGTGGTCAAACGGCGCCGTGGGGGATCTGCATGGGCAGGAACATGGCAGGGGCAGCATCAGACAAGGGAGAGGTTGGGGACAGGACATGCCACTCCTGAGCACACAAGGCAGCAGGGGCTGGGGGGACAGGGCTGGGTGATGGGGCAGCTCCCACCCTGGTGATTTCTCCCAGCTGCTTCAACTTTCTAGGAATCTCACAGCCCAGCAAGGAGCCCCTACCCTTGGCTGTAGGTCACAACGTGGACTGGACAGACCCAGCCCTGGGGAAGGACAGCTTACCTGCTTGTGTGGGGGAGGATGTTGCTGTCCTGGGTGCAGCTGCAGGGGAGGAGAAGGCGAGCTGGGCTGAGAGGCTGGGGCTGTGGCACCAGGCAGCCTCCCTGGAAGATGGCCCCAGCATGTGCCACCTGAATTGTCCCTCCTTTGGGGCTGGGCAGGGTGGCAGGGACAGGGCCCAGCACCACTGCTCTGGGCTGCTCACAGGACAGTGCAGGCAGCCCAGGGGATGTGCTGGCACATCCAGCCCCACAGAGGCTGCTCCCCACCCACCACCAGCCTCCCACTCTGCAGGGACACCCTTGCTCAGGCCATCACTGGGGCCATGCCAGGATCCAGCAGGGCAAACGCCCAAGCCAGCTCCTTGCCAAGCCCCCAGCCATGTCTCCCAGCCCCACTGCTCACCTGAGCAATGCACAGCCGCATCTGCCTTATGCTGGCAGGCACCACTGTCCCCTGGCTGGGCCCAGCAGTCCTGCAGAGACAGCTCCATCCCCCTGCACTCCATCAGTCACATGGGGCCCGTCCCCTCTCCAGCAGCAGCCTGGCCCAGGGCATAGAGCGCGGGGCCACAGCCCAGCTGCCTGCACGCTACCTCGGCGTCCCGCATGTCCCAGGCATTGTCACACAGCGTCCCCCAGGTGCCGCGGTGCCAGATCTCCACTCTGTCCTAGCAGCTGTCCTTGCCTCCCACAGCACGGATCTTCTCCCTGTCTGGGGAGGCAGCGACCTCCCGTGGCACTGGGACAGCTGGGACAGCCCTGCCAGGTGAGGGGGGCACATGCAGGGGCAGCTCCCTACCTGTGCACCTGGTCGAGTTGGGGCATGCAGCCACCTGCGACCTTTCTGTCCATGTCCCAAAATAAAGAGAAGTTGGGCTGAAAAGGGTTGTTCTGGGGGTTGTGCAGAAGAGAGCAGAGCTGACCTCTGCTCACACGTCCCCATGCTGCCTGGGTCAGGGCAGCAGCAGAAACTTGTTCATTCAGGGGACACACACGTCACTGCAGGGGGGACCCAAGTGCTCAGCCCCACAGGGTCCCCAGTTCACAGAGCAGCAGGAGGCTGTCCCTGGAAGGGGGACTCCTGAAAGCCCTGCATGGTCTCCCCTCTGAGACCTTGCCTGGAGTTGCCTCTGCATCCCCCAGGGGCTGCTGGCAGCCCGGCTGTTGACTGCTGCTGGTGGACATGGGTGGCTCCAAGAGCTGAAGTCACCTTTGTACCACCAGCAGCAACAAGGTCTAAAGCAGGAAAGTCAAAACCCGTCTGTGTTCTTTCTCTGAATTTCACCATACCCAGTGGGGAGCAGGACCTGTTGCCTTGATGGCTCAGATTTACCATTGCAGATGATGTGGGTCTCTTCTCGGACGTCATCACATGACTGCGGATGCCAGGGAGCAGAGGGACACTGCCAGAAGGAGCTGTTGCTCTTCCCACACTCCACATGATCCAGCCATGCAGTGCCAGACAGCTTGGCATAGTTAGAATCTGTTTCCAGTTCCCCTTCATTCCCACAGCCCAGCTCCTTGCACACCAGTGACACCGTCTCGGTGGTCATGGAGTTGGAGCAAACGCTGCCCCACGTCCCGTTGTAGAAAACCTGCAGGCGCCCGGAGCAGCCGTCGCTGTTCTCCAGCCTCAGGGCCATGAACTCTGGAAGGAGGAAAGGCCCCAGGGACGTCCTTGGATGTCAGCCACTGATGGTCTTGGCTTTAACTGACTCTACCCTCACCCCAGATTCCAACGCCCCAGCTCCCAGCCCCACTCCCAGCACAGACCTGAGCAGATGACTCCAGCGTCCTCCTTGTGCCTGCAATCGTGCTGCCCCCAGGCCTTGGCAGGGCAGTCCCAGAGAGCAGCTTCGGCCCCAGAGCAGTTGACGCCATCCAGCCAGATCTGCCCGGAGCCCTCCCCAAACCGAGCAGAGCCGGCTGCCTCCAGGGCCCCTCCGCAGCCCAGCTGGCGGCAAACGACGGCAGCATCAGCCAGGTCCCAGGTGTCGTCACAGACGGTGCCCCAGCACCCCTGGTAGTAGATCTCCACTCTCCCGGCACAGCGCCTGGCCCCCTCCGACAGCCGGACCCGCCGGCTCCCTGCAGCGGGGAGAACCCCGGCCGTCAGGGGCTGGCTGCCCTCCCGGACCGTCTACTGGGGGATGTGCAGCACCACTCACCCTGGCACACGACCCCCACGTCCTCCATGATCCCTGCTGCCGGTGTGCTCTGAGGCAGGGAGGTGTTGCAGAGGCTCAGGTCAGCCTCGTGCCCTGCACACTGCACCCCACGCAGCCCCACAGGTCCTCGTCCTCGCTCGGCCCTCACGGGGGTGTAGGCTGCCTCTGCCTCTCCGCACTGCAGCTGCCGGCACACCACGCTGGCCTCCTGCATGTCCCACTGCTCATCCAGGACTCTGCCTCACGTCCCGTGCTGGAAGACCTCCACGCGCCCATCGCACCGGCTCCCTCCGCCCACCAACCGCAGGGGCATGGGGTGAGTTAGGCCTGGTGAGAGCAGACATTCAGCCAGGTTCTGCCATGAGCTCCCCAAATTTGTGTGGCCGTGTCACACACCAGGGCCAAATGGACTTTGCAGCACTGCCTAGCACTCACCTGAGCAATTGACAGCAGCAGCGTTCTCCTGGGAGCATGGAGAGGCCCCCAGGGCAGTCACCGGGCACTGCCCCAGGTGGGCTTCAGTCCCGTCACAGTGGAACGAGTCTCTCCAGACGGGGCCGGTTCCTCTCCCAAAATGCCCTCCTCCAGGAATGGACTCAGCAAAGCCACAGCCGAGGTGCCGACAGAGAACGTGGGCGTCCGAGAGGTCCCAGCGGGAGGCACAGAGGGTCCCCCACGTCCCCAGAACCTCCACCTCCACCCTGCCCTCACACGCTGTTCTGCCGTTCACCAGCCTGAACCCTGTGTACTCTGGGGACAAAGGAAGGTGAGAGAGGCCACATTTGTGCTCTTGTTCCCACAGGAGCTGCAGGAGAGGCCAAAGGGACAGCTTTCTTTTCTCTTCCCCACCCAGCACTTTCTCCTCTCCATCCATCACAGCCCAATGCCCACAGTGCTCTCCCGCTCCAACCACAGCCCCCATAGGCACCATCCCACCCCAAGTCCTTACGTGTGCAGGTGACATGAGTGCCATTGCTATGGGTGCAGGCCTTGTCCTTGGGGGCCTCCGTGGGGCAGAAGGAGAGGACGAATTCATTCCCCACACACTGCAGCTCTCTGTCCCAGACAGGACCAGCCCCTTCTCCCAGCTGAGCTGCCCCATGGACAGACAGGGCTGTGCCACACTGCAGCTCCCTGCACACCACCTCGGCAGCTTTGGCACCAAAGTGGGAGTGACAGACAGCTTTCCACTGGTTCCTGTCGTAAACCTCCACACTTCCAGAGCAGGGGCTGTCCCCTCCAACCAGCCGGACAAATCCTGGAGCAACCAAGGAGACCTGTGAGTTCCCAGAGCCCTCTGGCACTTCCGTGTCCACCTCATCCCTAAGGCAGCCACATGCAGAGTCCCCCAGCCAGCCCAGTAGCTCTCAGAAGGTGCTGGTGGCACAAAGAGGTCAGGGCACCCCTACTGCTCCTCAGAATCAAGCCCAGCACCCATGAGCTGCCCTCTCTCCCAGCCCCCAGCCACCGGCACTGCTCAGACATACTGCTGCTGCCCGGAGCCCCTGGGCTGCCTGGCTCCAGACCCAGCACTGCATCACCCGCAGCACTTGGGCCCGGGGAAACAGGCCCAGGAACTCGGGGCTACCTCAGCCTGCTCTGCCCCACAAGGCTCAGGCCAGTTAGAAGAAATCCTTGGATCTGCCAAAAAGCCCCCCTGTTTCCAGGGAATGCTGGGGCTCTTGGTGAGCTGCTGTTACATGGGGCACATCTGGGGATCCTCCACAAAGGGGTCATCTGGTAGGGACAGTGTGGTGCTGGATATGCACATCCCCAGCCACCTACCATGCATGGGTCAGGAAAGCAGGCAGAGAGCAGCCCTGGGCTGACACGAGCTCCTGGTGTGAGGGGAGGCAGAGAGGAGAGCCAGGAGGTGTTTGCACAGCCCCTGGGGCACAGGGCAGGCAGGAGAGGCTGAGCAGTGGGTCAGCACAACCTGGAGGGGCCATGTCTCCAGGGGCTGGCTCTCATGGGGTGACCCCGGGACAGGAACAAGGTGCCACTTGCCACCTTGTTCCTCTGCCCAAGCCCAGTGCTCCCGCCCTCTGAGCAACCCCTCTGCTTTGGCCAACATTCTCTTGTCTGCTGGGGGTACAACCCATAAATCCTGGGCCATTGCATGCCCTTCTCTGAGGCTGCTGGTGGCTGGGGGAGCTGCTCTGGATTCCCCTGGCATAGGGACCAGCCTGCCAGACAGGGCCTGGGTGAATGGGAGGAGAAAGATGGGAACCAGGCAGCACAACGGGGAATGGTGAGGGCTTTCCTCTCCCAGCCCCAGACACCTCCCCACGGTTGGCTGCTCTAGCTTCAGGGCCAGACTCAGTGTGCTCCCACTGGGCTTTGCCCAGGGACAAGGGACACCAGCAGTGACAGACCCAGCTCAGAGTGCAACTTGACACACAGAGCCATGTTCTGGTCCACTTGTTTCCTGAGGTCACAGCCAGGTCCTTTAGAAGTGTCCTCATCCCAGAAGTAGGGAACAAGTTCAGCCCTTACCTGAGCATGTCACTCCAGCATCCCATCTGTGATAGCAGTCTGTTTGGCCCCACCCTGCGTGCATGCAGTCAGACAGGGCAGACTCCTTGCCATTACACTGAACATCATCCATCCAAATGGAACCAGATCCTGGTCCAAAGTGTGCATTCCAATGAGCTTCGAGAGCACCCCCACAGCCCAGCTGCCTACAAACCACTGCAGCATCGGACTTGTCCCAGCGGTCACTGCACACGGTCCCCCACTGGTCCTGATGTTTCACCTCCACTCTCGCAGCACAGCGACTGCCACCATCCGCCAGCCTCACCTCTGCAGCCCCTTCAAACACCAACACAGGAAGGGTCAGGAGAGTTTTGAGCCCCACATTGTGTGTCCGTGAGGACCCCCTCCCCAGGCAGACTCCCAGTTCCCAGGGTGGGATCCCTGTCCCCATAGGCTGTCTCAGGGGCAACGGGGGGTTCCTCCTCTCCCCATGGACTATGCTGGGCTGGGGGTACCCAGCTCTAGCCCTCCTGGGCCATTTGCTGCTCCACAGCCCTCACCACTTCCTCCAACCCCAGTGGCCCCCTGTCGTGCCCATGTCCACCCCCACACAACCCCAAGCCCTGCACAGGGCTCCCACTCCTCCCCTTCCCAGTGTCCCCCAAACAGACCCACATCCCTTGAGCAGCTTCCATTGTCCATTGTATGCCACAGGCACCTCCCAAACCCACTGTCTGGGTTGACCACAAGGATACCAACAGCCCACATTCCTTCCCCATCCCTGCTGTCAGACTGGCCCCTGTGCTTGACCAGGGCCACCAAGAAGAACACCTCTCGGTGCAGATGCTCCTTCTGTTAATGGGACACAACCTGCCCTCCTGGAGTCTGTGTTTCCCCAGATCCCAGGGGCAGGGAACAGCACACAACACCCCTGGGGCATCCCAGACATTGACTGTGCCCTGGAGCTCACTGAGGGCCACCCTCACTGTCTGGGACTCCTCTAGATCCAGAGGCACAGTGCTGGGGAACAAGGGGTCCCAGAAAGGTACCCAAGGACAAGGTGTCTAGAAATGAAGTCAGGCTTGGGCTGCCAAAAACATAAGAGATATGAAAATGGATTACCCCCTCCCACCCAGACAGGCACAGATTAAAGAACAGAGCTGAGAGACTGAGAACCTTCTGCCTCTCATATGAGTGATGCCTGAAAACAACCCCACTCCCAGAGGGATACCAATGACCCCACTGCTGCCCACTGTCCCAAGGTTGTGGAAAAGAGAAGCTGGCACTTACCTCTGCAAGGCTGCACCCAGAGGAACAACCACAGCACCCAAGGGGACAGGAGTCCCGCTGTCCCCATCCTGAGGCTCCTGTCCTGACAGCACGGCCCTGCTGTTGGAGCTCCTGGGGACCCACGGGGCAATGGTGATGACGGGAGGGCAATATATCTGTGCAGATGCAGTCCCAGCTGCAGGAGGAGCCAATCGAAGCAGCAGGCACCTTTTTAGATGTTATAGGCACTTATCTCCCCTCCGACGCAGCCCAGCTCTCCAATGAACTTCTCCAGCGCTCTTCATGACCATATATGAGGGACGGCTGCGCTGCGGGTCTCACGTCACTGCGGTGGGACATCATCGTGGGGTAGGGCTGGGTGTGGGGGCAGATGGCTCTGACACCCCTTGCAGCCTGCTGTGGGAGCACGGAGCATCTCCTGAGCTGTAGCATCCAAGAGCCCAAGGTGCGATTGTCCGGACGGCCCTGCACCATGGGATCCTCAGGTCTGTGCCTGCAGCAGGGCTGTGTCAGGCTGGGAAGGGACCAGCCCCTGCCCCTGCTACAGCCCCTGCTGTGCTGGCAGCAGCAGCTGGGAAAGGCCCTTGGGCAGGGCCAGAGCCCCATGATGGGGGTGCTGGCTGTCCCGTCCCTCCCCAGGGAGCCTCCTGTGGGGTCCCGGCAGCAGCCAGATCTAGTCCAGGGCCTGCCCTGGCAGCAGAGCTGCAGCCCAGAGCCTCAGGCGTCTCCGTGGCTCTCAGCGTGTCACCCAGGGGCCGTTATTCCCCGCGGCGGGTCAGGAGCTGGAGCCTGCCTGCCACTGCAGGTGCACAAACCGCAGCCCACGTGACATGGCGCCCGGGCAGGAAGACGGTGGTTTCCTCCTGGCCCCGTGCCCAGGCATGGCCCTGCGGTGCCTCCCAGCCTCCTCACAGCTCCAAGCCTGGCAGAGTCCAAGAAGTGTTGGACAATGCTCTCAGACATATATTTTATTATATATATATATATATATATATATACATATATATACATATATATATATATATATATTTATATATATATATAAAAATACACACATATATATATACATTTTATATTTTTAATAGAACACACATTTTTCTGAATATATATCATATATATATATATTACTTATACATTATTATATTATATTTTTATTTATTTTATTAGATTAAATATTATTCTTACATATTGTATGTATTATTATATAGTTCATATTATATAATATATAATTACCGATATGATATTATAGATTATATTTTTATTTGATATGTATTTATATTACATAAAGTATTCCGGTATATTATACAGTATTGTGTTATATTATACAGTATAATATATTATATTAATTATATTATATATTTTATTTATTTTATTTTATTTTATTTTATTTTATTTTAATTTATTTTATTTTATTATTTTATTTTTCATTACATTAATTTTACATGTATTATACATATGTAAAAAGTTTATTTTTTATAAATATATACATTATATATTTTAATATTTTTAATATATATTTACAGTTTGTATAGTTTTTTAGATACATATATAATTTCTTTTGTTGTCTGGTGGCTGGACTTTGACTCCCTGATCCTTGATTCTTTCCAACTCGGGCTATTTCATGATTCTGCCCAACACAGCTCCAGGTGATGCCATAGCATCTTCACCTGCCATGGGCCTGCTCCTGGCCTGTGTTCAGGCAGCAATGACCTCACAAACACCTACACAAGTTCTTGGCCTGTTCCAGGCCTGCCACCTCCTCAGGCACCAGTGACCTCACAGGTACCTGTACAATCCGTGGGCCTTGCCCTGACCTATCAGCTAATTGATCACCAGTGACCTCCCCACAGACCCACACAAGCCATGTGCTTATTCCTGGCCTCCTGGCTTCTCAGGCACCAGGGTCCTCCCAGCATCTAGCACAGGCCATGTTTGCTCTCAGCCAGTTAGTTACACAGGCACCACTGGCATCCAAATGACACCCACAGGCCAGGGGACTGCTCCTGGCCTATCAACTCCTCAGCTGACCATGACCTCATAAGCACATGTAGCCTAATGGAAGGTGTCCCTGCCTGTAGCAGCAGGTGTGGACTAGATGGTCACTAGGGTTCTTACAACCCAAACCATTCTATGACTCTGTGATTCTCTGATGTCCGTGCAGCTGATGCATACTCACCATGGAAGTAGTCAGGCTCCAGTGACCTCCCAAGAACTTATCTTTCCTATAAGCTTTCCTATTCTCCAGAAGGTCAACTGTCCCAGCTAACTTGTTATCATCTGCAAATGTACTGAGGGTGCACTTGTTCTTCTCATTCAGATCATCCATCAAAATAGTAAACAAACTGGATCCAGTACAGAGGCCTGGGGAATGCCACTGATACTATCCCCCAACTGGATTGATCTCTCTTCACGCAGAATCTTTGAGCATGGCCTTGAGACAGTTCTTCAAGCAGCAAACTGTACACTTGTCCAAGCCATCAGTGGCCAGATGGGTTGTCATTCTGCAGGATTGCTGCTGCTGAGCCCACACTGCGAAGATGTAACTCCTTCTGTTATGTCTTTTTTGGTTTTTTTTGTTTGTTTTGTTTTGTTTTGTTATTGTTTTGTTTTGTTTTCTAATGCCCTGTGCTCAGTCTTTTCAAACCAACTAAGCATGAATCTGGTACTTGTGATGAGCTGGTGCTCATCTCGTGTTCCATATACTTGCTAGCATGTATCATTCTCCTTGAGTTTGCACAACAGTGGCATTCTTGCACTCCCTTTTGTCTCTGTGTGCTTGAGTCTTCAGCACCAATGGTAGTTCAGGAAGACTGGGAGGAATGGCTGCAGAGAAAGCATGAGGTTGGATCTGTAATGGTGGGACCTAGGTCAGCATTCACAGGGCAGTGACTCAAGCTGTGACACAGCCAGGAGTTCCACACTTTGGGGGAATCCCAAAGGTAGCTCCTTCCTGAAGGGCTATGCCGTCCTGAGTCCTGTTCTTGCAAGTGCAGCATCTGTCAAAGAGTTGACCTAAGTTTGTCTTCAGAAGAAAGGCCCCATCCCGAGGCTGCCTAGAGCTCTCCACAGTTCCAATGTGGAGTCTTCTCCTGAGGGGCCTCTCCAAGGGCTGCAGCTTCCTTCAGGCCACATCCACCTGCTCCCACATGGGGTCTTCCATCAGCTGCAGCTTGGAGATCTGCTCCAACATGGTGCACCACAGGGGAGCTTCTTCTCCAGCACCTGGAGCACCACCTCACCCTCTTTCTTTACTGACCTTGGTGTCTGTGGGGTTGTTTCTCTCACATTTTCTCACTCTTCTCTCCCAGCTATTCCTTCATGTCATTTTTTCCCCTTCCTTGAAAACGCTCTCACAGAAGTGCAACCAGCATAACTCATTGGCTGAGCATTGGCAAACAGCGTGTCTATTTTGGAGTCAGCTGGAACTGGCACTTCCCTAACAAGGGGCAACTTATGGACGCCTTACAGAGACTACCCTTGCAGCCCCCCCACTACAAAAGCCTTTCCATGTAAGCCCAGTACAACTTCCCACCTGCAAAGTAAAAACAGAGCCCAGACAAGCAGCAGCAGACCCATGAGCTGGCAATGGCAAGGCACTGCTTCTGCTGCTTTGGGGCTGCTAGCAGATGAAAACCCTGACAGAACTGCTCAGAGCTTTTTTTTTTTTTGTCTCTGTCTTCCATGGATGAGATAAAACAAGGAGGGTTTTGGCAGGGGGTGAGCTATTCCACACTTGTGCTTAGGTGGGAGGTTAGAAACCAGCCCAGGTATTTGCACCAAACCCAAAACACACACACATCCCAGAGCAACAGGGAGCACACTATCATGGCCCAGCTCTGCACACCCATGCATTTCCTGACAGGACACATTGGGTGAAACACACATTGGTGATTCCAGGACCAAAGGGACTCCTCAGAGGTATTCCAGCTTGGCTCAGGGCATGTGCTTACCTTACTCTGAGCTGGAAAGATCCCCAAAGTGCTCAGTACAGTATTTCCAGCCTGTGGAGTTCAAGTAATAGTCAAACAAGCTTTGAGAATGTGCCCCGACACACACCTGCACAGGCATGGGCCTCCTGCTGCCTCCTGAGAGCCTGAGGCACAGCTGACCTCAGCAGAGCATCCCCACCCATCTCCTCCTTGAGTCTGTGAGCTGACCACATCCATCTCACCTCACCTGCCTCCTCCAAGAGCAAGCAATTGCTGTAGGACCTCTCAAGCCCTGCTCAGCTTCATGAGGCCAAACTTCTTCAGTTAGGTGACTAGACCACAGGAATGCAGGATTTGGGGCTTAGGTGTTCAGGTTAGGGTTTAGGGATTAGATTTTGCCTTCCAGGGTTAGTGGTTGGGCAGAGTATTAGAGGGAGACCTGTGTTTACTGCGTTGGCTTCTAGTCTGTGTGTAGTGTAGAGACTATTTTATGTTGTGTTGGGATTTTCTTCAGGGCTTTGTTGAGGAATCATGATAAGGCTGAAATTCAATGCTAGGGATGAAAGGCTGAGGAATACCATGAGAAATGAGCTAAGAGTGTATGGTAAGGCCGTATGGATTTGGGACTTGGCTAACTCATGCCAGATGAGATTTGGGGTTAGGAGTAAGAGTAGTGGATTCCTTGCAGAGAGAGGGATAGCATTTAGGTGTTAGGGTAGGGCTTACGGTTACTGCTTAGAAATATTGCCAGGGCTTAACCTGGATGTTTTCCTAGTAAGTGTTGAAGCAGCACAGCCTTGCCTGAACCCCTCTCACCTCTTCCAGATCTTTCCTTTCTGTTAGCCAAGTCCCTCTTCTCTCCCCCAAATTTCCCACCTTTATTCACCCAGCTTTCCCCTCTCCTCCCCAAAGGAGTCATCCTGTTTTGGGCGGCTTCCTGAAGGCCTTTGTGACCTCAGAGTCTCTGCCTCCATGCTGTTGTCCAGACAGGTGCTGGGACAGAAGTGACCTCATAGCCAGCATCCACAAGGGTCACAAGAAGCTGTTGTGCTCAGGAGGCCTCTTTCCAGCCCACCCAGGAACACCAGGTGCATACACTTCACAGTCCCTCAGGTACTCTGACTGCCAACCAGCTCATGCTTCAGAAGGTCTTCTACATGTCCAGACTCACGTTTCCTCATGCAGCCTTTAGAGACTTCAGGGCATCCTAAAGGAGATGCCCACCCATGTGTGAAAAAGTGATTCAAGAACTGAATATATACTTTAGGAAAACATATATTGTAGGCTAACTCTGCAGAGAAGGAGTTGGTGTGACCGTTACAATGACTAGAATTGCTTTATTCAGATGGTATTCTAAGGGACCGTACTGCCAATGGGAAGTGAACTTTAGACTCTCTCTGTTCCACTGGAATTCATGGCACCCTTAGGGAACAGCTTATGGCACTTGGATTTACTCATGTTCATCTCACCACACCCATACAGGATGCAGTCTCATATGGACAAGGGAAACATGGACTCCTGATGTAGTCATTTAGTGTCCATATCCAGAGGAAGAAACCATCTGTGTGAACTGGGGCGAGAGCCCAGTGCTGGGAACAGTGGTTGCAAGGGGCTGCTCTTGGACCGTTGGCCTGAGGCAGCATCTGCCAGGGTGTCCAGAGAACAAGGTCCAAGCCCAGCCCCTGCTCTGCTGCTCCTCCCTGACTCTCCCAGGAAGACAGCCTTTCATGCTGTGGATACAGGCCAGTGAAATCAAAATCTCATGGGTGCTGGGCACCAACAAGCAGGAACAGAATCATCCCTCCCTGCCTAAAATATGATCCTGGGACTCCTATCTTATCTGCCTGAGCCCACAGAGAAACAAGCAAAGCCAGAAGCCTCTTTCAAGTCTGTTGCTTTGAAATATCCATGACAGCATCTTTGGGAGAGGAGCTGAGCTTTCAGGTACTGCCCTGAGCAGATCCCCTTTTCTACTGGAGATGCTGGTATGGAGCCAGCTGTGTTAGAGAAGTGCCCCTGGCCTGTCCCTGCCTGTGCACACAGGAGCACAATGAACAAGTAACAAGTGCAATCAAATTCGCCGTGGCTTTTGGGACAGTGGTGGAGATGCAGCCCAGGTCGAGGAGTGCAAGGTTGAAGGGATAGAAGTACGTGGGGGTGTGGAGGCAGTGGTCACAGGCTCTGCCTCTCTGCTGTTGGCCAGCCAGGGGTTGGGACAGAAGTCACCTCACAGCCAGCATCCAAAGGGACACAAGGAGCTGTTGTGCTCAGGAGGCCTCTTTCCAGCCCACCCCCCCAAGGAGCAGTGTGTGCAGGGGATGCACTGCACAATCCCTCGGGTACTCTGCCTGCCAACCAGCTCATGCTTCAGAAGGCCTCCCACACATCCAGACTCATGTTTCCCCATGTAGCATTTAGCAACAGCAGGGCATCCTGAAGGAAATGCCCATCTCTGTGTGGAAAAGTGAATCAAGAAATGAGTTTTAGGAAAATGTTGAGAACACTACAGAGAAGGAGTTGGTGTGAAAGTCATGATGTCTAATTTTGCTTTATTTAGCTGGTTTCCCAGGAGACCATACCTCTAAAGAGAAGGGACCTTGAGACTCTGTCTGTCCCACTGCACATGATAGCAGCCTTAGGGAATAGTTTCTGTCATCTCACTGCACCAATACTATGGGCAGTCTGTGGTGTAAATGCCTGAAGTAACTAGGAAAATAAAACTAACATTCACGTTTTTAAGGAAAAGGTACAGCTTTGAAGAGGCTTTCAGGGTAGGGCATAACTGCATTATCTGAGCATTCCCTAGGCTCCCAACCCTAGATGCTATCGCGCTGGGGAAACTTGGTGTGCTAGCTCTAAGGAACACCACGGAGCATAGAGTGGAGTGGAGACACCACGGCTAGGCTCTGTGATCAGGTGGGACCTCGATTGTTCTTGTGCACAAAGCAGCACTTTTTGCCACCCTAAGCCAAAGACCTGTCACGTTTTGACAAATGCTGTACCCTAGTGTTCTTTTTGCTCATTATAATATCATTATAATACCAAAACACACCTCCATCCCAAAAGCTACCCGCCTCCAAGGTGCGACCACCCCTCACTGAGCATGCGCTCTGAATTTCTCGGAGCCTATTACTTTAAACGGAGACGGGAAAACTTTACACCAATCATAACTAAGATATGCTTGACTAGAGCCACTCAAGCTCCACCTCAAAGATAGAAAATAATATAAATTGCCCCAAGAGAGAGGGGATGTTAGGGAAGATACCACCGTCAGGGGAGATACCATCCCGAGGACATACAGCATCCTTAGGACCTCCTGACTCCTGAGATCAGTCGACGGGCTGAACCTCTCTTCCCCCCCCATTGGGACGCCTTTGGGTGAGATCTGAATATTTGCTTATAAATCTCTATATAGAGTCTTTGATCCTTTCAACGCGTTTATTTCTAGGCTGTGCACCCATAACACCTATAACACCTATAACATCTATAACATCTATAACATCTGTAACACCTATAACACCTATAACATCTGCAACACCTATAACACCTGTCACATCTGTAACACCTATAACACCTGTGTATTTCATACATACTAACTTGCTTTTGCAGACAGTCACTATCGCCGGCAATCCAAAAGAACCTGATTATCTGTTGCTGTAATAAACCATACTTGATTGCATTGTGATAGCTTTCATTAATGCGACTTGGGTGAGGGTGATTATCCGTGATAATTCAGTGTTCTGAATCTAACCAGACCCCCAGACGGTTAATGCATTGTTGGTGAATGTCTGAACGGACCCCCAGGTGGTTAATACGTTTTTGGTGAATGTCTGAGTGGACCCGCAGGCGGTTATTACGTTTTTGGTGAATGTCCGAACGGACCCCCAGTTTTGGTAAATGTCCGACTGGTTCAGTACTCTGAATCCAAACGGGCCCGTGACGGTTAATCAGCTACACCCCTTTAACGCGACACAGTCTCATATGGACAAGGCAAAAAAGGATTTCTGATGTAATCATTTGGTGTCCTTCCATGTAGAAACAAACTACCTGTGTGAGCTGGGTCAAGAGCCCAGTGCTGGGAATAGTCTTTGTGAGGGGCTGCTCTGGGACCATTGTCCTGGGGCAGCATCTGCCAGGGTGTCCAGAGAACAAGGGCTCATTCCAGCCCCTGCTCTGCTGCTCCTCCCTGTCTTTGCCAGGAGACCAGCACAGCCCAGACCCTCCCCAGCTCTCCACACCTCCCTGTCCTCTCCCCAGACCAGCCCAGCCCAGCAGAGCAGCCCAGGCCTGAATGGCCCCAAAGCAGCAAGTGGAAAAGTGGAGGGCAGTGGCACTGGCCCTGCTGCTGACATCTGCAAATTACCTCACCTCCTCGCCTTCCCCTTGTAGAAGAGACACACAAGCCTCATTGAGTCCAACTCATTTCCAATGTCAGAGACATTTTGGGGTGATTCATTCAATCTAGTCTTTGAAATTTCACCAGAGGTTTAACAACTAATTCAGCAGACTGCTTTCTCTGTGCTTGCTGTGTTCCCTGCAGTTGCAGAGCTCTCCTTTGCCTGTTCCAGCCCAGATTTAGCACCTTACCTCTGGGTGGCTCCACCTTGGACATGCTCATGCTCTGTGGGCTCCATGCCCTGTTGACTCCCTGGCACACACGTCCCTGCCAATCCCCTGGGCTCTCCTGGTGACTTCCACTTCTCTCCAGAAAGACACCTGCCCGCCTTCACACCTATTGCATGCTGTGGATACAGGCAAGTGAAGTCACCATCTCTATGGGTGCCAGACACCAGCTGGCAATTCCGAAATCAGCCCTTCCTGCCTAAAAGCTGATCCTTGGTGATCAGCTGATCTCGTCGCCCTGAGCCCACAGAGAAACAAGCTAAGCAAGGAGCCTCCTTTGAGTCCGTTCCTTTGCAATATCCATGAGATGAGATGTGGGAGAAGAGCAGAGCCTTCAGGCACTGCCCTCAGTGCCAGATCCCCTTTTATGCTGGAGGTGCTGGTACGGAGCCAGCTGTGTTAGAGACCCTGGCCTGTGGACAAAAGACTTCCCCACAGCTGCTCAGTGAGCAAGCAACAAGAGCAATCAGAACTCACAGCAACAGAAGGGCTCTGAAGGAGAGTGTGCGAGGTGAAAGAGAGCACCCCAGGACAGACCAAACCCTCAGGCTCTCTGGTAATGTTGCTGTGCCAGGACTCTTCTCCCCTCCACCTCTGCACACAGCTAAGTGCCTCTGCAGTTCCACCACAGGTGTCTGAGATCTCAGGCAAGAAAGGATCTCAGGCAAGAAAGTCATTGCAGGGTCCTTTCTTTTATTTAAACATACAGAGAGCCTGGCTCATTGTTTCCACCAAGTCTTGGAGTCACCCAAGACAGGTGAAATGACGGGGAGGAAAAATGTTATGTCTTTGTGCCTTTGCAGACACAATCATAAGCAAGGGAAAAAAAAAAAAAAAAACAAGGCACACTCACAGAAAACAAACATTTGGGAATATAACGAGTTACATTATGAGTGATATGCAGAAGAAAACAGGCTATTTATTGCTTCTGACACACTCCAGTCATCACTTTCCACACTGCATCCTTCAGCTCCTGGTTCCTCATGCTGTAGATGAGGGGGTTCACTGCTGGAGGCACCACCGAGTACAGAACTGCCAGCAAAAGATTCAGGGAGGAGGAGGACATAGAGGGAAGCTTCAGGTAGGCAAATGTGCCACTGCTGATGAACAGGGAGACCACAGCCAGGTGAGGGAGGCAAGTGGAAAAGGCTTTGTGCTGGCCCTGCTGCGAGGGGATCCTCAGCACAGACCTGAAGATCTGCACATAGGACAGCACAAGGAAAACAAAACAGCCAGATGCTAAAGCAGCACTAACCACAAGAAGCCCAACTTCTCAGAGGTAGGCATCAGAGCAGGAGAGCTTGAGGATCTGGGGAACTTCACAGAAAAACTGGTCCAGGACATTGCCTTGGCAGAAGGGGAGGGAAAAGGTATTGGCAGTGTGCAGAACACCATAGAGAAACCCACTACCCCAGGCAGCTGCTGCAATGTTGGCACAAGTTCTGCTGTCCATTACTGTCCCATAGTGCAGAGGTTTGCAGATGGCGATGTAGCGGTCATAGGCCATGATGGTAAGGAGAGAAAACTCTGCTGAAAGAAAAAAGAAAAAGAAAAAAACCTGAGCAGCACAACCTGTGTAGGAAATGGCTGTGGTATCCCATAGGGAGTTGGCCATGGCTTTGGGAACAGTGGTGGTAATAGTGCCCAGGTCAAGGAGGGCGAGGTTGAGGAGGAAGAAGTACATGGGGGTGTGGAGGTGGTGGTCGCAGGCTATGGCTGTGAGGATGAGGCCCTTGCCAAGGAGGGCAGCCAGGTAGATGCCCAGGAAGAACACGAAGTGCAGGAGCTGCAGCTGACGTGTGTCTGCAAATGCCAACAGGAGGAACTCAGTGGGGAAGCTGCTGTTGGACATTTGCTGCCTCAGAGCATGGATGGCTGTCAGTGGTGGAAAAGACACAAGTTAGAGACATTTCTCTGTGCAATACCTATAGCTATAGATTATGTTTCATCGAAACCTCCTCAGCAAGACAGACTACTACTTCCCTTTGAGGAAGATGTTCTCTTGCCTCTAGCACTCACTTTTACTTCCTAAGTGTGTAGAGAGACCAGGCAGATCCTGTGTGGGCTCAGCCAAAGTCACTACAGCGTCTGCTGAAAACCAGTGGGGATGGATTTCAGGTGCCCACTGGACACAGGTGTCTCAGTATTTTAGGTGCTGAGTACAACATCCAAAAATCTGTCAGAAAACAATGAAGTATATAGGTTATAGAGTGTGGAGGAAAACTGTGAGATTCCTCACAGACCTACAGACCTCTTTCAGTGGAATAATCTAACAGCCTCAGTGACTGACACAACCAGACAACTCCATTAGTGTTCTCCTGACTGCTCTTTAGGGCAGGAAAATGAAAGCAGAGACTCTAGAGAGTGCCTTCCATGCAGGTAGTGCAGGAGTAGGTCCATCTTGTCAAGAATCACCGCCAGAGATGCCCTGGGGGTGCTGTAGAGCTGAGAGCTGCCTACCCCAGGATGCAGCGTCTGGGCAACAGCAAGACCGTGCCCTGCCCTGCCAGGGGAGGGGGTGCTTCTTCCACCCACAGCTTCTCCCTGCAGCACCCTGGGCAGCTCCTCCGGCAGGCTGAGTGCTGAGTCTGGCAGGTAGCAGAGGCCCTGTCCTGGCACACAGCCCCTGGTGCACAGCAGGGACCCTGCTCTGCACCACAGCCCTGGCCACCCCTGACTGCAGCCCGGCTGCAGCCAGCCCTGTGAGAAAGAAACATCATGTCCTGTCCTTCAGTTATTAATGGCAGATAATCACTGTTCTGGAGCTTGTTGTTCTCCTCTTATCCAGACACTGAGAGTCCTCCTGAAAGCTCCCATAGGTTGAGGGATTTGCCATCAAATCTGGAGATGGCACCAGGAACAACAGCTGTGCTGCCCTGCAGCCAGAGACTTACCCTGTTCAGGGCTGTGAAGATTTCTCCCGCAGTGAGCTCTCAGCATCCCCCCTCCACACTGCTTTTAACATTTCCCTCCCTTCTCTCAGCCGCCCTTGTCCCCTGCAGGCAGTGCCCCCAGCCCTGCTGCTGTGCTGTGCAGAGGAGCTACTCCTGGGCAGAGCTGTCTCTCTGCAGTGCTGCGTGCTTGCCAGGAGCTCCCCTTGGGTCCAGAAGCCTGGCCCAGTTCAGCAGCACAGGGAGCTCTTGACAAGTCCCTGGGCCTCCAGGGAATCAACTTTGAAACAGACTGAAGTAATCACTGATATTCCCTCCCGCTACTTTGGAAAGAAACTTTTCCAGCACTGTTATTCTTCATACAGAAAAACTATGAGGTCCAAGAACCACTTTTCTCTGTCCTGGTTTTAGGCAGAACACCCAGGCAAGGACAGGGAGGGACCTGCCTTCCCCCTGCTGAGAGAAGTGTTTCAGCTGAGTAAAACAAGGCATCTACTTCTTTATTTGCTGTCCAGAGGCTAGAATGGGGCTCAGCTTCCTCTCCCGTGCATCACACAACCCACACGAGTTGGGATTCCTCTTGACCTGGTTCAGGTGGGCACAAACTAGGCAGCTGCATGTCAGCTGCCTGTCTCAGCTCCCAGCATATTGAATGGAGACAGAGAGCAGAAGGGAACTGTTCAGATGCAGACACCAGGAGACATTGGAGGTGCCAGGGTGACGTTTGAGTGATGTTTCAAGTGCCAAATTCCTCTGGGCCATTAACAGAGATTTTATTGATGCATGTCCATTATAATACAACTATAGCCATTGTTCAATAGCAAAGAAACAAAAGGCAAGCTATGACTTGGTTGCCATCACTGAAAGGTGCTGGGACCACTCCCATGACTAGAGTACTGCAATGTCTGGCTATAAGCTCTTCAGAAGGGACAGGCAGCACAGAAGGAGTGGTGGCATAGCTCTATATTAGAAAGTGTTTTGATGTTGTGAAACTCGAGGCTGAGAATGATAATGTTGAGCCCCTGTGGGATGGGGTCAGCGGGAAGGCCAACAAGGCAGGCAGCCTGGTGGGGATATCTTATAGACTGCCAAACCATGATGAGGAGACAGATGAGGAATTCTACAGGCAGCTGGCAAAAGTTGCAAAATCATCAGCACTTGTTCTCATGGGGGACTTCAACTTCACAGATATATCCTAGAAATGCAATACAGCTCAGAAGAAGAAGTCCAGGAGGTTTCTGGAGAGTGTGGAAGATAGCTTCCTGATGCAGCTGGTTAGTGAGCCTACCAGGGGAGGTGCCCTGCTAGACCTTCTCTTCACAAACAGAGAAGGACTGGTGGGAAATGTTGTGGTTGGCAGCTGGCTTGGGCAGCGTGACCACAAAATGTTAGAGTTCATTCGTGGTGAAGTCAGGAGAGAGATCAATAAAACCACAGTCTTAGACTCCCAGAGGGCAGACCTTGAGCTCTTCAGGACACTGGTTGGCAGAGTCTCTTGGGAGGCAGTTCTGAAGGGCAGAGGAGTCCAGGAAGGCTGGGCACTCTTGAAGAAGGAAATCTTAAAGGCTCAGGAGCAGTCTGTGTTTATGTGCCCAAAGACGAGCCAATGTGGAAGAAGACAGGCTTGGCTGAACAGAGAGTTGCTGCTAGAGTTTAGGAAAAAAAAGAGGGTTTAGGACATTTTAAGAGGGCAGGCCTCTCAGGAGGGCTATCAGGATGTCACGGTGGCTGTGCAGGGACAAAATTAGAAAGGCCAAAGCTCATCTGGAGCTCACTCTGACTACTGCTGTTAAAGATAACAGAAAATGTTTTTATAAATGCATCAACACAAAAAGGAGGACTAAGAAGAATCTCAATCCTTTACCAGATGCGGGAGGAAACTTAGTGACAAGAGATGAGGAAAAGACTGAAGTGCTTAATGCCTTCTTTGCCTCAGTCTTTGGCAGCAAGACCAGTTGTTCTCTGGGTACTCATCCCCCTGATCTGGTGGAAGGGGGATGATCTGGTGGAACTAGCTGCTGTGCGTCAGAGAGGCTGGGAGTCCAGCAGCAGTGCCATGGGCTGGAAGGATCACAACCAGCTCACTTCTACCTGGGCATATTCTGGCCCAAGAAGGGAGTGTTTTATAAGTATGATATTACGAGGGCAGTGGTGTCTCAGAAACTTCAGTAAGTCCAGAAAGTCCAGTAGGAAGCAAATGGCTGTTAAACAGCCTCAGAGTTGACTTCTTTCTGAAGCAGCTGACAGGTCATCCCTTGACTCCTGGCTGGGATCTGTGCCTTTAGGCTGACAAATGCTGGTCTCCATGACAAGCCAGCAGATGCACCTGCTTTGCACATAGTTTGTGAGATCCTCTCTTCCTAAGTCCCTGGCAGGCCCCATAGAGGAAGAGGTCTTGAAGAGGTTTTGTCGTGTCAGAAGTTTCAGCTCTTGCCTAATTCATCGTTCAGGACTGCTTTCAGTTTTTGACACAGAGGGGGCCACTGCCTCCGAGATGTCTGGGGGAACACAAAGCCTTCATGAGGGCAGGGAAAAAGTTACTCTGGGTCCATAGGAGCCATTCTAGAACCAAAACATGTAGGCAGGAAGCGCACTTTTGTGGTGTTGCAGAGCTGCTGGGCACATTGCACGGGGTGCTCTGACAGCCTTTGTGTCCTTCTCCATGCTGCCTTAGGAGCTGCTTCTTTCTCAGGAACAGAGTAGCCAACAGAGGTGAGGCAGATACTCTGAGTTCATGAAAGCCATCAGAAAGCTGCCACTAAGAAGATGACTGATACGGGGAAGGCAAGAGGAGCCTGGCCAGGAGAGGTGTGAGATTTGGGGAAGGAAAGAAGAGCTTGGATAGCAGAAGGTAATGATTTTGGAGAGGTAAGAATATTCAGGTAATGTTGATCCCACCATGAAGCTGACTTAAAGCAGTCATGTGAGGCCCTTACCCTTTTTTAACCTGTTACATTAATACCTAAATCTAAATGCCACTCTACACGCTGACAGGAATCCACTGCTCTAATTTTGACCACAATATCCCTTGAAGCCAAAATTAGTCCATAACCCCTTTCCATTATCTTTCCTCTCTTGCTCACCCTGATCCCTTCCCTTAGCATAAAGGATGTTCCACACTAGCACTGTGTTGAACTTCAAGTTGGTGATGGCAAAGTTGAGAGCCTCTGAGTAAGGATTAAGGGATGAACAAATAAAGGGATGTCATTGTGGGAGTCCAGCTGGAGGAATGTGACTGTGGAAGTGACTGTGAGGTCACTTTTGTCTCTGCAGTTGATAGGGCAGCAGCAGGAACATGTCACGGAAAGGGACTGTGAGGTCACTTCTGTCCGAAGTAGCTGACAGGTCACACTTATACCTTGGATCTGTACTTTTCGGCTGACATCTGCCAGTGGTCCTGGTAAGACAGCAGAAGGCACTTGGTTGGCATGCTGACTGTGGGATCCCCTCTGCCTACATACCCAGAAGGACCCAGACAGAAAGAAGGCCCACATATGGGTTGTCCTGTCCCTTCTACTTGAGTCCATGACTGGACAGCAGCAGGCACGAGGCTTGGTTGTGTCTACAGAAAAAGCTGTAAGGTCAGCAGCTGGACTGCTGTCTGGTTAGTTGACAGGCCACAAGAAGGCTGATGCGTTGGGATGTCTACTTTAGGAGTGGTTTCCACCCTGATGGAGCTTTCTTTGGTAGTAGGAAAGAGCAGGAGAGAAAAACCTGCCAGAAAATGCACCTTGGAAGGTTGGCACTGGCCATGAAGAAGAAGAAATGTCCCTCAAAGAGTTGTGCTGTGGTGCTAGAAGTCACCCAAAGAGTATCTTTGATCAGCCCATGGCTTTGTGTTTGAAGGAACAGCTGGTGAGGGTTGACGAGACATTGGTGAAACCAGAGAAATGCCAGGATGTGAGCAAGGTGGTGAACAGAGATGGGTGTCTGCAGCCTTCAGGGAAATAGGACAAAGTGTGGGGCAGCACAGGGAAGTCTGGAGGTGACAAGGAGGTGGGTGCTGGCAAGAAGAGAAGGCCCCAGCTTCCCTGACTTTTTTGTCGCCTTTGACAGAGCTTCTGAGGAGATGAGATACAGTCATTGCAAGGGGGCTCATTGCTTTCCTGAGACCCTGTGCAGAGGCAGGGAGGTGTCATACCATTGTTCTTCTTGAGGCATCACACTGCCCACCACATCCCACAGACACCAAGCAAGAGCCCAGAGCCAGACATGGGAGTGCAGGACATTCCCTTCCAGTGGCTGGAGTCAGGACCTGGCCCTTTTACTTCAGCACAGCAAACCCAGATTTTTCTCAGCACAGTGCTTTGCCTATCTGGAATCATGGCCTCCAATTCTCTGCCCTAACAAGTCCCTGAGGAGAATCTCTTGGTAACAGCCCTCAGTGGGGCCCATTAATGCTCCAAGTCACTTCAACTTTTCCTTCTGACTTTACTTGCTCAAGCAATTGCGTCATTCTCCTCTCAGCACCTGACGTTCACAGACTGAGCACCAAAATCCACCATGGAACTCATTAAAAGGCAGAAACACCTAAGGAACCATATGTCTTCCATAGTTTTATTTAAGTCTTCAGGACTAGGACAACTAATTGGGGAGCTTTCATAGTGTAGTTAAGGAGGATGATTTCAGAGAGCACCTAATACAAATCTTTTCTCATTTTAAAGGATGAATTTTGTTGCATTTCAGTTTTGAGCATCTTTATTCAATTGATATTAACCCAGGGCTTCTCCTATGCAGACACCCATAGGAAGGAAAATCAGACTCTTGAGGTCTGACAGTGCTTGCGTAATTTTGCTCCTCACCACCCCAACCCTGACACTTCTCTCACTGCCCACCTGGTGCTTGCATCACCACACTTCTGCACTGAAGTCTGCAGCTGGATGTTACGGCCCCTTTGCAACAGCTACCACCTGCTTTCCTCGGAGATCTGGCTGCACACAGGCACACAAGGGTTTTTCCTTCTTTTAAAACAATCAAGAAGAAAAAATGCAGCAATTTTCCAAACAACAAAGCAAGCTTTCATCTTGTATGTCTCCAGTCAGGTTTACCTTCCCAAAAGGATGACTGTAAATTAAGTATTTTATACCGATTGATAGGAAATTATACGTATTAAGATTAGTATTATTCCATATGATTTTAATTCAATTATAAATGATGAGGAGCTTGCTACAGAAACAATTAGGCAGACTGCTAATCAATGGGTAAGCTTGAACTCAATGAAGCTCAAAGCAGTATCTGGGTCAGCAAGAGCAGTCTGAATGATCAAAGAGTGATCAAAGCAGTCTGAATGAACAAAGATCAAAGAGGGGAGGGCAAAGCAGGAGAACCAGGGGAAGTGCATAGGTCCAGACAGGCATCTGGAAAGGGGACATTCAACAGGGTTTTTTTATTCAGGATGTTTGGAAGTACGTGGAAGATGAGGGAGTACACCATGATGGAGAAAGCGATGACAATGTAAGTACAGGTGAACATAAGTACTCTCCTGTGATGAATATAGATCCTGAAAATTCACATGAAGAAGGATATAGGTCACTGGTGACGGAACTGTGTTTTTGTGCCATCACCAACGCGGATTACAAAAACACTTCCTCATGTATTGGTAGTAGATCCCACCCCATATATACCTTCATGTGGGGAAGCAGAGAGGGAGATGACAGCCAAGGGACACATATTGGTGACAAGGAGGAGACCCAGCAGAGACAAGGAGTCAAGGCAGTGGGGTGGGGGAGGCCAGGAGAAGCAGCCCATGGGGTGGTGCTGCTTGTGAGGACACATTTGTGCCAGCAGCCTGAGTGGGCAGCAGCTGTTTGGAGGCGAGGGGAGGCCAGGAAGCGCATGTTAAGAGGTCTCCTGCCAGTAGAGACAAGGTCAGGGCCGAGGCCAAGAGGAGAGGCAGGCCCAGGGCAGGGGGCTGCAAGGGCCATGCTGAGCTCCCTGCCGGGTTGGGGTCAGCCATGGCTCAGGAAATGGAGGACCCTGAGCTGTGCTGCTGTGCAGAGCCAGGGGGCTGTGGTTCCTGAGGATCCCCGGAAAATTCTGCCCTGCCCGTTTTTCTCTGGGTGGTCATCAGACCCAACTCTGTGGGGATCTCTGCTGCTGAGCCCCTTTCCATCTGCCCTAGTGTCTCAGCAGCACAGGGCAGTACTTGCAGCATTATGGGTTGTCTCTAAGGTCACAAAGGGCAGGCAAGTGCTGCACCAGACCTGGCCCACGAGTCTCCAAAGAGGGTGTCCTCAATTACTCTGCATCTTATGGGCCTTTGCCTGCTGGCAGTTCACTTCTTCTCATGGCATCGCAGAGTCCCCCTTAGTCCATGGAGTCCTCAGATTCAACTTTACCAGACCCTTCTTTTGATGGTCACTCAGATGCGGTTCTAGTCACTACACATGGAACACACTGTCCCTGAGTTCCCCTGACATCTCCTGGCAGCTCCAGATTCCTCTCCAGGCAGACATCGGCCATCAGCCTTACTGCAGGGGGCACAGTGCTATGTAGATGGGTCCAAAAACGGTTGATGTCTAATTGGGCAAATGCCACCATAAATGGTCCAGGACAAGTTGCTGTCAGAGAACCCTGGGACTTTAAGCCTGTATCCTTCATTCCATGAACTTGCCCAGAAAACAAAGAGCAGGGAGCAACCCCTAGGCTCTGCTCCTGACAGCAGCACTGGAAGAGGTGTCCAGGCTTCTGGGTTTGCCTTCTGAAGCCCCTTTTTTTACTGTTATGCTAGCAGGGAGGCCAGCTCTGTCACTGGCACATTCCCTTCTGCTGCCTACAGCCACAGGACTGCCACAGGCAAAGGACTGTCACCTGGGTACACAAGGTCCTTCTGTGGGCTAACAGAAAGTGGCAAGGAAAGAGTGGAGACTGTGGAAGTGAAATGAGAGCAGCAGTGAAAAGGCCTCATTATGCTGCAGTCATGGCTCCAGGGAAGCAGCAGGCCTGACCCAAAGGCAGCAGAGAGGCAGAGCCCAGCAGGCAGTGAGGGGCAGCCCAAGGGCCACCAGGGCTCTCTCCTTGTCCTGGTTTCAGTTAGGACAGAGTTAATTTTCCTCCTAGTAGCTGGTAGGGTGCTACATTTTGGCTTAGGGTGAGAAGAGTACTGATAACATGCTGATGTTTGAATTGTTGCAGAGCAGTGTTTACACCAAGCCAAGGACATTTTAGATTCTCACTCTGTCCTGCCAGTGGACAGGCTGGGGGTGCAGCAGGAGCTGGGAGGGGACAGACCCAGGACAGCTGACTCAAACTGGCAAAGGGGTATTCCATCCCATCTGACGTCATGCTAAACAATATATAGGGGTGGCTAGCCGGGGTGGGGGGCAGGCTGCTCGGAGTTAGACTGGGCATCAATCAGCAGGTGGTGAGCAATTGCATTGTGCATCACTTGTTTAGTACACATTACTAGTAGTAGCACTATTATTATTACTATTTTTTTTTCCTGTCTTAATAACCTGTCTTTATCAGTCCACAGGCTTCACTTTCCTGTTCCTCCCCCCCATGCCAGAGAAAGAGGAGGGAGAGTGAGCCAACGGCTATGTGATGTCTAGCTGCTGACCAGGTTAAACCACAACACTCCTCCATGTGGCAGCTGGGCTCTGGGCCCTGAGCCCCTCCTGCATGCTGGGGCTGCTTCCCCAGCTCCAGAGCAGGTGGAAACAAACAGGAGCTGAGACCAGTGAAGTTCTCATGGCTTCTTTTTTATCTGTATCTATAGAAGAGACCTGATCATAGCTCCAGATGATGATTGTCTCAAAGTAAATAACAAACTAACAGGTAGGAGGCTAAGAATAAGCTTCTGTAGATCAAAGCAAGAAATGGAAGAAAACCGCAATAAGAGAAAACAAAGGAGTATTAAAGAAAACAAAAGGTTTTCCTCGGTTTCTGAAATAAAGTAGGAACTTTAAGGCACATTATTGATTTGAAGAAGCATGTATTGCAAGAATTTCCAGACTGCATCCTTGAGCACCTTATTCCTCATGCTGTAGATGAGGGGGTTCACTGCTGGAGGCACCACTGAGTACAGAAATGACACCACGAGATTTAGAGTTGGTGCCTCCGAGGGCATCCTCAGCACGGCCTTGAAGATCTGCACATAGGACACCACAATGAAGACAAAGCAAACTAATGCTAAGGAAATACTAAACAGAAGTGTCCAGATTTCCCTGAGGTAGGCATGTGAGCAGGAGAGCTTGAGGATCTGGGGGATTTCACAGAAGAACTGGTCCAGGGCATTGCCATGGCAGAGGGGCAGGGAAAATGTATTGGCAGTGTGCAGGACAGCATTGAGAAAGCCACTGCCCCAGGCAGCTGCTGCCATCTGGGCACAAGCTCTGCTGCTCAGGAGGCTCCCGTAGTGCAGGGGTTTGCAGATGGCAATGTAGCGGTCATAGGCCATGACAGTAAGAATGGAATACTCTGCTGTGAGAAAGAAGGCAAACAGTAAGACCTGTGCAGCACATCCTTCATAGGAAATGGCCCTGGTGTCCCAGAGGGAGTCAGCCATGGCTTTGGGGACACTAGTAGAGATGGAGCCCAGGTCGAGGAAGGTGAGGTTGAGGAGGAAGAAGTACATGGGGGTGTGGAGGCAGTGGTCGCAGGCTGTGGCTGTGAGAATGAGGCTGTTGCCCAGGAGGGCAGCCAGGTAGATGCCCAGGAAGAGCCCAAAGTGCAGGAGCTGCAGCTCGCGTGTGTCTGCGAATGGCAGGAGGAGGAACTCGCTCACAGAGCTGCTGTTGGACATTCTATGACTTTGACAAGGCTGTCTGCTGAAGAGGAGAAGGCAAAACAAAGTTAGAACAGAATTCTCTGAGGAAAACCTAATGCAAGTCTTACAGCACCCCCAAACTGAGCCTCTCTCTTAGCATGAGAACTGTTCTGCAGCTCTCTTGCTTGAGCTGCAGCTGGTGTTGGCTGAGGGAGGCACTGGGAGCAGGGGCTGCTTTGGGCTCTAGAGGAGTCCTTCCTACTGTACAGCATGAGGGAAAAAGGAACATAGGGGAAACTCATAGGTTCAGTCCACCTCTCAGATCATTGAGCTTTGCAGTACTGTTGCAAACATCTCCAACCACAGTGCAGAGCAAAGTAGGATTTTCTTTGCTTTATTTTCTAGTAGTTACCCCTGTAATGATTAGGATGACCACCATGCTCAGGTGTTTCCCTGAGAAGAAACTGGAGGCAGCTGAGAACAGAGAAGTCCCAGTCCAAATGCAGCTTGGCAGAATCCTCACCTTGTCTCTGGGTGCCAGACCACAAACTCAGCCCTTCCCTCCTAGGTAGGGGTGCAGAGGCCTCACTCCAGGTGCCCACAGACAGCCATCCAGCAGCACAGACATGACCTTAGCATGGAGGTGTCTTCTCCTTGGGGCACCTTGGTACAGAGCCAGAAGTAGCTTGCAAGCTTCTCCTCATCTGCTGTGCTGGCCATGCCTGCCCCACAGCCCATGGGCTGCAGGGGGAGAGGAGGCCAGGGAGGGGCTGCTCCAGGGGAAGGTGTCTGCACTGCAGGGCATGGCCGCGTGGTGCCCAAATCCCCCCTGCCACGGCATTTCTGAAAACAGCTCCTTCTGGCCGAATCCCCCTCTCTCTGCTGCCTGCAGCTGTCCCTGCCAGGAGCTGCTGCTCTGCGCCCACCTCTTCTTTCCCCCTTCCCGTGCTCACAGACCCCATCCCACACAGCTGTTCTCAGCGCTGCCCTGCAGCACTGCCACCAACAGGGTCCTGCCATGGGGCACCTCCATGACTGCAGGAGCTACGAGGCAGCTGACAGAGAGCCCAGCATGGCCAGAGAGGGCAGGGTGTTCTGGGGTGACTGGGGGCACTCCAAGTGCCTTAGGGCACTCCAAGGGGCTTCTGCCAGACCTCCTCTCCTTGCACCAGGAGTCTCATAGCCTACCGCATCACTCACCGCCCTCCCAGAAACAAGACCCAGCAGGAGACCCTTCCAGGACCTGCAGCTGCATGGCCCTGCAGCCAGAGACTTACTTTGTCAAGGGCTGTGAAGATTTCTCCTGTCATCAGTTCTCAGCATCCTCCCAATCCACTCCCAACTGCCTCCAAGCCCTCTCTCCCTCTCTCCTCTCCCTGCGCCACCTGCGGTCGGAGTCTCCAGCCCTGCTGCGCTGTGCAGAGGAGCTGTTCCTGGGTAGAGCTGTCTCTGCACCAGGGCCCTCTTGCCAAGAGCTCCCATTGGGCCAAGTAGCCCAGCCAAGCTCAGCAGAACAGGCCCAGCCCAAGTCATTGTAATCACCCCTCTGGGGGCTTTGGTGATGACACCACAAACCTCAGGCACAAAGAGCAAATTGAAGAAATCTCTCAACAAGTCCAAGTCAGTCCAAGTCAGTCCAAATTTCCTGGAGTGTCCCCCAAGGGCCAGCGCTGACACAGGTTCCCTTGGAGCTCGTTAGAGCAGAACATTGGAGACAATCGGGACAAGTAGACAAAGGCAATGTAAAGGTGACACTGATGTGGAGGAAAACTGGATGTGTTTCACCAAGCACAAGGGCCAGGCCTTGTCCCCTGGCCTCTGAGAAGGGAGATCCTTTCCCTTCACATATTGCTCAGGGCTCTTCCTGGAGCAGTAGGAGAAGAGGATTTCTTTCTCTTCATGTCCAGTCTCAAAACCCTGAAGTCAACTTTGTGGCAATATTTCTGTTTCATGCCAATTTTCCCTACAGAGGAAAGCTAAAGCATCTCCAAAACCACCCTTCAGGCAGTCTCAGGCTACTTTATCTCTGCTTGGATGCTCCATGCCACTGAGCCAGAGAAACCCAGACTTGGGTTTCAAGCCCCTTTACACAGGGCAGGTACTTTAGGCCTTGAACCTTGAGGTACTTTAGGCCTCCTTGGCACAAGCTCTCTGGGCAACATCCCGTGCCCTCAAAAACGAGGAGCTACACACTGCAACACCCATCTACAGGTGGTGTCACACCATGTTTGAACAGGAGAGGAGTAACTATTTGAATGGAGCTGCAGAACAGGCTTACAGAAGGGTAGAGGATGTAAAGCTGTTCAATTCCACTTTTTCTGTGCTTCTCATGTATACTGTCATTTTCTCTGAAGCTGAGTCCTAAATGTTGTTAGGCTGTGCAAAGGAAAAATTAGAAGGGCCAAAGCCCAACTGGAGCTCAATGTGTCTTTTAGTGTTAAAGACAATAAAAAATTTTCTTTTTCTTTCTTTCTTTCTTTCTTTCTTTCTTTCTTTCTTTCTTTCTTTCTTTCTTTCTTTCTTTCTTTCTTTCTTTCTTTCTTTCTTTCTTTCTTTCTTTCTTTCTCTCTCTCTCTCTCTCTCTCTCTCTCTCTCTCTCTCTCTTTCTCTCTTTCTCTCTTTCTCTCTTTCTCTCTCTCTTTCTCTCTTTCTCTCTTTCTCTCTCTCTCTCTCTCTCTCTTTCTTTCTTTCTTTCTTTCTTTCTTTCTTTCTTTCTTTCTTTCTTTCTTTCTTTCTTTCTTTCTTTCTTTCTTTCTTTCTTTCTTTTTCTTTCTTTCTTAATACAAAGAAAAAAAAGATGATGAAACGGCTGAGGTACTTAGTGCATTCTTTACCTCAGTGTTTTACAGCAAGACCAGTTGTTCGCCTAGTACTCAGCCCCTGAGCTGGTTGATAAGAACCTTGAGCAGAATGAAGCTCTCATAACCCATGAGGAAATGCTTAGAGAACTGCTACTCCACCTAGATATATGGCTGCCTAGGGGGCTAGGTGGGATCCACCCATAGATACTGAGGGAGCTGGCTGAAGTGCTCACCAAACTGCTTTCCATCATTTATCAGCAGTCCTGGCTATCAGGGGAGGTCCCAGTCAACTGGTGACTAGCAAATATGGCAGCCATCTACAAGAAAGGGCAGAAGAAGGATTCAGGGAACTACAGGCCTGTCAGTCTGACCTCAGAGCTGGGGAGACTCATGGAGCAGATTATCTTGAGTACCATCACACAACAGGACAACCAGGTGATTAGGCCCAGTCAACATGGGTTTATCAAAGCAGGCCCTGCTTGACAAATCAGATCTCAAGGTGACAAATCAGATTGACAAGGTGATGTGCTCAGTGGACAAGGGAAAGGCTGTGGATGTGGTCTACCTAGAGTTCACTAAGGTTTTTGAAGCCATTTCCCGCAGCATTCTCCTGGAGGAACTGGCTGCTCAAGGCCTGGATGGATGTACGCTTCATTGGGTTAAAAACTGACTGCGTGGCCGGGTCCAAAGAGTCATGGTGAATGGAACTAAATGCAGCTGGAGGCCAGTCACTAGTGGTGTCCTCCAGGGCTCAGTACTGGGACCAGTTCTTTTCAATTTCTTCAACAATGATCTGGATGAGGGGATCGAGTGCTCCCTCAGTAAGTTTATAAACAAGACCAAGTTAGGAGTGAGAGCTGATCTACTCGAGGGTAGGAGGGCTCTGCAGAGGGATCTGGATAGGCTGAACCCATGGGCTGAGGCCAACTCTATGAAGTTCTACAGGGCTATGTGCTGGGTCCTGCACTTGGGGCACAACAATCCCACTCATGCAGGGAAAAGAGAAGCTGGACAGCTGCCTGAGGATAAGGGCCCTGGTGGTAGATAGTCAAATATGAGCCAGCAGTGTGCTCAGGTTGTCAAGAAGGCCAACAGCATCCTGGCTTGTACCAGGAATACTGTGGTCAGCAGGATAAGGGATATGATTGTCCCTCTGTAACTCATTGTTGGTGAGGCCAAACGTCAAGTTCAGCTCTGGGGCCCCCTGTATAAGATCGACATGGAGCTATTAGAACGAGTCCAAAGGAGGTCCATGAGGATGATTATCATAGAATCATAGAATCATAGAATATCCTGAGTTGGAAGGGACCCTTAAGGATCATCAAGTCCAACTCTTGACACCGCACAGGTCTACCCGAGTTCAGACCATGTGACTAAGGATTAGTCACATGATTAATGGACTGGAGCACCTCTCGTATGAAGACAGGCTGAGGGAGTTGGGGTTGTTCAGCCTGGAGAAGAGAAGGCTCTGGGGAGACCTCACAGTGGCCTTCCAGTACCTAAAGGGGCCTACAGGAAAGCTGGGGGGGGACTCTTCATTAAAGAGTGTAGTGATAGGACTAGGCATAATGGTTTTAAATGGAAAGAGGGTAGATTCAGGTTAGATATTAGAAATAAGTTCTTTACTCAGAGGGTGGTGAGGAACAGGCTGCCCAGAGAAGCTCCATCCCTGGAGGTGTTCAAGGCCAGGTTGGATGGGGCTTTGAGCAACCCAGTCTAGTGGAAGGTGTCCCTGCCCATGGCAGGTGGGTTGGAATTATGTGATCTGTAAGGTCCTTTCATACCCAAACCCTTCTGTAATTGTGTAAATATGAAAGACAGCATCATACCAGCTACTAGGAAGATAAAATTACTCTATCGCAGCCAAACCTAAGACAATATCCACTGCTTATTCTATATCATGTACATAATGCTGAGGTCCAACATTTCCCAATTAATCATCACCACCTTTTCCGTCTTTTGATATGCACACAAAAATAACATGACATTAGTCTATTGGTGTCAATTATAATGATAATAATTATAATGATAATGACAATGATAGTGATAATGATAATAATAATTCATTTTGTGTCCTCTTAAACTGCCTTTATCTCAGACCATGAACTTTTTCTTTTTTTTTTTTTTTTTCTCCCAGTTCTTTCCTCAATCCCATTGGATGAATGGTTTTGTAGTAGTGTTGAGCTGCCTGCTGGGTCAAACCACACCAAGTCTTTTTGGTGCCTAGTGTGGAGCACAAAGGTTAAGATGACAGAACTGACCACAGTGTTTTAAAAGTAAATTGTTATAAGCATTAGATCAGTTTAAGAGTTGCTGATCACAATGCTGTGTTTTTTTTTTTTTTTTTTTTTTTGTTTTGTTTTGTTTTGTTTTGTTTTGTTTTATTTTTTTTTTTCTGGGGTCTGTTGTGTTTGTTTTCAGAATTGTGTTGTATAACATATTACTAACTATCTGTCTTCCATGTCATGCTGTTTATCCCACTGTTCTGGGGGCTGGGTTTAGGTTACTCTTTTGCTGTATTGGATAACACTGACTTCTGATAGGATAAAATTATTGCCACCTCTATACCTCAGGAACCATCTCTTAATCTCTTAGAAGCTGTTAATAATGACACCCTTTTACACTCTTTGCCTTTTCTCCTCAGGGAGTAAATCTATGCAGGGCAGTGGGGGATGCTTTTCCCCACTTCTTCACTCTCCCTTTTTCCTTCACCTCCTGCTTCTCCTCCAGGCTAATTACACTAGCTCTTCAAAGCTTTGAATACCCTTGGGTTGATCAAACCAGCATGTTCCCATTGTGATGTTTCCTGAATGTGATTTAGGTTTTGTTTAAGCTTAAACAACTACTTAAGTAGTTGAGATCTGCCCCAAGGCAATCAAATTCTTTGCTTACCTTTATTCAGGTTCAAGATGGCATTAGTCCTGACCTGACTCAAACAGGAGCCACCAAATGGTGGGGCACCTCTCCTAGATCAAATCAGAATTCAGGAACCATAGCCATCCCGGACGAGCCCCTAAATTGTTATAAATCACTAAGTCCCAAAATAGGATTATAATCAAAGTTTACAATTTTTTAAAAGAATTGAGGTAAGCAAACAGCGCTGGGTGCGTTGGGAGTCTCCGCTCCACCTAAACACACACCACTTACATCAAGCAGCTGATTTTTATGCTCCTAGGCTGATATATATTCATTACTACTTCTAAAATAAACGGGCTATTATAATTAGCTTCCGGATCCAGTCCCTCCTACTGGAGCATGTGCATCAGTCTCCGGTGGTCCCTCTGGGGGTCTCTGGGGGTCTTTCATGCTGAAGGCTAGTAGTCTTCCGCTCAGTTTTTTTTTTTCTTGTCCATCCCCTTTGTACTCCATGGCAGCATGTCAAAAGCTTACACAGCGTCCCCTACAAGTTTTGTCTCCTAGCCATCCTTCAGCTTCTTTCTTCTTCTTAATCTCCTGGCCACCTGGCCAGATATCAGGGGCTTGCATAGTGTCCCATTCAGAAGTCATAACAGTTACTAGTTGTTAGCAGTTGTTCTGAAACCCCCAGACATCAGAGACTTCAAAGAAAGAACATACAAATACAAATAGCTCTCTATTGACACTTCACAAGTTGTTAAAACATTCCTCACAGGCCATTCACAGGGACACTCCAGTCACATCTATAGCAGTGCTAAATCAACCACAAAGAAGGCAAGAAGGCTGTAACTGTTAGGAATAAGAGTTCGGAATCAGTAACAAAGCAAATAGGCTCATGGATTTGAGGACTATTTCTGAAGATTTGATAAATTGACTATAATGAGGGGGAGACTGGGACACGGGAAGGAAAGAGAAGAAACCACATCTGTGGAAGAATTAAATTGCCAGTGCAGGACCCAGAGACAGACAGAACCGCTCTCTAGTGACACGAATTGTTAAAACATTCCTTTGCAAGGTACAAGAACTATATCCATTAACCATTCTGTTTTTCTTAGACTTGTGGTTATACAAGGGTATGTAAGACAGAAGGTCACATTCATCATACCATGCGGCCCTAGCACTGTTCCATACTGACACGAAACAGATGAACACATCTCACACATTCAAGACAGATCTGTATGTCAACCAGAAAAGTGGACCACTATGCAGAGAGGTATCCAGTACCTGAGGAAATTAGCCATGCTGAAGGTGGACAACAAACAGCTGTCCACAGATCCAGATGAAGTCAAGTGCACATGATCCATGTGGCAGAAGTTTGTATGGAGTGCACCATCATCATATGCCAGCTCATTGGCAGTAATGAGGTGGAAATACCATGAGAAACCCTCAGTGGATGAATTGGCTATCCAACTCTGGCAGTATGAAGAAAGTCTCGCTTCTTCCCTATGGACCTGCACCTCATCTATGGAGAAACTGCCTGAATAGGTCCAAGAGCTACAAGAGACTACATCTTCCTCCCCACCTGTACAAACCAATACCTCAGTTGTCAGGCGGAAGTGTCTCTCTACTCAAGAAAGGTGGTATAGTGGGTACATACCATGAGCAACCCTATGGTTTTAACTGTGTGACCACGGAGAAGCCATGAGAAAATGGGATGGAAAATCTACCTCCAGCCTAGAGGCATGGATACATGAAGCGCAAGGAAAAACATTCACAAAAAGTGGTTCTTCTGAGAAAATTGCTGCTCCTGTTTCTAGTGGGCAGTCCTCCAAACAGAGTAATGAATACTATGAGCAGGACTAGAGGGGCCCTGCCTCCAGCCAGAGGGGAGGAAGGGGGCAATTGGGTGTATTGGACTTTGAGGACTATGTCCTGGCACATCAATCCCAAGAATTACCTGTATTGGAGGCTGAAGTGAGTCTAACTGGGAAGGAGTGGCAAATGCAACCCATTGGGACTGACCTGGAGGCTCTGTGCAACCTTGACATAGACTACTTCAGGAGAGGGTACGTCAAAGATCCACAAGAGTATTGGTGGACTTTGGCATAGCTGCCTTGGAGATGGAGGACATCAACCAGTTATGTCTACCTTGCCCACTCTCTCACAGGGCCCTTCTGCTGTGGAGGTGCTGATTGCCAATGAGCAGCAGGTGCCAATCACTACCACAACAGTGAACCTGAGGCAATACTGCGCTAACAGAGACTCCCTGATCCCCATGCATGAGCTGGTTCATTGACTGGACAGCCAAGGAGTGATCATCAAGACTCACTCAGACTTTAATATGGCCATTGCATATGACCAATTCTAATGGTGAGAGGAAGCTAACTGGATTTCTGTGGCCTGAATGAAGTCCCAGCACCACTGAGTGTTTCTGTGACAGGCATGCTAGAACTTCATTCAGTATGAACTGAAGTCAAAGTCAGCCAAGCGCTATGCCACAATTAATACTGCTAATGCATTTTTCTTCAACCCTTTGGCAGCACTGTGAAGGCCACACTTTGCTTGCAGTTGGAGGGGTGTCCTGTCCACCTGGAATGAACTGCCCCAGTGCTGGAAACAGAGCCCTACCAATTACCCTGGATTGATCCAGGCGGCACTGGGATGGGGAATCTCCTGAACACCTCCAATACATTGTTTTCATCATCACGTGGGGCAACACAGTGGAAGAAGTATTTGAGAAAGGGAAGAAAATAGTCCTAATCCTTCTGAAAGCTTGTACTACCCTAAACCAAAGTAAGCTCAAGGGACCTGCACAGAAGATCCTAGTCCAGGCTGGCCAGGTTCAGGGGGACTCCTGCTTGGGGAAAGGTTGGTCATCAGACAGTAGCTGATAAGCAATTGCATTCTGCATCACTTGCTTTATACATGTAATAATAATAATAATAAAATATGTTATTATTTCTTATTATTGTTACTGTTATTCTTATATCTTTATTTTCTGTCTTTTTGAAACTGCCTATATTTCAACAAATGAGCTATTGAGTGGGGGGTGTGAGCTAACAGCTCTGTGTTGCTTAGGTTCCCGACAGGTTAAAGCACAACATGTTTGACAACCACACTCTAATAGCACAAATCACACTTGTAAAATCCGTCTCTCCTGTGTACAGAGAAGGGCAGTTGGTGATGACATCAGTCTGCTTCAAACACCACACCCCAGCAGAGACCCTGTAGCCCTCAGGAGCTGTCAGTCCTGAGGCCTTGGGGACACCTTGAGGGAGCCCAATGGAACAGTGCAAGTGGTGCCATGGTCGGGTGCTGTGCTGCTGAGCTGGGCCAAGCTCCTGGGCCCAAGGGAAGCTCCTGGTAAGCGGGCAGTGCTGCAGAGAGACAGCTCTGCCCAGGAGCAGCTCCTCTGCACAGCACAGCAGGGCTGGGGGCTGTGACCGCAGCTGGCATGGGGAGAGGAGAGAAGGAGAGAGGGCTTGGAGGCAGTGAGGAGTGCAACAACTGGACAGCGTGTGGCAGGACAGATCTGCAGTCTCTTTGCACTGTGAGTCTCTGGCAGCAGGCAGTGTAGGTGCAGTTGCCAGAGGGGTCTTCTACAGCTGGCACATCTGATGGCTGATAGAATCTCTCAGGATGACTCTTACTCTACATTTAATGTGGAGTAGAAGATGCTGTATACAATGACATTTATAAAAGGGCATTTCCAGAGGAAGACTGAAGCTTGGTTAATCTGAAGAGGAAGGATTTTTTTGTTTCTGTGCTTTCAGATTCTTGCAGTGGAGGGAAATCTGAGTGAGTCTGAGCACACAGCTTGTGGGATGGGGTCTGCTGGCCATGGACAGGGAAGTGACGGAGGGATAGAGAACCAGCTCCAAGCAGGGACATGGGCAGGCAGCAGGGACATGGACAAGTGGTGAGAGGGAGCTGCTGCCAGAAATGCTGTGTGAGGAAGGGCTCAGGCACCACCCTGCCATCCCCTGCAGGGCAGGCGCCTTCCCTGGGACATTCCCTCTTCTCCTCTCCCACCAGCACTACCTCTGCCCTAAGACCCCAGTGTCCCCAGCAGGAGCTGACTCCTCTGCAGGCAGAGCTGCAGCACAGGAGGGTCTGCTGAGGGTCTGTCTGTCTCTCTCTGGCCTTGCCTCCCCTGGCAGCAGCACACTGGCATTCCTCCTGGCTTCTCTACCTGGCCGTGATACTGCTGTTCTTGTTTCCAGGCTGGCTGGGGTGGGGGCTTCAGACGCACATGGAGTGAGCCCTCAGGGTGCTTGGGAGAAGGGGAGTATGGAGACAGGGTGAGGGGTCTGGAGATGTGCCCTTTGAGCCTGGATTCCTTTGCTCTCAGCAGTGTTCAGGTTCTTCTCAGGTGAACCTCTGAGTGCAGTTGTCCTGCAGCACAGATCAACGGAAACCACAGAGAGGATCCACAGGATCCACAGAATCCACAATATTTCACTTGCAGTGAAGGA